>NC_056737.1:1728508824-1728848824 GCF_019279795.1 Protopterus annectens | reverse complement strand
GGTTACCAGATGAATTCAATCACACAGGTATAAACGGACACATATTAATCAGCATTACTGTACCAGTATCGTGTGATGAAAAAATATTAATTATGAAAGAAAAAAAATCAGCAGTAGCAAAAAGCATAGGAGTTTAGTTATCATATAAGGAGAAAGTACAGTTGTGTACACTTACCATAAATGTAGATGTTAGAGTGTATTCACTGTTGCAGTCATTACATTTGGGGGTAATCTGCTGGCAGGTTGTCCTCAGTCGGCCTGAATAAGTTGGGTCCTGAGTCGGTTGCTGTCTCCTCTTCCATGACGTCAGGTCGTCAGGGGTACAAAACATGCAGCAGATGCCATTTTATTCAGTTTTTCTTGCCCCAGATGTCAGGTGCCCCCCCAAATGGGGAGCCAAAAAAAAAAAAAAATATGTATATATATATATATATATATATATATATAAACAGAAATATATATATGCACTTTTAGCAACATAAATTTTACCTTTATCTAAAAGCAAATACACCACAAAGGCTTTAGTGTATAGTGAAGGAAAGAAAAGGTATAGAAAAGGGGGATGGCGGGTGGGTAACCCGGACTGCAACAGTGAATACACGAACATCTACATTTATGGTAAGTGTACACAGCTGTACTATGTTTTTCGTGCTTCATTGTTGCAGTCATTACATTTGGGTAGAATCCCAAAGCTATGGATGGGAGGATGGAACTAAACAGCATTAGGAGTGGCTATAAGGCCCCTGCAGGACTGCAGTGGCAAAGCATGCCCTGGATTTGGAGAAGAGAGGCAAATGATAATGCTTTGTGAAGGTATGAACAGAGCTCCAAGTAGCAGCTTCTAGAATGTCTTTGGTTGGAACCCCTCTAAGAAAAGCTGCTGAAGTAGAGGCAGCCCTGGTGGAATGTGATCTGATCCCCTTGGGCACAGGTTTACCATGGTGCAAGTAGCAGAAACAAATGCAGTGGCTTATCCACTTAGAAATAGTCTGCTTTGATATAGCCTTCCCCTCTGACCCTGCAGCAAATGCTACCAGTAGTTGCTCAGACTTTCTTAGAGATTTGGTCTGATTTAAGTAGAATCTTGGTTGTCTGTGTATGTCCAATGAATGCAGAATCCGCTCCCCCTTGTTCTGTGGATTTGGGTAAAAAGTTGGCAGGTGAATGGTCTGGTTAAGAGACACACTGGATACCACCTTAGGCATAAATGAAGAATTGGTCCTGAGGGACACCCTGTCCAGGTAAAATATAATAAAAGGCTACACTGCCATGAGAGCCTGTAGTTCTGAAACCCTTCTTTATATCAGCAGTAGCTGCTGGTTCAAAAGGAGGCAGGGTGAGTTTTTTCAGCACAAAATTGAGGTCCCATGCAGGAGTTGGTGATCTTTTGAGAGGTCTTAAATGTTTGCCCACTCTAAGATACTGTTTAAACAGAGGATGAGAAAAGAGGGGAGGCTATGTGTTGTAATGAGCAGAGATGGCAGAGGCATGGATTTTTATTGAAGAAAAAGATAGGCCCTTGTCAAGCATCTTAGTCAAATATTGTAAAATCTGAGGAATATTGGGCTTAGCTGTGTCTGTTCCTTGTGCTTGGTTCCAAGCACAGAATCTCTTCCATTTATCAGCATAAGATTTTCTAGTACTAGGCCTTCTGGCTTCCAAAATGACATCCATCATAGATTTACTGAGAGGTGTTGTTTGAATAATCAGCCATGCTGCAAGATTCAGAGTTTGGAGCTGAGTGTGCAGAATCTGATTGTTCTGCTGAGACAGTAGATGAGGTATTTGAGGCAAGTACCATGGAGGAAGTTGAGACACATTCCTTAGAAGTGGGTACCAGTGCTGGCAAAGCCAGTCCAGAGCCACTAGGATCATTTTTGGTTTTTCCTGTCAGACTTTTAGTAAGACGTTGGAGAGTAGAGGCAGAGGGGGAAAGGCATAGACTGATAGGTTTTTCCAGCTGAAGGATAGGGCATCCACTTTCCATGCTTCTTTGTTATGAGTTCTTGTGCAGAAGTTGTCCAACTGATAATTTTGGGGAGAGGCAAATAGATCTATGTCTGGGTTCCCCCATTTCTGTGTTAACATGCTGAAGATTTCTGGATCCAGTTTCCATTCGTGCGGGTCCATAAGATTTCTGCTTAGGTCGTCTGCCAGAGTATTTTGTCTTCCTGGCAGGAACTGAGTTTGAAGATGTATTTGAAGTCAAGGCTGTGTTCCATAAGGCCATGGCTAGTCTGCAAAGGGGGTAGGAATGTGTACCCCCTGCTTGTTTATGTATCACATAACTGTGGTGTTGTCCATCTTTATCAGTAGTTGTCCTGGATGAAGTAAGTCCTTGAAGGCTGTCAGAGAATTCTGAACAGCTAGCATCTCTTTCTGGTTGATATGCAGATGCATTTGGTTTCGGCTCCATTTGCCATGAAAGTATCTCCCCGCCAGGTGGGGCCCCCAAGCATAGTCTGATGCGTCTGTAGTTAGGGTTTGGGTGGCGGGGGGTAGAGTGAATGACAGTCCCTTGTTTTGGTGACATGTCTCTGCCCAACAACGAAACTCCTGTTGTAGGCAGGGAATGAGAGGAATCACTGTTTCTAGACTGTGACAATGTTGACTCCATAAACTTTTTAGGTACCACTGAAGTTTCCTCATATGCAGTATCGCATCTGGAATTAGTAGAATGCAGGATGCCATGAACCCCAAAGTCTGCAGAATTTGTCTTGCAGATAACTGGGTTTTTGTTGCCATTTGTCTGAAGAATGTTGTCAGTTGCCTTTCTTTGTCTGGCGTAAGTTAAGCCATCTGGGCAGTTGTATTCAAGCTTGAACCCAGGAATGTAATTATTTGAAAGAGTACCAGTTGTGATTTTTTTCATTTATGGTGTACCCTAAGCATGCTAGTAGCCTTTTTACAAACACCAGATGTTGAAGAAGAGTGTCCTTGTCCTCTGCTTGAATGAGACAGTCGTCCAGATAAGGATAAATTTGAATGCTTCTTTGTCTGCAGAATGCAATTACTGGTGCCAGGCACTTTGTAAAGACTCTGGGCGCAGTAGATAAGCCAAAGGGCAGTGCAGAGAATTGGTAATGCAAAAAACCTGCTTTGAAGCTGAGGTATATTCTGCATGACTCCCTTACTGGGATATGCAGGTATGCCTCTTTTAAGTCTAGAGTTACTAACCAAGCATTTCTGCCTAGTATAGGCAGTAGCTGTTGTAAAGTCAGCATTCTGAATTTTGGAATGTCCAGGAACGTGTTCAAAATTAATAAGTCCAGTATTGGACACCATGAATCGTCTTTCCTGGGTACCAGGAAAAGTCTTGAATAAAAACCTTGTCCTTTTTCCTTTTCTGGTACTGCCTGAATAGCCCCCATATCCATGAGAGACGTGACTTGTTTCTGGGCCTCTGCCCACTGGTTTTGTGGCAGATCCGGCCATCCGTTTGGAACTGGCAAAGCATGGAAATGAAATCTGTACCCCTGGGATACTATGTTTAATACCCACTTGTATTGGGTAATTTAACTGCCAATTTTGAGCATCAAGTACTAGTTTTCCCCCCAAGGTGGCTGCCAAAAGGTAAGTGCTTGGTGATGGTAGAGGAAAGTCATTGACACTGCTTACTGTAGGGTTGTGCTTTGTTTCCTCCAGTTTTGGAGGTGGAGGCACCCCATTGCTTTGACCTGTAAGAACCCTGTGAATGGTATCTGGAGCCTTTTAAGCACCTTGATTTGCCTTGAGTGGCTCTGTTGGACACAGGAAAGGACCAATTTATAGTAGGCCAGTGTCTACTGAACCTGGGTGGCTGCACCTGCAAGAAATATTTTACAGTTTGCATAGATTTAGCTGTCGTCTTCCATTTTCTTTAAAACTTCTTCTGCCTTATTACCAAACTGAGTATCATGCTGCAAAGGGGCATCCAACAATTTAGCTTTAACATGATCAGGCAGATTTTGTTCTTTGAGCCAGGCATGCCTTCCAATCACAGATCCAGTAACGGCGGCCCTACAAGAGGCCTCCAAGGAATCAAAACCACATTGCAAAGTATGCTTTCCAACCTGTTCTGCCGAATGCAATAATTCCTGTAACTCCACACAATCAGAACTCAACATCATTTTCTGTTTCAGTAAACCCATAACATGCTGTTGATATTTACGCATATGAAACTGGCAGTTTAAGGCCCTGATTGCCAAGGTTGCAGATGTATAAAACCTTCTTTCCCCATCTATCCAGCTCCCTGGAATCTCTGTCAGTAGGGGTAGGATTTTTGGCTGTAGAGGCCTTTACATCCTTGGGACCCAGAGAAATAGCTTCAGGATCAGCAGCAGGATTTTTGAATAGAAATTTGTGGGAGTCAGGAACCCTGTAATATCTGCTCAGCGGCTCCGGACCCATCCAAGGGAGAGACATCTGTGAGTTCAATACTCTGAGAATCTTGTGGCATACCAGAGTCCGAATGTGTCTCTGCGACTCAAAAGTGGCGGGTATCGGGGGCTGCGAAAGCACCTCACTGAGTACCAGCGAACCAGCAACTGGCTTAGGAGAAGCTTTGTCATCGGTTTTGGACCTCGACGGTCTCTGTCATTTTCTTTGCGTTTTTTTGTGAACTCTGGTAGTCGGACTGCTTACCCCACGACATTTCAGGATAATTAAATCTTGAACCAAAATATTTAGAAGCAAAAATATACCAACGCTTAATAGTGCGTTGGTTAAATCTAGCATAAAATCGACAGCACGGCACATTGGGATCTGGGCCTAGGTAAGGAATACAGTACAAATATAAATCCTTATGAGGTATTTGCTTCCCACAAGTAATGCAATTATTAACTTTTACTAACATCGGTAAGGAGCAAGAAAAAGTTTCCCCAATGGGGTACTTAGCTTTAGTTTGAAGACTTCGGTTCTGAAACTAGAATGCAAAAATCTCAGGAGTCGGCCGACTGGCACTTGCGAACTGCTTCGGGCACCACGCGGCAAGAAAGACTGAATAAAATGGCGTTGGCTGCATGTTTTATACCCCTGACGTTATGGAAGAGGAGACAGCAACCGACGCAGGACCCAAGACTTTGTTATTCAGGCCGACTGAGGGCAACCTGCCAGCAGACTGAGGGCAACCTGCCAGCAGATTACCCCCAAATGTAATGACTGCAACAGTGAAACACAAAGAACACGGAAGAGGTTAGGTTATAGAGCAGGTACATAGCCAGAAAGAGCTGAGATGATTTTTCAATAATTGTTGAAGTTGGTGGTGCTGCCTATGTTTCTTATAGAAGGTGGAAGTGAGTTCTACAGTTTGGCAATGGTGAAGGAGTAGAGGAGTTGACCAGCAGGTAAGGTGGGCTTTTCTACTTTTAGAAGTAGAAGATTTTCAGATCTTAGTTGCTTGCTAGTTAAGAACACAGTGCTTACCCACCTCTCTAAAACAAACTAACTTTCCAAGTTAAACAGTACGTCATACTGTCTGCCTCTAAAAAGGATAACTGGTTGGGTACTTATAAATTCACCCCAGGTATGAATGGCCTGGCCTTCCTTGAAAAGGGAGGAAAGGCTTAAGGTTGGGTACTGGCATAGGAGAAATGTACTTGCAGCTCAACTGATATGCAACTCCTATAAGCTTACAACATATGACTAAGTCACATCTCCATTTGGAAGCTGAGATAGTGGACATGACATGCTTAGGCCTGCTTTCCTGGTGACTCCTGGGTGACCTGCATGGAGATGCAGTACGTCTGAGTGGAGAAGGAGTATGTGCTGTCTTGTCAGCACTGAAGGCTGAGATCTTTTACAGAGTTTCAAGAGACTTGGACAAAAGTTATATATGCATGGCATTTTTACAGACAGTATGTACACGGGGGAGTGCATTTCAAGACCATAACATGTTTACATGGCCACAGAAGAAAAGTACATCAGTAAAAAAAAATACTTTAACATACTTTTTGCTTTTGTGTTTCTGGCCATCGTGAGATGACCGTTTCTGTAAGCTTAACCCAATTCATACATTTAGAGGGTTTGGTTCTTGCAGGGGAAGCACATCAATAAAACAAATACATTTCCTCTCATGCCAACCTCAGTTTCTCAGCTCTCCTCTTAGGCAGCTGATATTTGTGGTTCCCCAGATTTTCACTGAAATTGTTTTCACATCTGTTTCAAGTGTGTTACAAGGTTATAAATAGGGCACTTACAACTGTATACGTAACTTTTATCATCATTTTCTGCATATATCAATCTTCACTGAAAATTCAGTTTCTTAAAGTTTGTTACATTAACCAAAACATTGACTAAATATATAAAAATAGTTACATAACTCTGTTTGTAGTTAAGTGAAGCCTGAGTCAATTGGTTTGCACGTTAATTATTCTAGAATTGCTGCAGTCATCCTTGGTTTTATGTTGTGTTTTTGATCTTGGACATACTGGATTAAACAATGGGTGCCAGAAGAGGTGAAGATGGTCATATCCAACTTGATGAGGTGCTAAGTGCATTGGCTTCTGGCTTGGTACTGACTTTCATTTCATTGAACGAGAGGTTTAAATGCTGAGCTATTACTTATTACTCATTTCAATGTATGCATTTATCTGAATGTGTTAACCAATGTAATCTCTTCATGCATTCATTACAAAGTAGTAAAGTCAGATATTTTCTAGGTGCACCATGTGGAGAGACAAGGCTTGGCTTAAATGTTTGGGGGAGGGTATGCTGTTTTATGAAATATGTGTATGTCACTTTCTACAGTTTCACTCAGTTGTGGAACTCAGTCAAAAGGGAAGGTTGGACAAGAGGTTAGTGCAGCCTTTTTTTATTAAATTACAACTTTTGTAAGAGTTTTCCATTTTGTGGTTGGTGACAGTGGGATGACAAATGGGTAATCTACCAGTGTAGTACCTTGCGGGCGGTTCTGCGCAGGTTAGGGTGTGTCCACTTTGATTAGCAGGTCATCGCACATCTGAGTGACAAGGTATGCTAATTTCCCCTGTCCTAAGCCACGTACATTTTTAGAAAAACATGCATGTTTACTGACCAGTTGGCTTTACAGTTGTTTATTTGTCCGCTTTAAGCCGCATTTGTTCTGCAATAGTACTAACGCTCCAGAATCTAGTTTGTTTTTCTGATCCTCACTAGGAATTGTGTCAAGTAATATGTAACTGACTTAGTTATGCACGTGCACATAATGAAAATGCTGGGCATAAACTAAAGTCAAAGCTTAAAGACGACCATTTTCACGATTCGGAGTACTTATTTTTGATATGCATTTTGAAACAGTGTAATGGTAGCTGGTGGCTTCAAGCATAGAATACGTTATTTCTCCTTTATAAGGATGATGTTAAGTGTAACTGTTCTTTCCAAACCCCCTTATGAATATAAAGCATGAAGAAAATGTTGCATAATTTTAGTGTACTACCCCACCCTAAGCTGGTTTGAGAAGCTAATTTGCCATTATCTCCAATCAGAACAATATACATGTGTGTGTAAAATATATATGTGCTTTATTTTAACTGTGGTTCCCAATACAAGACATTGTCACATTTATAGACACTGTGGCACAATGTAATTTCAGTACCCCATGAGCAGGACTGCAGGTTAAGTGTTGCTACTAAAGGGCTGGTTTGATTTTTTTTTTTGTATATTTTAAGTCTGTAAATGCACATTCTTCTGGTTATTGAAAGAGAAAGCGCTCAACCTTCTAGTAGCTTGGTCTTGACAAACTGTGCACATAGTCCTTAAAGAACCTTAACTCTAACATACCAATCATGACCATCATTTCATTATGGTATTTGTATTTCATTATGGTACTTTAACGTTATAAACGTTGCTTGATAATTGAACCTGTACTTATTTCTATATATATCAGTATATTTCAGTTGATTTTATAATGCATGCGTTCTTCAATGTACCAATAAACTTCTTACAGACGATTGTAACTGACAGCAACATGAAAGATAATTAATACGAATGTAGCTTCGTAAGGCATGGGCATGTTAGGGGCGGGGTTTGCTACTGTGCATCCTGCGAAGTACTACACTGGTTGAATACCGATAAAGGATTCTCAAGATTTGCTATAGGTGACTTGAATTTTGGAGTAAGTTATTCTGTTGTTTAAGCTGTTCTGTAGAGGCTATGCAAGTCATCTTGAGAAGCAATCAGCTGTGTAAGTGATGGCTGCTCAAAGAGTTAATGGGACTACACACTTGGACATTACAGGTAAGTGAACATTTATCTGTTTGGGAGATTCTGATTTAAACTGCGTTATTGATGGCATTTCTTGTGTTTGGCTTCATTACTGGAGAAATTTAAGTAGACAGTATGTATTTGATGTACTTCTTGTTTCCATGTCACATGGTTTATATAGTGTAAAGCTTTGCATTAAAAGTTTAATTTTTTTACAGGTCACTAGTTTTCCTGCACTCTGAGTGAGCAGTACTTTCAATGTTTGCGTGTGTGCATTTTTTGTTAACGGAGGAGTGTTATTTACATTGCTAACTGGGTATTTTTTCAGATTGATTGGGAGTCTAGTTTTCTAGGTGGTAAGATGTGGTCATTGTTGAAGGCTGTATTGTGGCTTATTAGTTAGGTAGTTTTTTATACAATAGTTATTGCATTTTCCTTTTCTGGATAGTGACAATAGGTTTAGAATTAGATATGTTGAGGGGTTATGAAATCAGAGTTGTCACCTCACCTCCTGGTGCAGTATGTGGGAGTGTTTATGGTCATGTTTTATTGCTCAAATACTGGCTAGGTTTTCCCGCTGGCTCAAATGAAACAACGGTCCACTTCACACAAAAACATGGCAGGCATTCTGGTACATGCTTACAAGCCTACTGAAGGATGCTTCAAGTTACGGTACGTTTTTATGTATGAGATTACTTAAATTCTCTTTCATTATTTATGTCAAATCTTGAATTTGGAGTATATGTTGTAGGAAGAAATAAGTATTAATAATGCAATCAGTGTATTGTGGTGCCATGTTATGTGCATAAGTAGTAGGTTCATAAGCTGATACTGGACTAACTGCCAGAGTCTTTACAAGTCCAAAATCAGGTACAACTTTTAAATATTACCCTAATTTACGTTACTAGAACAACCAGATTTTCATCAATATGGATTTCCTAAAGACTAAGAAGCATGAAACTCTAATGTCTGACATCATGGACTGACTGTAGTCTTCAGTGATTTACCAGAAAGTCAAAACTTTTTATAAGCTGAAGGGTAATAATATGAGGCAAAATCAGGGATAGCTGAGCAATATGAAGTAGTTAATGACCAGTAATATTGCTTTCATAGTTTTTCAGTCTGATGATTTTTGTTGTGGTGTGGGTGTCCAGTTATTTCCACAGATTTCCTTATCTGGATGAAATTTTTATTCTTGGTTTTCATTTGGGTAGTTGTTGCAGTCACAAGTTGTATATTATATTATATTATATTAGTGGGGTGTAGGAAGAGGCAACATTTGTAAGGACAAAGTCAAGCATGATATTTATTTAATGACCTCTGACTACTGGGAAAGTCTAACTGGGAAGGAGTCAATTTTTATTTGAGGGCCAGGGAGAAAAGTTCCACAGTATTTCAAAAACAATTTTAAAAGCCTCAAAAATAAAACAAAACATCTACAGTTTAAATAAGTAGTAGGCTAGCTACTCTTGCAGGCCATTTTATCTAGCTAATTTCCCTTTTTGTGCTTGAAATAACCAATCCCACTTGGTTATAGATTGGCCTTACCTGTCCCATGGTTGATTATTACATAGTACCCCTAATGAGAATAACTGGGATCATACCATAGATAATTTGAGTGGACCCATGAGTAGGATAAAGCATTTAAGAGCTACATCTGTCCATTTGTAGTGCATTGGGCAGTTCGGAGGGTACATTTTTGGGTAATCTCCAAGTATAGTACCTCGCAGGATGTGCAGTAGCAAAACCCACCCCAAACACGCCTCCAGCCATGTGGAGGCAGCAGCAGTATGATTATTCAACAGTGTGCGGGCTGGAAGTTAATTAATATTCAGCATCTGTGCCGAAAGCAACCCAAATGACAATAATGTAATGTTGTATTAGGGACATAAAACTTCATTCAGTACCAAAAAGGAAATGTTTTATTAGGGACATAAAACTAAAATGCCTGCAGTAAATCCCATTTCAGTCAGTCAATCGGGCAGAGTTCACACCATTTCTCTAAACGATACTATTACAGTTTAACGGCTTTAAGGACATGTGCTTGCAAGGAAGTGGGGTGGGGGTGCAGCACCCCCACAAGGGGATGCAGGGGGGCTTGCCCACCTGAAAAAGGAGAAAAAGTAAGAATTTATCATAGGATGGAGTTCGTTGTGATACTGAATATTTAGCAGTTTACACAAAGTGACATGCGAATTTGCATGCCTGTGAGTCTTCCTGGATATCCCCGCCCATTTGACATGCCAATCAATGACGGCACGCCCAAAGCTGCGCAGAACTAACTGCAAGGTACTACACTTGTAGATTACCCATTTTTGTTTTCAATCCATATATCTAAGTTAATAAATATTACCTCTGGCAGGCACCATTTTTAAAACTACAACCACCCTTTGTCACTATCATATGTTCATTTATCAGTTTACTCTGTTACCTGAGTATTTCCAGCCCCTCATAAGAGCTACTAACAGGGTCTCTACCCGCTTCGCTCCCCACCCTGCCCCCTATTCCCTCCCACTCCCAGTGGGCCTACCTTTATTACACTCACAAACCCCTCCCCCATCTTTCCAATAGCCAACCACAGCGCTAACCCAACACTACCATCACACCCTCAACTAACATGTACAAGCATACCTTACCTAAGCTCACTGCATGCACTCTCCTTGCATATATTACATCCTACCAAAGCTCCATCATTCCCCCACTCAACCACTACCACTGTACTACTACTCAAACCACCACTCATGTCTCACCCTCACTCAGCTCCCCTCCCACCAACTCAAGAACCATCCCTATGCACTCCCCACATATTCTACCAACTATATTACTCAAACATAAAGCATCCTAACAACTTAACATAGTAACCCTCCCACCATACCCATTACTCACAGAGCACAATCATAAAGTTTCCCTAATAAACAAACACATTCAAAAACTGAGAAAACTAATAACCTCATACATATCAAAAGTAGCCCTAAGTGGAGACATCCATCCCAACCCTGGCCCTACCATCTCCAACCCCAATCCTCATAACCAGACTAGAAACCACAACTTCTCCCCTATCACAGCCAATAGAAAGCCAAGAGACTTCCTTCTACTAAGCCTAAATATTAGAAGTATATCCAACAAAGTCTATGAACTCCATGCCACCATAGACTTGCATTCCCCAGATATAGTCATCCTGACAGAAACCTGGCTAAAACCTCACATTACCAGTGAGCAAATACTCCCCACCGGTTACGGCATACTAAGAGTAGACCGGCTAAACAAGAGGCAGTGTAGCTATAATATTTAAACAGCATCTAAACATCCAGATCTTAAAACCATCAGCTCCACAAATGAGCAAAGAAGAAATAGTATATACCAACCTCAAAATAAACCAAAACAAACCCATCAACATAACTGGATGCTACTTCCCACCTGGCCAAAACATCCCCCCACTAGAAAACCTCCTCAGCTGGTCTACCCACCATCTCCCCCAAGAAACTATAATTTTTGGTGATTTCAATATTGACTGGCAATCCTGTTCTGGCAACCATCCAACCCATCATGTAAACCTTCATGGCTTCACCCAACTAGTCCAGTCGCCAACCAGAATAAATAAAAACTCCAGCAAGCACACTACCCTGGATTGGATACTAGTCAGTAAGAGCCCCCAGTCATATATAACAGGCTGCTTATCAGATAGCCTCAGTGATCACTCCCCAACATTCCTACTCAAAAAATACCTATACCAAGCTAAACCGGTCATCTACGGTCAAATACGTAAAGAACTAAACTTTAACCCACTCACATTCACCTCATCCCTCAAAGAATGTAACTGGCATCCTCTAAAGTACCTCAGTCTTGATGACGCAGTTGAATTTTTTAATACTCCCTTCCTGAGCATCCTTAATTACCATGCCCCCATAAGACTTTCCAGAACCAAAGCACAACCCTCCCCATGGCTACAGAAAACTACTAGTCAGAAATGAAAAACATGGATAAAGCCTGGGAAGCACTGGCGCAAAACCAAAAACCCCTCAACCAGACAGAAATTCCTAGAACTACGCAATAGAGTCAAAACGCTAATAAAACAGGACAAATTCCAATACTACCAGTCTGCCCTAGACTCCTCCCAACACAGCCCCAAACAATTCTGGTCCTCCATAAACTCCATCCTCCACCCAGGTAAAGTCCGTACCCCTCCTCCTAACATCCATCACTCCTCTGAAAATATTGCTACCTCATTCAACACACACTTCACACAAACCATACTATCACTAGCTAAACAACACAACCCCCCTCCCCTCCAACCCAAACCTTCAATTAGTAATCTCCCCACTGCCTTCCCTTTTTCTCCTGTACGTACCTCCAACATAAAAACATTCTTAACTAAACTTAAGACCACCAAATTAGCAGCAAACAACCTCTCAAGTGAATACCTACAAATAGCAGCTGATGCTCTGGCCTAACATGTATCCATCTTGATTAACCGATCTCAGTCAGAAAGTTACATTCCCACAATGTGGAAAGTATCACACAATTCCCCTCCACAAAGGCGGTCCCTCCACAGAACTAACCAATTACCGCCCCATAGCTATTCTCTCTCCACTCTCCAAAATGCTAGAGAGATGCATACACTCTCAGGTCTCAGACTACCTCCTTACAAACAACCTCCTTTCCAATACTCAGCATGGTTTCAGACCAAACCATAGCACCACCACTGCCGTACTCTCCTTTACTAACACTATCCTTCAGCATAAAACAATTGCTATCTCTCCTGTGCTACTTCCCTAGACCTATCTAAAGCATTTGACATGGTCCCACACAAACAACTCATTTCTGTCCTCAATAACCTATCCTTCTCTCAGTCACCAACTAGTTTCAGAGTTCAGAGTTACCTGTCTGATCGCCAACAATCTGTTGTATGGCAGAATGACATATCTCCCCAACTACCTGTCTCCATAAGGGTTCCCCAAGGATCCATCCTTGGACCCCTACTCTTCTCTGTTTTCAGCAATAATCTAGCCTCTGCCACCAAACATGGTGCACTCATACAATACGCAGATGACTCAACCATCTGCTCAACCCAGTCCCTACCCAAACTGCACAAAGTCACACAGGAAGCCTTTTCCTCTGTTGAAATTTAGTTATCCGATGCCCAATTAATACTCATCCCAAACAAAACTAAACTACTCATCTTCCAACCCACCAAACATACTCAAAACAACTCTCACTTTAACATTGCAGCAAAAGACAACACCACTATATACCCAACTGAACACACCAAATTGCTAGGAGTGGAAACAGACAAACTAAAATTTGACATGCGCATATCCATGACCATAAAAAAAAGTCCACAAAAAACTAGGAGCGTTATACAGAAATAGGCAACTTTTCACCAAAGCAGCAAAGATTTCAATAGCAAATTCCCACCTTATCTCCTCTCCAATATATACCAACCTAAGGCAATGCGATCTAAACAAGCTAGAGACCTGCTACAACAAAATCGCCAAATTCTCCGCAGGGGCATCCTACCGTAGTCACCACTGTCTCACTTGCTGAACTGGGTTGGCTTGAACTCCCTCATCTCCTTCAATGGTATCAACTCTCACTCGCCCACAAACTAGTAAACCATCCACTAAATGTCCCATCCCTCCAGAATCTACTCCAACCCTATCGCACCACCAGACCACTAAGATCCAGCAACAAAAATCACCTGCAGATCACTAAAGCCAATAACTCTGCTGGTGAAGCACTATTCTCTTGCACCATAACCAAATTATGGAACTCCCTCCCACCCACAATTACCTACGTACCATCATGCACCCACTTCAAAACTTTACTAAAAGCAAACCTAAAAACATGCTGCCTATGCCCTTGCAATTCTCACTCTAATATCACCCACCCCATCCAACCACTACCTTTCTTTCCACCCCACTAACAACCTTGATTTTAGCAAGCTCAGATGTTCATAAGCTTAGTACTTATTATACAGCAAGAACTACTTTAACATTTGTTAATGTCGGTTATGTACTTCGCAGATAAAGATTCTAGTTGTCTACTGATGTACTATGTTCTTCATCTGTAAATATGTTTGTAATTAATTGCTATGTTAATTAAATTGTTAATCGCTATGTAATCCAATGTAACTACTGTCTGTTTATTTTAACTGTGGAGCTCTTCTCCCTGAGCCTCCGCTGAAAATGGACCTACATCCAGTCGGACACTCCCGGTCAACAAATGTAAAGAAATAAAAATAAATAAATAAGTTGCACTTGAAAATGGACAGGGAAAAACTTTGTTTTATGGGCGATATTGTAGTGTACTGGCTCACCTTCAGTTTCGCGCAGGAGTGGGCGTGGTCAGGATGATTGATGAGTGAACCTGAATAAGAAATGAGGGCATGATTGGCATGCCATGCATATTAGCCATTGACATGCAAACTATGATTGTAGATGAGCAGCATTTGCAACAGGTTTGCTATAGCTTTCTGTAGTACGAGCTGCTTAACTCAGCTGCTCATCTACATTCATTTTATGCATGATGCCAGGGGCTAATATGCATAGCATGCCAATTTTAAAATATACCCTTCCTTTTAGGGAGGAATTAATGGTATTGTTTCATGTAGCATTACACTAGTCTTACTGGTGATAAGGGAAAGCACTGGGTCATTCACAAGCCGCAGTTGGTATATCCAAGTGGCGGGGGGCATGGAGGCACAGTGCCCCCACAAGGGGGTGCACGGTGCCTGACCCCTGCAAAAGCAAAGGGAAAAAATGGTATTGCTATTTCTATTACAAGAAAAGATGTGGAAACAGAGTTAAAATATTCACGCCTTTGATGTTCTTTTCTGGCTTTAAAACCACGTCGTGTTGGTTATTCATGAGAACAGCAACACGTCAACCAGCTGGGGTGGGGTTTGGGCGGTGCTTGCTACTGCGCCTCTGGTGAGGCCAGTACAGTACAGTATCATCATTTTATGTGGGTGGGGAGTCTCCTTCACAGCAGCAGTATCCTTTGAGAAATATACCTGTCCCTCCAAACTGTTCTATTAATGTTGCAGAAGACGTTTAGATGCATAGGCAAAGTATTTCTGAAGCCATTTGGCTTACTGATATGCAGTACATCCATTAGTAATAGATCAAAGGATGCTTTCTATGGCAGACACAAGTCACGTCTTAGGATTCTGTAGGATACTGAGTATAGTGACAGGGGTTTCAGTTGGTCCATGTAGGACCTGTTGTTTAGGTCTTGTATCCTTTTAGTAAGGTATCTTTGGGGGAGCTCCAGTTATTGCATGTCTGAACAGATACATGCCAAAGGGGGCATTATGTGCAATGACTGGCCCAATGAAAGCTGAGTAAAGGGGGTCAATGACATCCTTAAATCTAGACACAATTCTTTTGTTTATAATCTGTGCAATATAGAAAAACTTTCTTATAACAGACACATGTTGGTCAAAAGTTAATTAACTGTCCACATCAGTTTCCAAATTCAGAACAACTGTATCAAGTCTTAAGGGCATATTGTCCATGTGGTAGTTCCCAGGGGTACATGACTTCACTAAAGATACAGCAATGCATTTTTTGGTATGTAGTGCCGACCATGACTTTGACAGCAGTTATTTATTTGAAACAAACCAACCTGCAGGATGGCCCATCATTTGAGGATTCAGTGACTGCTGCTAGCTTGCAGTCACATCTGCAAACTTAGTTGTCATCATAGGATCATCGGAAGTTACTAGGCTATTGGTACTGAGGACCTTACAAGCCTAGCCAAGAATTTAGCCCATGTTTCAACAAGTCAGCACCTGATGCCACTGTCCAACAGGGAGGGACACAGGTGGAATCCCAGGGATGTATTTTCTGTTCCACATCCAGTTATCCATGTTGCATTTAAAAAGGGTTAATGAGGTACTCTGCTTGATGTGGAGATGGAGTCTATTCCACAAAAAGGGGTATCTCTGGCACTCAAATCTGCCCCACCAACAAGTCCGACTGATGTCACAGACCAGGTTGAGGTCGTGCATGTGGGTTACTCGAGTGGAGCTCAACTTGAGTATGCAGCAGTGCCATCAATGCGGGGTCTGAGATTGCTGTGTATGCCAGACAGAGGTCACCTCTGAGGAGTCTGTAGGAGAATGAGCAGGTGGACAGGGCCTTTAGCCTATCTGTGTAGGGTACATGTTTGAGGCCCTCGATTCTCCTGGTAAAGAACCTCATTGGTCTCTCCAGCTGCTGCATGTGCTTTGTGAGGTACATGCCAAAAGGGGCACTGTACTCAGTAATGGGTCTTATAAGGGAAGAATACAGGGATGTTATGACCATACTGTTAGTGGATGAGCTACCCTTTCTAATGAGGTGGACCATGTAGAAAGCTTTCCATACAATGGAGGCAATATGGTGGTCGAAAGTCAGTTTACTATCAACCTGGATGCCAAAGTCCCTCATGACTGACTGCGTGCTTAGGACCTCCTTATTAGTGTGATAATTGGTGGGGACGTCACTCTCCCCAAAGGGGATGATGCATTTTTTGGCATTCAGTTTGAGGCCATATTTCTGGCACCAGTCATCTGTTTGTGTGTGACCCTCTTGGAGGATGTCCACATCACTAGGGGAATTGATGACAGCATCAATCTTGCAGTCATCTGCAGACTTGATCACCCTTATCGCACTGGTTTTGGCCTGCACCTCAGAAAGGTATTTCCCAAACAGAAGCCCCAAGATGGCTTCCCCTATTTTGACTAGGTGGGTTCTATCATTGAGCCAGTTTGCTACCCATCTAGTAACATATGGATTGATGCCTAGTTGAGAGAACATATCTGTTATACCTGAGTGGGGAATAGTATCGAAGGCTTTGGCCAGGTCAAGATAGGCATATTCCCCATATCCATGGCTTTGGTGACTGTCTCAAAGAAGTTGACCAAATTCAACAGGCATGACCTCCCCTTGATGAAACCAAACTGTGCGGGATCGAGTGTTTGCAGGTTGCCAATGTCCTTGTTAATGAAGTCCATGATAATCCACCCCATGGCTTTGCAGATCAAGCTAGTTAGGCTGATGGGTCTATAATTACCTGGATCGGTGGCCGCTTCACCTTTTTGCAAGGGGATGACAGTGGCTATTCTTCACTCAGCTGGGATGAAGCTGGTACTCAGGCTTTGGTTGAATAGGTTGCCTAATGGTGCTGCAAGTTCCTGCCTGAGTTCATGTAGGATGCAGCGTGGGATGTTACTGGGTGCCATGGAAGCTGTACTTTTTGCTTTTGAGA
Source organism: Protopterus annectens (assembly GCF_019279795.1). Taxonomy (NCBI): domain Eukaryota; kingdom Metazoa; phylum Chordata; order Ceratodontiformes; family Protopteridae; genus Protopterus; species Protopterus annectens. Next base: position 1,728,831,412 of record NC_056737.1, on the reverse strand, counting down.
GGGCAATGATGACTTGCTCCCTAGAGATAAGGAGAGAAGGTAGGTGCTGGGAATGTCCTGATTTACTGATGGGGGGGGGGGGGAGACGACGACAAGGAGTGAAGTTTTAACTGAACCTGTCTGCCATAAACCACTTATATCATTATTATTATTCAGTACTACTTATAACCATCCACTATCCCTCCTCATCATTTGCTATTAGAAATAACTTCAGATGGTGTATTAAGTGAGAGGATTTTAAATGTTGTTTTGATGAGAGAGAGTTCTTGGGGAAACAGTAGTATTCTGGGAGGATTGAGCAAGAGTTGAAAGTTACAAAGCCATGTTTCGATGTCTGTTGCAGCTTTCTGAATAATTGTTTTGAGATGTGCCAAGTTATCTGATACACTTATGAGTATGGAGTCGTCAGCGTATTGTATTAGGGAAGCCTGTTGTGTGGGTCAGTGGAGAGTGTTGGTGTGTTCAAGAATAGGAGACCAAGAAGAGAGCCTTGTAGTACACTGGTGACAACTGGGAGGTGTGGAGAGAGGGTGGAGTGCCATTTACTGACTGGTATCTATTGGACAAGTAGCTTTTGAACCATAGAAGAGTACTCTATGATAGAAATACTGTTGACATTTGAAGTAGAAGTTAGTTGTGACAAATTGAGTTGAAGGCTTTATACAAGTATAGAAATAAAGGGGAGACTAGTTTGTCATTATCTCCAACTGCATTAACAGTATCTATAAGGGTTTGAAGTGCAATGTTAGTAATATGGGAGGTATGGAAGCCATGTTTTTTTCAAGTATTTCCAATAGGGTGGGTTTAGCATGATGGTTAAGGTCTTCACCTAATAAAACAGAGTATACAGTTTCTTTCTGACTTCAGGGCAATTAGCCTACTATTCTCCCATGAACCCAAGATCACTATAGGTCTAAGGCTGTTGAATTTCCTACTTTGTGTTGATAGATAATATGTGATGGTTTCCAAAGAAAGGGAACATGGGATTCCTAGACTGACCTATTTATAAGGATTGAGACAAGATTTGCACTGCTACTGGCTGTTATTTTAAGGTACTCACTTGTTTGAGTTTTTACTTATTTCCATTTGTTTACCGGGAATATCCGTCTGGGCCAAAGCTGACCTGTTTTCAGCAGAGGCTCAGGGAGAAATGCTGTACAAATTCAATGCTCCAAAAGTTCAGTGTAATAGAATTACAAAAGCAATGTAAGGAATGCATAAGGTGTACAGAAGACAAAAACAGTAACATGACATCGAGATGACAGTTGTACTATTGTACTGTCACTAAAGGCAATTAGAGGAATACATACAGCTACAATATAAAAAAAAACTGATTTGCTTTAATCAACCATACAGAATGTATATCCAGGACATTAATTAGCAGGAATGTCAGAGGAAGGAAAATAATGACAATAGTTAATTTTGGTAAACATACAAGACCTGCTGGAAAAAAAATGGGACGAGAAAAGAGCAAAGGATGGTATTAATAGCCGGTATTAACAGCCCATTGCTGGAGTGCCAGTGGAAGGTGAGAGGGGAAAAATAGGAGGATAAGAAGAATAAGAAACTAGGTGTAGAAAAAAAAAGGAAGAGAGTAGCTCATTGTAGAAATTTAATCAGTTTTAGTGCAGGAGCAGATCCAAATATTCTTGAGGTGTTCCTAAGTAACTGTTTAAAATTAGGAGTATTGTTGGTCTTAAGAATGTATTGGAGTATGTCATTCCAAGCTTTGGCCACTTTGTGTGAGTAAAGAGAATCGCTGTAACTGTTATTTGACCTACTGACCTTCAGAAGTAATTTGTTAGAAGACCTTAATGTTCTGCTGCTAGAATAGGATTGAACTAGTTTGCCGATAGATGGAAAGTTTTCAGGATGAAGTAGGGTAGAATGAATTATTACTAACTGGCTACAGGTTATTAGATGGGGGAGTTCCAACTAGTTGAGTTGTAGTGTTGTGCAATGATGGGTTCTAGAAGGTTGGCTGGTGGCACATTTGGCCACTTTACTGTAACAGGATGCTAGTTTGGTTAAGTCGCATTTTCTTAAGTTAGTGAAAATGGGTGAGACATATAAAAGGGGATAGAAAGTGAGTTCTACTAATGACATGTTAGGTGGAATCAGTTAGGAAGGGCTTTATTCTATACAGGAAGCCTAGTTTGATATGCACTTGCTTAATGACAGGGCTAAATGTAAGTAAAATTTAAGGTCCTTGTCTACAGTGACTGTAAGCAGCCTTGTAGAATCAACTGGCTCAATAAGGGTATTATTTGATGAATGAATGATGAATGGTGAATGATATATGGTCTACAGATGTTTTACTATTGGAGAAAAGCATTAGTTTTGTTTTAGAAGGGTTGAGGATCAGTTGTGAAATAAGGTAATTTTCTATGTCTAGGAGGGATTGCTGTGTTTTGGTGATAAGGCTAGATAAGGATGGAGTGGAGCATATAAGGGAGGAATCATACGCACACAACTAAAGTAGCACGTTGGGTTGCAGAGTGTAATCTGTTGGGGTACAAGAATGGAACCTTGAGGTACGCCAATAGAGATGGGTAGGGAGGAGACTAGTTCATTTAGCCATACAACAGCTTGTTGGCAGTTAGTTAAGTAGCTGATCAACCAGGAAAGGGTTGAGTGAGAGAGGTTGAGGGAGGTTAGTTCATGAAGAAGTTTATTGTGGGAGACCGTGTTGAAGGACTTTGATAAATTGAGAAATATGGAAGAGGTAAGTAATCTATTGTTCCTACGCTGATTCACTGTATTTATGAAACTAATGAGGGCAGTTGTGGTAATATGTTTTGGGCAGAAACCAAGTAAGGTGGGGGATAAGAGGTTGTTTTTCAGGAGGTGGGTCAAGGAGTTGAGAGTGAATTCATTTTTCGAAAATCTTAGCTAGGGGGAGAGTATGGCAATGGGTCTGTAGTTAGGAAAGGATGAGGAGGGGCTCCCTTTATGGAGAGGGATGACATGCAACACCTTAGAGATGGAACATATTGCTCAGTGATGGATCGATTTATGAGGAGAGCTATAGGGCATGAAATAGTTCCTGCAGCAAGTTTCAGGTATTCATTAGTTAATTCATCAGTACCAGTGGAAGAGCATTTAAGTTTGGATAGAATTTTTTTTTTTTTTATGTAGCGAGTTGTATAGGCTGAAAGTTAAAATAATCAGATTTTGCTTTGAAATTAGTAGGAAGAGAGAGTTGAGAATTATTCTCGTCTATTACAAGGGATAATTTAATAACCATTTCATTAATTTTATACTGAGTGGCAATGTTGTCAGATGTGTTTTTTAATTTGGAACTACGGGTAGATGTGTGACCAGGTCACACAGGAGATGGTTGACAGAACCCCAGATGTTTTGGGGGTTATTATGGTACTTGTTTTAAACTGATGTATATTAATGTTTTTTTGTAGTGTTTGATTTTTTTTTTGCTAAATTACATAGTCAACAGTAGTTTTGGAGGGAAGTTGTTTTTTGAGAGCCGGTGATTATGCCGTACTCTCTCTCTTTGAGGACTTTCTTGGTGTCTGAGGAGAGTCAGGGAATGGATCTAGCTTTTATATTTAATTTCCTTAAGGGAGCTAGTGTGTTTAAAATAGGCAGAAAATTGTCATTGAAAATACTGAACTGCTAGATCAAGTTGGAGATTTTTAAGGGTGAACCAATTTATTTGTTGAAGTAGTGTACTAAGGATTTCTGGTGTAAAATTAGTTTTGTTAGGGGGAATGTTTATACATGATTTCACTAGGGGAGAGATATTTTGTTTTAGCAGGAAGGTTGAAAGGTGATTGCTTAAGAATGTCAGGAAGACAGCCGGAGAGAAGAGTCAGGTTTAGCTATGGAGTGTTGGAGGGGTGAGTACTTTCTGGATTGGTAGGGGAGTAATTAACTGTTATACATAATATGTTATAGTGTACAGCAATATATGTGGCTACTAGGAAAACAGTGAGTAGGATCAGTAAGAGTAGAGTTTTTTGGACTACTTAACCGCATTATAGTAGAGGTTTGGTGTAGGTGAGGATAACTTGGGAAAGAGGGAGAGGAGAGATACAAGTGTGATAGCTAAATTACTGGTATTTGTCTAACAGGTGTGAAATTTAAATGAGCTGTAGCAATTGGTTTGTGCTGGGAGTAGGTGTGGCAAGGGAGTGAGTACATGTAAGGAAAGTGGGGGTGGGTGGAAATGGGGTTGGGTAAGGGAGCAGAGTGAGCCTAAGCAGAGTAAGGGTGAGCAGAGCAGGTTGAACCTGGAATGGTATCACAAAAGGTGAAAAAACACAATCAGTTACACAAGCTAGATGGGCATATGAAAGCTACCAGGTGAGAGAGAATGATAATAACATGTAAAACTTATGTTTGAGTTGTTTTATGTAGAATGAGGGCACTGGTTTGAAGATGAAAGTGGATGTAGTGATATGCGTCTATTGGGCAGGGTTGGGATTAATTGTGGGAATCCTTGGTTAAGAACACTGTGCTAGCTACGAAATAAGAGATGAATTCTGTTGCAAGTTTGTGTGATGAGTTTTGGGAGAGGGATTAGGGTTGAATTTCGAACCAGGATTCAAGGTTTCTTTAATAGATGATTGGAATCATTTTAGGGTTGTGTTAGCTATTGTTCAGAGTGCTGTTCTAGTATAGATTTTTGCCTTCATTTATTTGCGTTTTATTACAGATGTGAAGCATTCTGAAGTTTGAGATATTGTGATGTTTTATATTTCTACTGTTCTTTCCACACTATCTTTATTCTGCATTAGCATTCAACTCTTTTTGGATAGCCAAATTACCTTATTTGCTTTTACTCCCTTCCTTCCAGGAATTGTAAGGCTGCTAAGGAAAGTTGCATTGAATTAATTTAAAGCATCATGCAAGGATAGGAATTTTTTGGATATTCCAATTAAAAGATAATAGGGTTGTAATGCATATGTCTGGGTTAAAATTGGACAGGTTATTTAAGCGGATGTGTCATATGTATGGTTTAATTTCTTCAAATCGTTTGGGTTTCTAATACTGGTTTGGGAATGGACCCCATTCCTAAGTCAGGGTATGGTTAAAGTTCATGAAATTAGTATTGCCTCAATCTTTGTTATCCAAAACTGCTCTTCTTAGCACCTGCAATCGGCCCAGAATTGATTCCTGCAATACATTTGTAGTTACATTTATGGGCAGCATATCTAATAATGACAGTGTTTTTTTTTCCCGACACATTGTTGCTACTACCACTATTGGAACTATCTGGGCATTTTTCCTCCACATTGCTCTCATTTCTGCCTGCAAATCTTGATATTTTATGACTTTGTGTCTTGCTGTGTGTAAGACACTAATGGCAATGTGTTGCAATTTTAATTATCAATGCTACTTTTGTACTTTTGTCATGAAGTACTATATCTGGTGTTCTCACATCTACTTTTTTTAGACTGTTGGTAATGGCTGACCTAATCTGATGTACACTTCATCATTCTCTAATACTTTGCGGCTCATGCTTCCAATGCTTCTCAGCTATTTCTGTACTGTGGTGTTTGCACAGTCTTCAGTGGAAAAATCTTGCCACACTACTGTTTCTTTCACTATATAGGCCCTCTGCCATAAGTGTTATCACACCCAGCAAAGAGGTATGCAACTTTTTTTTTTTTTACAGAACCTACATTTGTCTGCTTCTCCCACATGTTATGTGGACTTTGCACACTAATGTGTGTGTAGTCCACTATCCTGGACTGCTGTTATTAAGCTTTCATCCTCTGATTTCAACTCGTGATCCCTTATCCATTCCTGTGTCAAATCATCAACATGAGGTTGTTCCAGTAGATCACTACACTTCTTACTATATTTATGGCTTTTCCACATTTTTTCCCCTGATTTCCATTCCTGGTTGCCAATTGAAAGATTCTGCTAAACTAAGCAGAATGGTCATCTTAGTCTTCATATCATGTTTTAAAAATGTCAAGACTGTTTTTGGATCTGATGAGTTCAGCAGATATGTAGTCCCACAGCTGTAGATGCGGACATGTAATCAGTTTTGAGAAGGCCTATACCTCCTTCAGAGCATGGAATACATAATCTTGGTACAGACTGATGATGGTATTTCATTTGGTAAGCATTTTTCTTGTTTTTCTGTCCAACTGATCCAATACATTTTGAGAACAGTCTATTACACCAAGACTAACTTAATACAGGATGGGTAAAATCAGTTTACAGCTTGGACTTAATTCCTGGATGTCAAGGTTGTTTTCTTTTTTTTTCCAACAAGAAATATCTTAATTAAATTATCACTTATGACTTAGACAATAATACATTTATATAAATGAAAATAAATCACACTGACATTTTTAGGTGCAAACTTTATACATCACATATAACCTATCCAGTCATAGTCAGTCAAACATTGCATAGCTCATTCAAATCCTGCCTTCTTTTAAACCTCATTCCTCCTCCAAAACATTATTTAGTATGTATTGTTCCCACAATTCTCATTTTTAAGTCTGCCATACCATTACACTCCCAAAATCTATATTCCAAATTATCTCTTCTCCACCACATCTCTTAACATTTGATAACTGTCTCCAAAAATAGAGCTTTCTTTGGCTCGACAGTGCTCCGACATATCCCTCTTTGAAGGCCTCCCAAGAGTTACACTGCTGGGTATTCTAACCCATCAGTGAGAAAGAATGAAAAGGACAACATTACTCATTTTTTAATTGTAAACAGTTTTTGCAAAGGACTGCAATACACATTTGTTAAAAGGGAAAATGTGGCCCACTCCTCTAATGTGGGAAATGTGTTGGCACAATCTGTATTATGTATGTGTCATGCCTTTCAACTTTTACCTCAGACTTCTGGACAGAGAAAATATTAATGGAAAAGGTACACTTAGAGGGTGCTATCCACTCAAAATAATTTCCAGATTTAGGAGGGATGGAACAAAAACTTGAGAACAAATTAGATGTGCTCCCTCAAATTTGGGAGAGCTGAGAGGTAGGCGTGTGTGCGCGCGGGCGCTTGTGTAGTGGACCTTTATGGTTTATGACTGAAAATTGATTACTTTTTTGATTCAGTAAACATACACAAATAAATGAAACATTTAGTTGCAAGGCTGATGGAAGGTTTCTAATGTTATCTTCACAGAAGCCCAGCTGTGACCCCCTCCCTGCCTCTGGCTGTCATTTTGTGTTGTAACTAGTGGTGATGGTAGAGAAAAGATAAAATTATGTGCTAGTAGCTTGTGTTTGTATTGCACAGGGGCCAGTTTGCACACATTTAAAGATCACCACTTGTGAATATTGTTGTCATTTAATTAGATTGCTTACTAAAGCTGAGGCCTATGCTGAGATGAACTTGGATATGAATATGTTTTGTGAGTAAATGACAACCTAAACTCACTGAAAAAAATGTATTATGAACTGCAACTGACCTAGTTAATACATTCTTATTTATTTATTTATTTATTGGATGTTAATCAGGCAGTACATAACACACCCAGACTCCCATTAGTAGTTTTTCTTGCTGGTAGATATAAAAAGGTCAGAAAAATGAAACGCTCATTTCATACACAAAAGACTGAAAGAAAATATTTAACTTTCTTTGGGGAGGTGAAAACAACACATCTTTGAAATAAATGAATTTGCTGTTTTTAATGGTTTTGTCCTGAATTCTTACAGCTATCCAAACTATTTATAAATGTTGCAAGAGAAGTACTGTTTGACATGTAAAGCTATTTCACAAATGTGAAATGCATTGAGTAACGTACCGGTCATGCCTTGTGGTACTGTTGATGTGACAGTATAGGTTTACTACTAGTTTTATTGTGGTGATAGCGATCCCTGGTAGCATGGGAACTTTAGTGGACTGACCCACTCAGGAATGTGTATGACACTTTGTACAGAGACAGATCTTTCAGTGTGTCAGAGTAGCTAGGCTTGCTGAGACCGGTGATCTTTTATTCAGGAAACTGAAGTATTTTTAGCCGCTTCCAGTATTTTGTGAGGTAAGTGCCAATGTGGGCACTGTTTTCAATAATGAGCTAATAAAGGATGAATATAGTAAAGGTATAACTTATTTGGAATTTAAGGAGACACCACAAACAATAAGCTGTGTAAAGCAGAAGGATTTGTGGCAGAATGAGATATCTGTAAGGTAATTGGTACAGATACAAGCATTACCCACGTAAACTATGATGCATTTCTGAGCACTGAAGATAAGCCCATGTTTGGTGGTGGTCTTGCTGTAGATTTTGACTATCAGAAGGGATTTGATATCTACACTCATTTCACAGCCATCATCATCAGAATTTCGTGTGTGTGTGTGTGTGTGTGTGTGTGTGTGTGTGTGTGTGTGTATGTATGTATGTATGTATGTATGTATACGCACACAAAGAAGCACCAAACAGGTTGTCAGCGACATACTAACAACCCTCACAGCATATGCAAAGGACCAGACACACTGACCCACATTATGAGGATGTGCTAACATGTAACACCCAAACCTCAAAGTCCTCTCAAACGCAGACCTCAGAAACATTGCTTGCACACAAATAAGATAACTCCCACAACAACACATAAAACCACATCTCGTTGTGCTTAAACTCTCAAGCCCATGAGACAACGCCACACAATCCAATATTTTGTTCATAGGAGACTCCAACTGTGAATCACTGATTTCTTTCTCACCAGGGTCGATAAGTTGTTTACAGTTAGTTGCCTGAAGGGACCAAGATTCATCACATCTTGCAAGCAGTGAGGTCACTAAACCTTAAGTACCAGTATGACTCCGTCAAAGTCCATGTGGATGTGAATGACCTGAGACGTACCTCCCCCGACTAAATGAACAGAGACATGATTGAGCTCTCAATATGTGACACAGGCAGGTATCAACGGCCAGCACCAAAGTGTAAAAATCACACAAATATTTTATTGGTTAACTCTCATCATACTGGTTTCGGCATCCATGCCCTCTTCAGTGATGTTATTCATCACTGAAGAAGGCATGGATGCTGAAACCGGTATGATGTTATGAGTTAACCAATATAACATTTGTGTGCTTTTTACACTTTGGAGCTGGCCATTTGATTTGATTACTTGTGCTTTTGTCTGGCCATTTGCACCTGCTGTACTTGCAAGCGGAATTTTGTGCTACAGGCAGGTAATGAGACAACCATTGAGCAGCATTCCACTGTCTTTATTGATGATGTCACAATACCAACTGAAAATTATATCCCCTTTGAAGTTTTTCCTATAATTTGTCCTTTGTCACAGCTTAATTGCGAAGTGGTTTGCCACTTTCTTGACCGCTGTAATGCAGTCGATCACTACAGGGTGTATGTTATAAATTTTTAAGCACTCTTCATCCACGAATGTAGGATACTTCCAAATGCTTTTTTGTAGTCTATCCATACTGTATTTAGACTCTTCCCCTTTTTACAGTTTTCCCTTAATGAATTTATTTAACAACAAATGATCCTTGGTTCCATATGACTTTCTTTTATTATCCTTTTGTTCTATTGCCATGATTGAGTTTTCTTCTAAATGACTATAAATTCTGTCGGTATCAATTCCAGTGTATAGTTTATATATTTTCAGAAGGCAAGTCACTGGTTTATACATTTTAGGATAGCTTGCTGGTTCACTAAGTACTGCTTTTCCTTTTGTTAGCAGGGTCTGTGTCTGTTCAGGGTGTGCATATAAATAGTTCTTACTCATGGCTAAATATTCATATAAAGATGTTAATACTTTTAGCCAGAAATTAGGTATTGCATCTGGGCCAGCAGTTTTCCAATTATAATCTTTTCTTAACTTTCTTTTAATTTCTCTGGCCATTACTTCATCCCATTTCATATCCTGTACATTTGAACTTCTTATTCTTTCTTTTACTTTTGCTATCCATTTTTTCTATACAGTCAGCATCTTTATGTTTCACAGGATCTTCACTTATATTTCTCCAAATTGCATCTATTTCTGTGTTTCTGGTGGTGTTTAAATTCATTTTGCCTTGTTTCTTACTTCTTTATAAAACATTTTTGGGTCATCAATAAATTGATTATTTTGGACTTTTCCATTGCTTATCTGCATATTGTCTAAGTTTTTCTGATTATATTTTTAGTCTATAATTTGCGGTACTGCATGACAGATCCAGATCCATTCCAATACTGTGCATTATTTTTATCACATCTGAGTATTTGCATTGATCTGTTCCCTATTTTAACAGTGACACTTCTTGTAGTAACTTGTCTTATAATTTTCTCTGTTCAGTACTTCTATGATGGCATTTGGTTTCTTCCATTCCTTTCCCTTATTGCATTGCATTTTGTGGTAAGAATGTTATTAATTTAGGTGCAAATGAATATAGGCTGTTTATTTCTGTTATATTGCACAAATTTCTGCTGAAAAGATTTAATTACTTTATTAATTTATTAATCAGACAAATATTTTGGATCTTCTTGACTTATGTTTTCATTGATCTTAATATGTCTATCTCTATTAAATGAAGCAACTGTTACCTTTGCTCTCCATTTGCTGCAGGGATTCTACGGAAAGTTCCTGAACATCTTCCTGTGACATATCCTCCTCAGCTGTATTCTGCAACATCTGTTGCTTTTTCATATAGGAATTCACTTGTCTATCACTATAAAACATTGACTGCATCAGAGTTGCCAATGTTTCTTGCTCCTTCCCTTGCTGTGCAACTCCAGTTGAACTTTTGTACATTTTCTGCTGAAGACTGTAGAGAATCATGTGGCAAGTGATCAGATACTTCCCATTCTATCTGTTTCTCCTTAATTTGTTAGACTCTCTGTTCAATCATGCTGTGACATTACCGCTATAGGATTTTCTATAGTAAATCTTTCACTTCGCAGGTAATCCATAACTTCAGTTACTATTTCTTTAACTTCTTCATTACTAATACTCTTTTCTATCCCCCCCCCCCTTTTCTTATTTTTTTGTATTGTGAAATTTTTACATCTGGATGCCTTTGCCTCTATTTCTCTGCAACTATCTTTGGTGACGCTTTTTTGTATTGATTTGTTTTACTTTCTCCTTTGCATAAATATTGTGCCATATTAGTGTTATTATACTGTCCCATGTCCATTTTTCTTCCTCAAATGTCTCTTGCTCTTTTCTGTTTTCCTTACTTTGGGGACTAATTGTTCCATCACGATGTGACAAACTATGTTAGAATTTCTATACTAAATCCTTCACTGTGGAAGTATTCCATAACTTCAGCTTCTATTTGTTTATAGTCTTATTTTACTTATCTTCTGTCTTACATTCCTCCTTTGTAATCTTATTTCTTGGTTGTGAAAGTTTCCATACCTGGATACTTGGCCTATATTTCTCTTCAAATATGTTTGGAGATGCTTTCTGGCATTGATTACTTTGGCTTTCTCCTTTGCATAAATACCGCTGCAAATCAGATCTCTCTTTCTTCCCCATGTCCATGTTTATTTTTCATTCCTGTGAAAAATCTCTACATTTTGTTCTTTATATTTTTTGCACTTCCTTTGTTGCTTCTTTTTCCAAACAGTCCAAAGTTTTTGTCTATATATATGTTTTCATGAATCTTTTGTATTAATGATCACAAAAATGCATTTGAAATTTTTGACAGTTTTTCAAGAGCAAATATTTTTCTTTCCTCTGATTTCTCTCAATTTTTTTGAATATCTTCTATCTGGAAATTCTGGGCTTCTTGCATAATAGTAACAATACATAATTTCTTATCCTCAATAGTCTACTCTTGTTATATTTATGGCTTTTTTCTGGTCTGTTAGTTTTTGTGAACTACTATTTCCTTCTTTAATGGGGTAGGGGCATTCTCCCCCTGAACCTGGCCTAACCCCATTGTTGGAATGTTTCTGTGTCTTGAAGATTCTTCACTGTCAGTTTTCCAGTCCTGGAAACAGTCATCTGAGGACTGGGCACTTTTTTTATCATGGGACTTGTGCACTCAGCTGTCTTTTTTTTTTTTTTTTTTACTTCTGTCCATATATGCTATATAAAATGCACTGTATATATCAGCGTCACTCCCAGTAAAGTATAGCTTATTTAAAGAGAAGCTCATTGCTATCCAGTATTCCATGTTTTCCTACATTCCACTATAGGTGATTTTGGTTATTAGATGTAATTCTAGATTCCAACATGTTCTTGGTACACAAATTTGTAAGGAAAGCAATCTCATGCATTTGCAACTCTCTAGAAGAAATCCTCATTGCAGGTTACCAGGCTAATGGTTTTTAAGCCTAGCCATTCATGCCCCAGTTTTCATAATTGTCAATGCCCAAGGACTAGAAAGACATTGGTGTATGTCTGTGCCTTAGAGCAGCTACAAGCTGCTGCTGCCCATAAAGGCCACAGATGACAAGCAAAGTTGAATTTATGCTTTCCCATCCATTGGTCCAAGTGTTATTTGAATAGGCTTAAAGAAGATCGCCGTTTCACATAAATGGGGAGTCTTTTCCAGGAAAAGGGTAATCTCTCAAATGCACATCTGTTCCTCTAACATGTTTGCTTATGCCACAGATGAGGTTTAGATCCTTAGATCGGGTATTTCTTGTGCTGTTTGTTTTGTGAATGTGTACAGCATATCCATCAGAGCTGGATCCTAGAAGGCCTTGTAGGCTAGGTATAGATTGTCCCTCAGTAATCTATAGGAGACGAGTACAGGGATAAGGGTTTGAGGTGATCCATATAGGACGCGTTATTTACACCCTATATTATTTTAATGAATCTCTGTGGCCACTATAGTTGTTGCAAATGCCTAGTCAGGTACATGCTGAAAAGTGCACTGTACTCAATTATTGGTCTAACGAGGGTTCTGGATTGTAGGACTATGACCTCCTTAGATCTAGATACCATGCCATAGCTTATAACTTGCACCACATAGAAGGATTTTCTCACCATTGTGGACACACAGTGATCAAAGTTCAGGTTACTGTTCTCAAGTCCCTTACCACTAGGTCTAAGTGTTATTAATGTTGTAATTTTCAAGGGTGGTCATCTTCCCAAAGGGTATAAATATGCATTTTGTGGCACTGACTATTTAGGCTATATTTCTGGCACCAGTTACTTGGCTCTCAGACCCTCCTCAAGGATATTTACATCTTTGGTGGAATTTGTCATTGCACCCAACTTGCAGTCTTGTGCAGATTTTGTCATCCAAACAACCTCTATATTTGCTATGACTTCAGAGAAGCGTATTCCAAACAGGAAAGGTCCAATGGTGGAGTCCTGTGGAACACCACTAACAACATGCCTATTGGTAGAGGTGGATTCACCAACCCTAACTTCATGTTGAGTACAGTAGCCCAGGCCGGTATGACCCTGACCTTGAGTAGCATCTTACCCTCACCAAGAATGATGCCACAATATGAAGACAAGATGATCAATTTCAACAATTGGCTTAAGTATTGATGTCATTCAAAGGGGATCCAATGCCTGTCAGCCTGGGATGATACACTCGACAAGCCACGATGCTTCACTAGGGATGGCTTGCACCTGCCACCCCTGGGCTTTCGGATATTGGCAAAGGCTCTTGCTACCCCCATAGTGCCATTTTTAGGCAAGGCTCAAAAGACAAACCCACCTCCATAGGTATCACAAGGGATAAGAAACTAAGAGTAATGCTACTCAACGCCAGAAGTCTAAACCTCAAGATGCACGCACTCAAAACTCTCCTTAGCATGGAGAACATAGATATCTGTGCAGTAACAGGAACCTGGTTCAGGGCTCCTGAGAGCACCCCAGCACTACCAGGTTATACCTCATACCATGCTTTTCGACCCCAAAACTTGGACCAAACCACAAAAGGAGGGGGAGTATTAATATTCATCAAAGATACCCACACCTCCAGGTTGGTGGCACAGCACGAAGCATCAGAGACTATCCATGTGTAACTAACAGTGGGTAAAACTGCCTTCCAGTTTACAGCCTGCAACAGACCACCCTCCCAAACCTAGGAACCCCACTCGGCCTTCCTGAGAACACTGGAAAATATGAAGGTCTCTCCAAACACCATTATATTGGGCGACTTCAACTACCCAAACATACACTGGAAGCATTACTCTAGCTACAACACCCTAGCCCAAAGGTTCCTAGAATTCATAAACTCAAATGCTATGGAACAACTTGTTACCACTCCCACAAGAGGGGAAACATACTGGACCTGATCATCACCAACATGGGGACTCTATGCTCCAGACCAGAAGTTTATCCCTCACTGGTAAGATCAGATCATAAACTAATCTCACTGGATATTCACATCCCGACCCCACCCCCTGCCCAGAAAACCACAGTGAAAAACTTCTCTAAAGCAAATTTCACACTCCTTAAAACCAAGGTGGAATCCTTCAAAGCCCCCGGGCCTGTGGAAAATACGTCCCAGACCGCAGAATCCTTTATAAATGCATTCTATGAACACCTTCAGGAATGCATGGATCATGCGATCCCAAATAAAACCAAGACCCAATCCTCCAAAAGTAGATGTCCTGTCTGGTGGACCCCAGACATAAACAAACTATACAATAGGAGGAGGAAGCTACTACATGATGGAGCAAAATCCCAAAAAGGGAAGACATCTCTGATTAGTATTAGCAAAAAACTAAGGGCACTCATAAAATAGTCTAAGGCCAGCTTCGAGAGAAAAATTGCACAGGACACTAAGGATAATCACAAGGCTTTCTTTAGTTATGTTAGGAACCTGGGTGGGAATTCCCAGATATGCTCAGAATTAGTCCAAAATGACAAAAAATACACCGAACCCACAGACATTACCAACATCCTAGCTGACAGGTTCAGCGCAGACCCCTCCCACCAAAGGGCAAATATCTATCCCAGCAGAGTGCTGCCCCTGACATCTCAGATGCTCAGGTAAGAGCCGCCCTCTCCAAAGCAAAAACACAGCATCAATGGGACCAGGCGGTGTCCCGGCAAGTCTACATGAACTCCAAGAAGAGCTAAACCTAAACATAAAACTACTGTTCAGTCTCAGCCTTACTACAGGATATGTACCCAAAGAGTGGCGTACAGCAACAGTGGTCCCTCTCCACAAAGGTGGTGCCTCAACAGACCCTGGAAACTATCGCCCCATAAGCCTGACTAGCTTGGTCTGCAAAGCTATGGAAAGGATCATCATGGACCTCATAAATAAAGATATTGGGGACCTACAGACATTGGATCCTACCCAGTTCGGCTTTAAGGGCAGATCCTGCCACTTAAACCTGGTTGCCTTCTTTGAAACAGTCACCAAGGCCATTGACGAGGGGAAGGTGGTCCACACAGCCTACCTGGACCTCGCAAAAGCCTTTTGATACAATACCCCACTCGGGCATTATAGATAAGCTCACTAGCTTAAATATAAACCCCTATGTCACTAGATGGGTTGCAAACTGATTCAAGGACAGAACCCACATGGTTAGAATTGCTGGAGCCATGTCAGACTCCAAACCAGTTAGAAGTGGCGTCCCACAAGGCTCAGTCCTGGGACCTCTCTTGTTCGGTATATATTTCTCGGAGGTACAGACCAACACGGAAGGACTGTGGCTGACCAAGTTCACAGATGACTGCAAATCGGGTGCCATAATCGACTCTCCAGCCGACACAAGCATCCTCCAAAAGGGCCTCATGGAAACAGACAACTGGTGCCAGAGCCATGGCCTCAAGCTAAACGCCAAAAAGTGTATAGTCATCCCCTTTGGCAAAAACAAAGTGCCCACAAATTACCACATAGGTGGTAATCCATTAAGTACAGAAGATGTAATTAGGGACCTGGGGACCCAAGTTGATAGCAATCTCTCATTTGACAACCACGTGGCCAAAGTGGTTAGAAAAACATTTTATATAGCCCACCTAATCAAGAAGGGATTCACATCTAGATCAGGGGAGGTCATCGTGCCGCTCTACTCATCCCTCATCAGGCCCATAATAGAGTACAATGCCCCTTTTGGGATGTACCTTACCAGACACCTGCAGCAAGACCCCAAAAGTACCTCACCAAGAGGATCAAAGGGCTCAAACAGATGCCATATGCTGCCCGGTTAAAGAAACTCCAGCTCTACTCAGTGGCATACCGCCTGCTCAGAGGCGATCTGTGCCTGACGTATAAAGCCATGTCCAACCTGGAATTAAGGGACATGCTGCACCTCAAAAAATCCAAATCCCATCAAGCTACGTGCTCGAGAGACTTGAACCTCAGCACTGAAATAAATAGGACATGCTGGAGGGACAGATTCATAACCCAGAGGCTCCCTTCACTCTGGAATAAAATCCCAGTCCAGGTTAGGCAGAGTCCCTCATTGACTCTCTTCAAGAGGAATCTTGATGAGTGGATGGGAGATCGTAGGTTTACCCCGGGTATCACTTCTATGTCACTGTTAGACAGAGGCACAGTATACTAACCTCAAAAAAGGGCATAGCAAAATTAATTTAAAATGGGTGGCGAAAGCCAAACATACTCTGGCTACACTTATAAATGCCCTAGGGCAGATAGCCTAGTATGAACCTATGAATCTGTGTGTCCTATCAATGAGCCATTTGACTACCCATCGAGTTACATTAGGATTGATGTCTAAATTTTTGAGTTTGTCTACAACACCTAGGTGAGGTAGTGTGTTGAATGCCTTTACCAGGTTGAGGTATGCAGTATGCACATTTTTGCCCATCCATGGCTCAAGTGGCCTTCTCAATGTAGTCCACTGGGTTTAGTAGGTGTGACCTACCCCTGACAAAACCAAACTGGGATGGGTCCAGTGTTTGAAAAATTTCCTATGTATTTGTTATGATAACGTTTTACAAGTACATCAGACTAGTCCAACTTATAAGTCTGTCATTCCCTTGGTTTGTTGATGGGCCACCGTAATGTAAAAGGATGACTGTTGCACTCCTGCTTTCCTGGGGAAGAAGCCTGTCTGGAAGCTGTGGCTGAATAGACATTCTAGTGGGCCTGAGGGGGGTCATTTTTCAAACTATATAGGAGGCATCCTTGGATGTTATC
Source organism: Protopterus annectens (assembly GCF_019279795.1). Classification (NCBI taxonomy): domain Eukaryota; kingdom Metazoa; phylum Chordata; order Ceratodontiformes; family Protopteridae; genus Protopterus; species Protopterus annectens. The sequence goes on along the minus strand of NC_056737.1, from coordinate 1,728,814,438 downwards.
AGGGCTCATTGCTGAAGTGTGTTTAGCTCTGGAGAGTGCAGTGAGGACCTGTTCTTTAGTAATAGTGGGGGATAAGTGGGGAGTAACTAATCATTTTAGAGTCATATGGACTCTGTCTTCTACTTGTACCTTATTGCTGTTGTGCAACACTTTTGAGTAAAGTTACTGTCATCTACTTTTATCTTGGACTTTAGTAACTACTTCAGCCAATTAAAAGTTTCTTTCAAGGCTTTTCTCTCTGCACTATAAGGTTGAGAGGTATACCTTCAATTATAACTGAAATGTCACGAAACCACAAGAAATTAATGGCTTTTATTGCATGTATATTCCTACACACTAGACAATCTTTTTTTGTTTCTAATTACAACTAGCCAGTATAACTTTATACCCACATAAACAGACACATGTTCCATGTGAAACTGTAGTTTCATTTATTTTACAAAATAAAAAGAAAAAACCAAATTCCATTAAACTAGCTTTTTTAAATTTTTGTTTTTTCTTTTACTTTGGTATTTTTTTTGTAAAAATTTTTTGAAACTGTTGGGAAATTTTTTTTTCCCCCCCCCCCCCCCCCCCCCCCCCCCCCCCCCCCCCCCCCCCCCCCCCCCCCCCCCCCCCCCCCCCCCCCCCCCCCCCCCCCCCCCCCCCCCCCCCCCCCCCCCCCCCCCCCCCCCCCCCCCCCCCCCCCCCCCCCCCCCCCCCCCCCCCCCCCCCCCCCCCCCCCCCCCCCCCCCCCCCCCCCCCCCCCCCCCCCCCCCCCCCCCCCCCCCCCCCCCCCCCCCCCCCCCCCCCCCCCCCCCCCCCCCCCCCCCCCCCCCCCCCCCCCCCCCCCCCCCCCCCCCCCCCCCCCCCCCCCCCCCCCCCCCCCCCCCCCCCCCCCCCCCCCCCCCCCCCTTTTTTTTTTTTTTTTTTTTTTTTTTTTTTTTTTTTTTTTTTTTTTTTTTTTTTTTTTTTTTTTTTTTTTTTTTTTTTTTTTTTTTTTTTTTTTTTTTTTTTTTTTTTTTTTTTTTTTTTTTTTTTTTTTTTTTTTTTTTTTTTTTTTTTTTTTTTTTTTTTTTTTTTTTATTTTTTTTTTTTTTTTTTTTTTTTTTTTTTTTTTTTTTTTTTTTTTTTTTTTTCTTTTTTCTTTTTTTTTCTTTTTTTTTTTTTTTTTTTTTTTTTTTTTTATTTTTTTTTTTTTTATTTTTTTTTTTTTTTTTTTTTTTTTTTTTTTTTTTTTTTTTTTTTTTTTTTTTTTTTTTTTTTTTTTTTTTTTTTTTTTTTTTTTTTTTTTTTTTTTTTTTTTTTTTTTTTTTTTTTTTTTTTTTTTTTTTTTTTTTTTTTTTTTTTCCACTGAAAAAATGGGGTTTTTTTTTCCTTTTTTTTTTAAAAACCCAAAAGTGGGGACTTTTTCCCGGGGTAAACAAATGTCAACAAAAAAAAAAAAATAAAAATTAATTTTTAAAAAATTTTTAAACAATTAAAAAATGGGTTTTTGTGTAAAAAAAGGGCTAAATGTTACTATTTCCCCAAATTTCACTAACCTCCAGATCACCCAAGATGCATTCACATCCATAGAAACCTGGCTGAATGACGTTCAATTAATGCTGAACCCCCAAAAAACTAAATTGTTACTATTTTCATCAAAACCTCCAGCTGCAGAATTCATGATTTTTTCACATAATACAAAAACAGAACAGGTGCTATCTGCAAAACTTTTAGGAATCACTATTGATAACAATCTCTCTTTCGAACACATTCTCAATACAGTAAAGAAAATGCAAACTTGGCAAAATATGCCGACAAACTGTACCTAGACAAACTAAGATAAAATTAGCAAACACTTTGCTTATCCCATCCCTCTTGTATAGAAGCCCGATTTTCACCAACCTCCATACATCCCAAAGTAATAAGCTGCAATCTTGCTACTACAAGATAGCAAAATTCGCCTCTAACATGCCCAACTGTTCACACCCCTGAAAGCTATCTCAAACCTGTTCTGGCTTGAATTTCACCACTATCTCTGTTATACTTAATTAACACTTGCTCATAAGCTAATTTTAAAACCTGATAGCTGTCCAGCACTCCAGTCTATCTTACACACATACTCCTCCACTAGAACCCTCCAGTCTTCAGAAAGGACACTTTTAAATGTGGCTAAACCCAACAGAGCAGGACAGTGCCTATATTCCTACAACATTGCCAAACTATGGAATAGCTTCCCCTCATACATTACTCAGCTTGACTCCCTAATAGCCTTTAAAGCAGCACTAAAAACCCACTATTTAAATAATCCCAGCTGTACCTGTGAAATACAGTGTAAGCCCCCTTAACTTCACACACTTTACTCAGATCCTACTTAACCCTCTGTTATATTATTTTCTTCCTCCTCTATATGACTGTTTCTCCTACCTATTATATGTGTAATTTACTAATGATTATGACTACTTTCTTGTGACTGAAAGTATGTTACTTATGTATACAGTGTGATAATTATGTATTAACTATATACCATTACTCCTCACCCTACGCTAATGTATGTACATCTCTTTTACTTTGTATTTGTTCTGTACAATATTTGATTACCTGTGGAGCTTTTCTCTTCGGGCCTCCACTGAAAATGGGGTTCTGACCCAGTGGACTTTCCCGGTAAACAAATGTCAACAAATAAATAAATATTAAAATAAACAATTAACTGTTTGTGTACAGGTAATGCTGTTATGTGTATATACGGTTGGTACTCATACAGGACATAAAACAGTACGGGGTATTCAGAAAGGGAAAAAAGCACAGTGTGTACAGCTAAACTATGCAGTGAGTGTTGACATGCGGGGCATGGGCAAGAGATATCTGTAGCACAATCATTGTAGTATGAAAACTGGTGTGGTCAGTAGTATATACTAATGACCATACAATGACATTCAGAAGAGATGGATTATGGAAATACATTCATCAATAAACTGATGTTTTTGTTTGCATATATGCAGCACAGACATTTATAAGATGCATGGTAATTATATATTATGTTTATTAAGTTCATAGGAATAAACTAGGCATGCAGTTCAAAATACCATAGAGAAGCATAGCCTGCTAATCCCGAGCACTGTCGAGTGAGTTAAGCTCCATGATCAAGAAGCACCATGCTATGTACCCCATAGAGAATTTATGATTTCCAGGCTATTCATTCAGAAAATTTCTGACTACAGACCATGTGTATTATTGCTTGACATGCTTAAGAAGTTTATTTAATAAGTATAGGTTTCCTTAGGATAGAAATATGTTGTGCCAGCCATGTTCTATTTCTGTGCCTATAAAAGACTGTCTTTGCTGTGGGTGTTCATGGTGGTATGTGTTTTGCATAGCTGTAAAAGATCGAGCAGGGTGGAATGGGCCACGTACCCTACCTATGGACAGCACTCTGTCTGCTGAAGAATAGCATACAGAGCAAGAACTGCACATTTCAAAAATGGCATTTGAACCCTTGACATACGGATCACCATGGAGAGTAGGCAACAGTAAGGATTGTGGAAGGGTGCCCAGCTCAGCAAACTGTGCGCCCTCAGTGTAAATATCATAATTTGGGCTTTAACACAAACTGTACATGCTACACCTTAAGTGCCACAATACATCACAGGTAATGTCAGCATGTTCCAGGGGGTGATATACAAGACAGGTGTTTCAATTCACATGGAAGAGCAACAGCAAGGTATCAAATGATCGAACATGCAGAAAGCTCCAGTCAACAAAAGGTATTACTGGAAGGTACAATGTGTGTCTTGCAGGTTACACTCAGGTACTGCAAACAAAAGACAACAATGTTAGGCATGGTAGAAGAGGTTATTTTTCAGGTATCTTTCATAAGCATTGGACTTCCATCTTACTAATGTCTTGATGTCTTCCCATGATGTCTTTGCCCACTGCACATGCGAAGCTGCAGCTATGCTAAATTAGCGTGGAATCTAACTGAGCATGGAGTATATGTTTGAAGTCCAAGCTTCATCACTCCACTGTTTTCTTCAATACAGCCCTCACCTGAAGCTGGGTAAGCAGGGTACCCTTCTCATGGCGGAAAACTGCTCCTTCTTAAGTGCCAGTCTATGACAAAACTGTATGAGTGAGCTTCTGTTTTGTAGGCTCAGTGTTTTGGTAATGTTGTAGGCATTATACTGCATTCCATTCTGTGGCCCCTGAGGCTGAAGCCAGCCACTGGTACTTCACCTCCTAATCAGTCATAGGTTGCTCCTATTTATATTTAGAAGATTCTTATTCTGACCAGCTAAATGCTCCATACAGGGCTGATGAACAACATGCTTTGAAAAACAATCTGTTGTATTATGGATGACATATAGTTTGGAGTTTGTCCCACAAGGCTCACGCTGCCGCCCCATGGCTTTGTGCAGCCAGCTGATAGCTTGTCAGGTGTCAATGCTGCCTTCAGCTTGTTTTAATCTGCCTCTAACAGTAGCAGGGTGTGTGCCCTCCATTGTTTTACTGCTATGAGCCATACAACTGGACAACCTTGCACCTTCCCCTAGTGTCTCTAAACTGCTGTAGTATCCCCCTTTGTAAGCCATCAAATTGACTGTATTGAGGGTGTTTATAGGTTCATAGGTTTATACTAGGCTATCTGCCCTAAGGCATTTATAAGCCTAGCCCAAATTTTTGTGGCTTACACCACCCCTTATATGAAAAAATACTGTGCCCATTAGTTTGTTGTGCCTCTGTCCAGCAGTGACACAGAGATGATTCCCGGGGTAAACCTACGATCTCCCATCCACAGGTCAAGATTTCTCTTGAACAGAGCCAGCGAGGTGCTCTGCCTCACATGGACCGGGATTTTATTCCACAGCATAGGGAGTCTCTGAGTGATAAATCTATCCCTCCAGCATGTCCTATTTATGTCCGTGCTAAGGTTTAAGTCGCTTGCTCTAGTGGTTTTGGTGCATTTGGATTTTTTGAGGTGGAGCATGTCCATTAATTCCGGGTTGGACATGGCCTTGTATGTCAGGCACATGTCACCTCTGGGCATACGGTATGCGACTGAATAGAGCTGGAGTTTCTTCAATCTGGCAGCATATGACAGATTTTGGAGTCCCTTTATCCTTTTGGTGAGGAACTTTTGGGGTCTCTCCAATTGCTGCAGATGTCGGGTGAGATACATCCCGAATGGGGCATTGTACTCGATCATTGGTCTGATAAGTGAAGAGTACAGGGGAACAATGACCTCACTAGATCTGGATGTGAATCCCTTCATGATCAGGTGGGCAATGTAGAAGGTCTTTCTAACCACTTTAGCAACGTGAGTGTCAAAAGGCCACTGTCAACCTGGGTCCCCAGGTCCCTGATAACCTCTTCTGTGCTTAGTGGATTGCCACCTATATGGTAGCTTGGGGTTACCTTGTTTTTCCCGAAGGGTATGACTATACATTTTTTGGCGTTTAACTTCAGGCCATGGCTCTGGCACCAGCTATCTGTTTCCGTGAGTCCCTTCTGAAGGATATCCGTGTCCAATGCACTTTACACTATGGCGCCCAGTTTGCAGTCGTCTGCAAACTTTGCCAGCCAAAGTCCTCCCATGTTGGCCTGTACTTCTGAGAAGTAGATGCCGAACAATAGGGGGCCAAGGACCGAGCCCTGTGGGACATCACTTGTGACCGGCTTGGAGTCAGACATAGCGCCAGCAACTCTAACCCTGTGGGTTCTGTCCTTAAGCCAGTTTGCAACCCATCTTGTGACATATGGGTTTACATTTAAGCTGGTAAGTTTTTCTACAATACCCGAGTGGGGTATTGTGTCGAAAGCCTTTGCAAGGTCAAGGTAGGCTGTATGGACTGCCTTTCCCTCATCAATGGCCTTGGTGACTGTTTCAAGAAGTCACCAAGTTCAAAAGGCATGATCTTCTCTTGACGGCCAAACTGGGTCGGGTCCAATGTCTGCAAGTCCCCTATATCTTTGTTTATGAGCTCCATTATGATCCTCTCCATAGCTTTGCAGACTAGACTTGTTAAGCTTATGGGGCGGTAATTACCAGGGTCCGTAGAGGCACCGCCTTTGTGGAGTGGGACCACAGTTGCCATACCCCACCCTTGGGCACGATCCTGTGGTAAGGCTGAGATTAAACAGCTGCCTTATGTGCGGGTTTAATTCCTCATTTAGCTTCGTGTAGCACACAGCCGGGACACCAACCGTTCCATTGATGCTGTGTTTTTAGCTTTAGAGAGAGCAGCTTTCACCTGTGCATTTGAGATGTCTGGGAGGCTACACTCCGCTGGGATAGTTATCTCTCCTTTAGGGGAGAGGGGGGTGAAGTTTGCACTGAACCTGCCAGTATGTTGGCAATGTCTGTGGGTTCAGTGATTTTTGTATAATTTTGGACTAATTCTGAGCATATCTGGGAGTTTTCACCCAGGTTCCTAACATAGCTGAAAAAGGCCTTATGATTGTCCTTTGAATCCATGGCAATTTTTCTCTCAAAATTGGCCTTAGTTGATTTTATGAGTGCTCGTATTTTTTTACTAAATTTTTTTTACTGTTTACTATCTGGTATATAATGACCCCCCCCCCTATTAATATTCCAAAACATGCACAGGGATTGGCCAGCGTGCCTGTTGTGAATCCCACAATATACCAACGGAAAAAGGTGCGGTCGCCCGGACTTTTTTTCCGTTGGTACAAAGTGCCATTTATTTTTTTTAAACAAAGAAAAAACGGAGACTTTCTTTTCTCCGTTGCTTTAGTTTCAAAGCATTGATGTACTGGGTATGCGTGGGACACAAGTCCCATACGCATGCTCAGTACATCAAAACAAGGACGCAGTGTACCACAACCAGCAGAAGAACAATAATGCACCATTATACAAAGACATCATTTAAGAAATGTATTTTTTTTCTTAAATAATGTCATTGTATAATAGCAATAACCGACTCAGCGGTTGTGGTATATTGAAATGTACCCACGGTTGGCTTTATTTAATCACTCAGGCTTTGCCCTCGTGATTAAACCACACCAACCGTGGGTAAATCTTCAATATACCACACCACATTCATCGGTTATTGCTTAATTCTCATACGTCCACTGATACTGTGAATGATTTTGTACTCACACTGGTACTGTTTCCAGTGCCACTCTCTTGGATTCAGCCCACTGTGAAAGCAGCATAGTGTAAAATGTCCAATTCTTCAACTCACCCTTTTTGCCGATTGCTCCCTGCCTAAACTATACATATGTTGTCCGATTTTGAGGTGGGAGTACCTTGCTTGCCTTCTGTTTGTATATCCAAGAAGTACTCCAACTCTTTAATTGCAAATTAATGTCTACATGCAATTACTCTTGGTCAACTACTGCTGAGCTTGCTTCCTCCTAAGTACCTCTTCCCACCAGATTCATAGGGATATGACAACAGCAATCCTGGAAAAAAATCCAGTGCAGTCTGAGTGTGTACTAACTGTGCTAATATAAGGGTTGACATTCAACTGGGAGAATTTATCAATGATGTCTGGATATGGAACTGTGTCTAAGGCCTTTGCTAAGTTAAGGTGGGCTGTATGCACAGATTTACTTTCATTTATGATTAAGGTGATGTTTTTGAAGAAGTCTACTAAGTTTAACAGGCATAACCTCTCTCTGACAAATCCAAACGGTGTTTGATCAGGGGTTTGGAGATCACCTGTGTCCTTATTGACAGGGTCCATGTTTATTTGTTCCATGGCCTTACAGATAAGGCTGGTTAAGCTTATGGGTCCTGTAGTTTGTGTAGTTTGAGTCACACTTTTAATACTCTTGTCAAGTGGCATATGACAAATGGAAAAATAACTTACTTGTAAAACTAGCAATAAAGGGTCAGTGACACAAATACTGTTAGGGGCAGCTATACTGTCACCTTAGCCAAAATACCTCCTGCATGCCAGTGTATGAGTGTGCATGTGTGTGTGTGTGTGTGTGTGTGTGTGTGTGTGTGTGTGTGTGTGTGTATATATATATATATATATATATATATATATATATATATATCTCCACCAACACACCACACATTTAGGTGTGTGTACGTCTGTATACATAAACAGAGATGCCCACAAATTCAGAGACAGATGTATACATATTCAGAGACAGATTTATATATATATATATATATATATATATATATATATATATATATATATATATATATATATATATATATATATATATAAACATATGTGTGTGTGTGTGTGTGTGTAGACATACAAATATATGTGGATCTATAAAGGCAAAGATATACAGAAAATACATATTAAACAACCAAAGCAATACATATGATAATGACACGACACATGCATTTATTTTTATTTAATTATGTATTTCCATCTTGATAAGGGGGTAAGTGGTCTAGTCAACATCACACATGATGCATGCATTCATTTATTTAAATCATCTATTTCCATCTTGATAAGGAGATAAGTGGTCTTATCAAAACAGCCATCTGAATCACAAAAGTAAGTTTGAGAAAGGTTATGAGAATTCCAATATTAACAGTAAAGTATACCACTAAAACAATTGTGTGCACTGCATACAAAGATTTAATAAAATACAAGCTTTATCACATATCCAACATATACAAATTTGACAGACATTCAAGAATGCCTTGAACTGCAAGCCAGTCAGTAGAACATAGCAATGCTGTGGTTTTACAACCACATGAATATATTTAACTTAGATTACATACTGCATACATACTTATGCACACAGATAGGGAAATATAGCAACTACATTTGCCTCAGCTTTCAAATGGTAACCAGTGTAACTCTACTGCAGTCAAATATTCAGGAAAGGAGTGAAAGAGCTAATCATTTTACAACATTGCAGGGTAGAAAAAGAAAATAAATTCAGTTGGATGGAATCAGCGTTATACAGACAGTTAACCGTGTGATGCTTGAATGGTGTCAGGAGCGGTCTTAGATCAACTGGTGCCCTAGGCAAAAGGGCTCCATGGCACCCCCCCCCACCACACTATCCGGTGCCCCCATCCTGGTCTACCTACACCAAATAAATACTGGAGCGGTGCCCTAGGCAGCCGCCTAGTTGGCCTATGCCTAAGGCCGGCTATGGGTGTCAGCCAGGGCCGGCCTTAGCTGAAACAGCGCCCTAAGCAAAGTACTGCTCTGGTGCCCCTTAAGCCCCACCCACACCGAACTCAAGAAACACCCCTATTTGAGCCACGCCCACAGATGGCTCACTCCCACAAAATACTCCAGTTCTTTCAATGTTTAAATGCATGAAAATCCAAGTCATACTGTAAGACACCTTGTAGTGTAGTTGACTGCAATTGAAGGCTGAATTCTCCTTAAACCTGGTTGATCTATTGCTAGTGTAGTGTTCCACAGTCATGAAACAGTATTAACTTTTTTGCTACATTAACATTACTATATAACTTGATGTGCTTCATGCTCTTCACAGGTCAGTCATCAAGTCCACTATAATTCAGACAGCTACACATTGTGATATGGTGGTGCTGCAGCTGTATGCTGACCCAGAGACCAAAAAGGAAAGCAGTGTTACTACTACAGTGACTAACGTCTTGAACTGTGCATACAACTTAGCAACAGCAAGTGGATTTCTCAGAATTGTATTGGCAATGTTTCTTAACCATTATGGGTTACATAATGCACTGCCCAATCCTGTTTCTGGTAGGACTGGTCTATGTATTATGATGGCATGATGCAGCCACTAGTGCAGGACTGCAGGGATATGCCGTGGCACTACACTGTTCTGCTGGATAATGCTGCATGAAAATGTTGCAGTCTAGGATGTGGCTAATGGAAGTTAGCCACATGGAGCTCCACTCTGGAGCTGTACACTAGGATTGAAGTAGCATAGCAGAGCAATTCAAACACAAGCTCTGTGGCAAGGTTTCAAAGCAGTACTGTGAGGACTAAGCATTGAATGTGTAGTTTTACAGTGAGCACCCACTGCTGCCTATGTCAGCAGCAGGTCTGATATCTGAGCAGCAGGTAAGAACTATGAGGATATGTATGTGTGTGTGTTTGCATATCTGCGGGTGTGTGTTTGTGTGGGTGTGTGTGGAGGTGGGCATAATTGTGACTGTCTCACTGTGTGTGTGTGTGTGTGTGTGTGTGTGTGTGTGTGTGTGTGTGCATGCATGAACATGCATGTGTATACATGTTTTTGTTTGTGTGCATGTGTACACATGTTTGTGTGTTCATGAACATGCATGTGTTTACGTGTATCATTTGTGTGTATGTGTGTGTGTGTGTGTCCACATATACTTTAACTGTTAGTTATATACTGCAATCACACAGTAATCCTTTATTTGTATACCTGGCCTTCTATGGAATACAGTGTCAGACACACAATTCCATATATTTTTTTCCCGAAATACTGTTAAGACTATTCAAAAATTCCATTTTTGAAACTCTTCACAAATTCTACAGCACAGCCTATTGGAAGTAGATCTTCTAATTTTCTCAAGCTACTGACACTAGTAGACCCTTTAGACAAACAGTCCCCAAAGTGTAATTCCAGTTCACATAGCTATAAACAAAGAGCTGCATCTCTGAGATGTGATGAAATAACTGCTGGAATGATGTAAATCTCTATGACACAAATGAATGTGTCTTTTGGCTTTTTCCCGGTTAGGGGTCGCCACAGCGGAACTCCAGTCCGCTAATAATTGGTAGAAGATGTGCCGAGTTACCAGCCCTAACGCACAACCTTCAACGAAGGTACACGCATGCCTCCACACAGAAGATGCTTTAGCTGAGAATCGAACGGACGTCTTGCTGTGAGTCGACAACACTACCGCAGCACCACCACCGCAGTCTCTATGACACAAATTAATAAGCTGTCATTATGAAAACTTGTCAATTCTCATACTATTATTAATATCTTGGATTTCCCATCTCAAAGGAGACTACAAAATAAAGGTTGGACGTTCCTCATTATTTGGTTCTGCATCTTGCACAACATTGTCCATGCTTATTAGTTTTAGGTGTACACTGGACAGCAGAGTCATCCCAACCCACACAGCAAACCAGCACCTTAGTCGTAAAGAAAACTGATATATACTCTCTGACTTAATAATAAAGACTGAAATCTGGATAAATCATGTGACAGGTCTATTGAAAAATAAAATTATATCTCTTACTTCAGAAAAATGAACAAACAAAATGGCCACACTGAATGAAACACCTTGGTTACTTAATCAGCTAAAATGTACCAGCAACAAGTCACAATGGTCAGAAACCAAAATGGTCAGAAACCAAAACATTCTCTGAACAGTCTGAGAACATGCCAAAACACCTGCAAGCATAACCCGGAGAGGCACACCAATTAATAAACCACAACAAACTAAGCGAAAACATCAGAGCCCCATTACAAAACACAAGTGGCAGAGTGAGCAGGAATGGACCTAAAACACAAGCACAGACTCCCAGTAATATAGCATGCACAACAAAATAAAGAAAGCCATTATAAAAACATGTGATAGTAAAATACAGGATAATATATGAACAATGTAATAACATGTTATAGCATTTCCATAACAAATACGAAATTTATACCACGTATTAATGAGGCTGTTACTCTCAAGCATAAAAATGAAATTTAGTTAAATAAATCACAAAACGTGAAAATGTCCCACATACTCAACATGGAATATGGTTGGATATGCTTTGTATGTTAAAAAAATGCTTTGAGCATTTAAATAATCTTATGAGGTGATGTCTTTAACTGCTATCAATTTACAGTACATTAAGTAGTCCCCAACACAGCTAAGGTACAGAAATAATGAAGTTGTTGCATGACCCTTTCTTTTAATTTTTAGATAGTGTTCAATCAAGTGGCAAGGGAAAATACAGACTACATGAAGCACTCTAAGTAGCCTTTTTCTAAATGCAGCACAATTCTCTTTATATAGCGTGCTGCATTTAAACAATTCAGGGCATGATTGTGTGAGTGTGCAGTATGTCTGTGTGTGCTGTTTAGACCGCAGCCCATTTCATTTAAAAGTAAATGCCATACCAAAGCAGAAACTTCTCTCTACTTCTATAACTTCCTGCCTGTTTTAGTGCAAAATGAAATAGTTTAGTTGGTATATGCGGTCAGTGATCTAACAATTGGATCCTGCTTGATGATTTAGTTTGCAAGCCATAACACATTCATCTCTGTTAACTTAGGTCTTTGGCTGATTTAGTTTGCAATCCATAACATTCATCTAAGACCTAAGGTAACAGATGAATGTTATGGATTGCAAACTAAATCAAGCAGGATCCAATCGTTAGTCTTAGTGTGGTGGTAACATCAAAAAGAGTGCTCATCTGCTTCACATATCATTCCACCCCCGACCCCATCCCTGACTAAACTGCTAGCCAAACAATAAAAAAAACAAAGATCCTCCATCTGGACTGGTGGAGGCAGGCACAAAACAAAAAGCCCAAACCCACACGCCTGCTGCTTAACCAATGTTTTACCCTTTGCATCATGCATGGATTGCTATTTAAAACATTTTATTTGTCAGTTATCCCATGTTAACTTGAGCAATAGCCTTCATTTTTTAAAAATCAAAATAAGCAGCCTGCACTTTCTAGCTTTCAGGCACTACTATTACCACCATGTCATTTATTACATAGCCCACGTGGAGCTACAAAAAAGCTTGTCTGCTTCTTTCAATGAATGAATCACACACACATTAAAAAAAAAAAAAAAGAAGTGCTTGTCTGCTGCTTAATCTTTCTCACACATTCCCTACCCGGAGCGGACGCCGTCCCTAACTTACCTCCTTAGCCGAACACAAACTAACCAAAGATGGAAGGTGGTCTGGACTGGTGGAAAAAGCCAAAACCCGCGCCGTTTCTTTCATAGCCCGCGTGGAGTGGAGCAACAGAGAACCAGGCAGTCAGAATGATGACGACTCACTCACGTCCACAGATTCCTTCCAATGTGGAAGTAATGCGATAGCCAATAGGTGCACCCGCTTCTCTAGCTCATCAATGAAGAAAGGAACAAGAGGCGGGCATTACCTGTTTATATATCCTCAATTGGATCAGTAGCCATGACGTCAGTGGTGCGAAAGCATCACTGATAAGGTTGCTTTAAATATTGCTCCACAAGAACGGCTACTCACATTACATTCAGCAGATACGTGCAGGGGGAGGGACTGAGTGAGAACATGGCTTACGGGCTGTGTTATGTGTACTACTGTTGATGGAATGGAAGATCGTGCTTCTTTAGTACAAAGTGGGGGGGCACAATTGCTAGCATATGGGCGGTGAAAGTAAAGAAATGTTACAGAATTAAACTGCGCCCTTTTGAGGCCGGCCTGTACGGCACCCTAGGCGGTTGCCTAGTTTGCCTATGCCTAAGGCCGGCCCTGGTGTCAGCTAATGGGAAAATACTTTTAGTACAGTAACAAGATTCAGTTTCAAAGTTGTCTGACAGTTTTTATTGAAACGTTATAAGATTTGATTCTTCTAGAATCTTAGGACATTTGCAACTCAGTGGGTTTGTTTCCAAAATGCAACTGTCCAAAGCAATGCTGTCCTGTGAAATGAGGGAAACTATCTTATAAATGTATGTCTGCATGAGTACATGCACTACTAATCAAGACTACTGCTGACATATGAAAAATGAATACCAGTGAAGGGAAAAAGCATGTAGTAGTAAGCCTGAAACAAAAACAAACAAAAGAAAATACAGTTGCCTGGTCTGGGATAATCATTTCACTAAGTTTTACAAAAAAAACAAGTACAAACTAAAGATACAATTTCAGTGCTGCAAAGGCTGGAGATCTGACTGACTACAGTCTTCAGTCATTCAAATAAACTAATAGCCTAAGAGTGGGGGAAAGAAAAGTACAGTTGTGTACACTTACCATAAATGTAGATGTTCGAGTGTATTCACTGTTGTAGTCATTACATTTGGGTAATCTGCTGGCAGGTTGCCCTCAGTCGGCCTGAATAACAAAGTCTTGGGTCCTGCGTCGGTTGCTGTCTCCTCTTCCATGACGTCAGGTCGTCAGGGGTATAAAACATGCAGCCAACGCCATTTTAATCAATTTTTCCTGCCCCAGATGTCAGGTGCCCCCCCCATATATGAAGCAAAAATATATATGTAAACTAAATATATAAATGCACCTTAGAAACATAACATTTATTCAACTAAAAGCAAATGCATCACAAAGGCTTTTGAGTATAGTGAAGGAAAGAAAAGGTATAGAAAGGGGGCTGGCGGGTGGGTAACCCAGACTGCAACAGTGAATACACTCGAACATCTACATTTATGGTAAGTGTACACAACTGTACTATGTTCTTCGTGTTTCACGTTGCAGTCATTACGTTTGGGTAGAATCCCAAAGCTATGGATGGGAGGATGGAATTAAACAGCATTAGGAGCAGCTATAAGGCCCTGCAGGACTGCAGTGGCAAAGCCTGCCCTGGATTTAGAGAGGAGAGGTAAATGATAATATTTTGTGAACGTATGAACTGAGCTCCAAGTAGCAGCTTCTAGAATGTCTCTGGTAGGGACCCCTCTGAGAAAAGCTAAGTAGAGGCAGCCCTGGTGGAATGGGATCTGGTCCCCTTGGGCACAGGTTTACCATGGTGCAAGTAGCAGAAACGAATGCAATGGCTTATCCATTTAGAAATAGTCTGCTCTGATACAGCCTTTCCCTCTGATCCTGCAGCAAATGCTATCAGTAGTTGCTCAGACTTTCTTAGAGATTTTGTCCTGTTTAAGTAGAATCTTAGTTGCCTGTGTACATCCAATGAATGCAGAATCCACTCCCCCTTGTTCTGCGGATTTGGTAAAAAAGTTGGCAGGTGAATGGTCTGGTTAAGAGCCACACTGGATACCACATTAGGCATAAAAGAAGGATTGGTCCTGAGGGCCACCCTATCAGGGTAAAAAAATAATGAAAGGCTCTACTGCCATGAGAGCCTGTAGTTCTGACACCCTTCTAGCTGAAGTGACTGCCAAAAGAAAAGCTGTCTTCCAAGAAAGACATTTTATATCTGCAGTAGCTGCTGGTTCAAAAGAAGGCAGGGTGAGTTTTTCCAGCACAAAATTGAGGTCCCATGCAGGAGCTGGTGCTTTCCTGGGAGGCCTTAAATGTTTGGCCCCTCTGAGATACTGTTTTAGCAGTGGATGAGAAAAGAGGGGAGGCTCTGTGTTGTAATAAGCCAAGATGGCAGAGGCATGGATTTGTATAGATGAAAAAGATAGGCCCTTGTCAAGCATCTCAGTTAAGTATTGTAAAATCTGAGGAATATTGGGCTTTGCTGTATCTATTCCTTGTGCTTGGTTCCAAGCACAGAATCTCTTCCATTTATCAGCATACGATTTTCTAGTACTAGGCCTTCTGGCTTCCAAAATGACATCCACCACAGGTTTACTGAGAGATGTGGTTTGAATAATTAGTTGATAAGCCATGCTGCAAGATTCAGAGTTTGGAGCGGAGTGTGCAGAATTTGATAGTTCTGCTGAGACAATAGATGAGGTGTTTGAGGCAAGTACCATGGAGGAAGGTGTGACATATTCCTTAAAAGTGGGTACCAGAGTTGGCGAGGCCAGTCCGGAGCAATTAGAATCATTTTTGTTTTTTCCTATCTGACTTTTAGTAAGACCTTGAAGAGTAGAGGCGGGGGGGGGGGGGGGGGGCATAGACTGATAGGTTTTTCCAGCTGAAGGATAGAGCATCCACTTTCCATGCTTTTTGGTGATGAGTTCTTGTGCAGTATTTGTCCAACTGATAGTTTTGGGGAGAGGCAAATAGATCTATCCCTGGGCTCCCCCATTTCTGTGTTAACATGCTGAAGATTTGTGGATCCAGTTTCCATTCGTGTGGGTCCATAAGATTTCTGCTTAGGTCGTCTGCCAGAGTATTTTGCTTTCCTGGCAGGAGCTGAGCTTGAAGACGTATTTGGTAAGTCAAGGTTGTGTTCCACAAGGCCCTGGCTAGTCTGCAAAGGGGGTAGGAATGGGTACCCCCATGCTTGTTTATGTACCACATAACTGTGGTGTTGTCTGTCTTTATCAGTAGTTGTCCTGGATGAAGTAAGTCCTTGAAGGCTGTCAGAGCATTCTGAACAGCTAGCATTTCTTTCTGGTTGATATGTAGATGCATTTGGTTTGAGCTCGATTTGCCCTGAATGCATCTCCCTGCCAGGTGGGCCCCCCAAGCATAGTGTGATGCGTCTGTAGTTAGAGTTTGGGTGGCAGGGGGTAGAGTGAATGACAGTCCCTTGTTTTGGTGACATGTATCTGCCCACCAAAGAAACTCCTGTTGTAGGCAGGGAATGAGAGGAATCATTGCTTCCAGGCTGTGACAATGTTGACTCCATAAGCTTTTTAGGTACCACTGAAGTTTCCTCATATGCAGTCTCGCATATGGAATTAGTAAAATGCAGGATGCCATGAACCCCAAAGCCTGCAGAATTTGATTTGTCTTGCAGATAAATTTTGTTGCCATTTGTTTGAAGTATGTTGTCAATCGCATTTGTTTGTCTGGCGTGAGGTAAGCCATCTGGGCTGTTGTATTCAAGCTTGCACCCAGGAATGTAATTATTTGAGAGGGTACCAGTTGTGATTTCTTTTCGTTTATGGTGTACCCTAGGCATGCTAGAAGCCTTTTTACAAACGCCAGATGTTGAAGAAGAGTGTCCTTGTCCACTGCCTGAATGAGACAATCGTCCAGATAAGGATAAATTTGAATGTTTCTTTGTCTGCAGAATGCAATTACTGGTGCCAGGGCACTTTGTAAAGACCCTGGGCGCAGTAGATAAGCCAAAGGGCAGGGCAGAGAATTGGTAATGCAAAAAACCTGCTTTGAAGCGGAGGTATCTTCTGCAAGATTCCCTTATTGGGATATGCAGGCATGCCACTTTTAAGTCTAGAGTTACCAACCAGGCATTCTTGCCTAGCACAGACAGTAGCTGTCGTAAAGTCAGCATTTTGAATTTTGGAATATCCATGAACGTGTTCAGAATCAGTAAGTCCAGTACTGGACGCCATGATTTTTCTTTTCTGGGTACCAGGAAAAGTCTTGAATAAAAACCTTGTCCTTTTTTCTTGTCTGGTACCGGTTGAATAGCCCCCATATCCATGAGGGACATTACTTGTTTCTGGGCTTCCGCCCACTGGTTTTGTGGCAGATCTGGCCATCCGTTTGGAATTGGCAAAGTATGGAAATGAAATCTGTACCCCTGGGATACTATGTTTAATACCCACTTGTCCTGGGTTATTAACTGCCAATTTTGAGCATGAAATGCTAGTCCCCCCCCCCAGGGGGCTGCCAAAAGACAAGTGCTTGGAAATGGCAGAGGAAACTCATTGAGACTGCTTACTGTAGGGTTGTGCTTTGTTACCTCCAGATTTGGAGGTGGAGGCACCCCATTGCTTTGACCTGTTAGATCCCTGCAATTGATATTTGGAGCACTTGGGTTTGCCCTGAGCGGCTCTGTTGGACGCAGGAAATGACCAATTCGTAGTAAGCCAGTGCCTACTGAACCTGGGTGGCTGCACCTGCAAGAAATCTTTTATAGTTTGCATAGATTTAGCTTTGTCTTCCATTTTCTTTAAAACCTCTTCTGCCTTATTACCAAACAGACTATTATGCTGTAAACGGGCATCCAACAATTTAGCTTTAACATGATCAGGCAGATTTTGCTCCTTGCCAGACATGCTTCATCACAGATCCAGTTACGACGGCCCTGCAAGAGGCCTCCAAGGAATCAAAACCACACTGTAAAGTATGCTTTCCAACCTGTTCTGCTGAATGCAATAAATCCTGTAACTATTTTCCAGACAATCAGAAATCAACATCATTTTCTGTTTCAGTAAGCCCATAACATGCTGTTGATATTTAAGCATATGAAACTGGCAAGTTTAAATCCCTGAATGCCAAAGTTGCAGATGTATAAACCTTCTTACCCCATCCATCCAGCGACCTGGAATCTCTATCAGAAGGGGTAGGATTCTCAGCTGTAGAAGCCATAACACCCTTCGGACCCTGAGAAATAGTCTCAGGATCAGCAGCAGGATTTTTGAGAAGAAATCTGTGGGAGTCAGGAACCCTGTATTATCTGTCTGGCTTACTAGGAGCCGGAGGCAGGAAATCAGGAGCCATGCTCGATTCCGAGAACACATCATCAATAATGTCTAATACAGGAGGTATTGCCAAAGGCCTATGCTGAGGAAGAAGGAGGAAATCCCTAAGCCTCTTTTTTGATTCAGAGAAGTCCTGGCTCTCCCAGTGAAAATGTTCCCTTAAAGTATGCAAACTCTCTCCAAAAGATTAATCCTCAGGAGGAGAAGCAGATGGGATTCATTCCTCTGCATCAGAATCCTCATAAGGTGGAATAGAAAATTCCGGATCAGAAGAGGAATAAGATGAAATGGAAACCTGATCTGAAGATTCATAATCCGTGCCTTGCCTAGGCCTCTTAGTTGGGGGGGGGGGGGGGTTGGGAACCCCTGATCAAGGTAATTAAATCCCCAGCCATTTTGATCACTTGCTTTTTACGCATAGGGGCCTGATCACGTGGCTCATGCGTCATCGTATTAGACACAGAAGTCGTTTTTGACCTTGTTTTTGTTGATGGCGTTGGTTTAATATAAAAAAGTTGAGGCCTGAAAACACCCTCAGAAGCTGATGCCTGCTCAGGGGCTCCGGACCCATCCAAGGAAGAGACATCCGCTGGTTCAATACTTTGCGAATCTCGCGGTATACCAGACTTCGAATGGGTCTCGGTAGAGGCCTGCGACTCAAAAGTAGCGGGTATCAGGGGCTGCAAAAGCACCTCACTGAGTACCGGCGAACCGGCGACTGGCTTAGGAGAAGCTTCGTAGTCGGTTTTGGACCTCGACTGTCTGTCTCTTTCCTTGTGCTTTTTGTGAACTCTGGTAGTCGGATTGCTAACCAATGACATTTCAGGGTAGTTCAATCTTGAATCAAAATATTTAGAAGCAAAAATATACCGATGCTTAATAGTGCGTTGGTTAAATTTAGCACAAAACCAACAGCCAGGCACGTTGTGATCAGGGCCTAGGCAACGAATGCAATACAAATGAAAATCCTTACGAGGTATTTGCATCCCAGAAGTAATGCAATTATTAACTTTTACTGACATCGGTAAGGAGCAAGAAAAAAGTTTCCCTAATGGGGTACTTAGCTTTAGTTTGAAGACTTCGGTTCTGAAACTCGAAAACAAAAATTTCAAGAGTTGGCCAACCGGCACTTGCGAACTGCTTCTGCTTTGGGCACCGCGCGGCAAGAAAGACCGATTAAAATGGCGTCGGTTGCATGTTTTACACCCCTGACTACATGACATCATGGAAGAGGAGACAGCAACCGACACAGGACCCAAGACTTTGTTATTCAGGCCGACTGAGGGCAACCTGCCAGCAGATTACCGAAATGTAATGACTGCAACAGTGAAACACTAAGAACATATACAAAAGACAGACTGTAAACTGTTAGCACATAACTATCCCCCCACTTGAAGTTTGTGAAATCTGACCTGCAGTATGCTAATAAGCTTCTCTGAAAATCCTACCTCTGTGTGAACATGTGACTTGCATAGCTCTAAAATGCAAAAGTACTCAGGCAAGCAGCTGATTTCAGAAACAAGATAGTGCCTCTAAGTATCACTGCTCTCAGGGGTGGAGGGAGCAAAGCCCACTGTAAAATTGCTTTAGTGTACAAAGCTTGGGTATGGACTTTTCGATGGACTCAGACTAATTTTCACAGATACAAGGCTCAAGTCTTGAATTTCTGTCAGGAAAGCTGAATGTTTAGATAGCATAACGAGTATGTGCCTAATCAAATGAGGTCTAGTAACAAACTTCATCTCCAAGTCCTTCAGGGTCAGAAGAACTGATCTAAACTGTTGATGTGAGCTCCTCAATTCAAAGTGTCCATCAGAAAATTTACAGCAGGTGTTGCTCTAAAAGGGGGAAATTCCACCAAAAGATCTTTGAGGGCTATACACCACACTAGAATTCAGATACAAGGAAAGATCACGGAGAGCACAGGGACTTCACAGCCATGAACTCAGTACAGTTCACTGGAACATCACATCTTCAGCATGCAAATTGCAGCATTAAAACTGTGACTATCATCAAGCCCAGATGCGGCAAGGTCCAAGCCTGCACCCTATGCAGAGTCCTTACCCAGAATGCCAACTGTGACAGCCTTCACTCTCTCCAACAGAAAGACCAACCTGCACTGAACAATGTCCAACTCTAAGACTACGATTTTCTCTGAAAAGTTGGAAAACTTTTCTCAATATATGGTTACCACCCCCCAGTCAATGCAGCCATAAGGTATTACTGTACAAATGACTTCAGCAATTTGGACAAGGCCACCATAAGCTAGTCTCCAGGGAGAGAAACATGGAGTTAATTTCTGAGAGACTCTGGCTACCGGGCCAGACTTGGAAGTCCGAATGTTAAAAAACTTGCACAGAACATAATTCCAACCAAAAGTGAACCAGAAAAGAAGGCTTAATGATATGGAAAGGGGCCGATTCTGACTTTTTGTTCTTAGAACACATCTCAAAAAGCACCAACTTCTTAAAATTTAAAAGTGAAAAATCCAAGAGAGATACACTTTTTGGACATTAAATTAATCAAGGAAGATAATGGTAAAAAAAGACAACACTATATTAAAAAAACGATTAAATGCAACACATACCTACATAGAACAAGTATGCACACTCCCCATTTGTCTTTAATAATATTGTTAAAATAACAAACGTTGAGGGTAGTGCACTTAAATACTGACAATCTTAACATGACTGAAGAACTAAAGAATATCGAATATGCCTTCAAGGAAAGGGGTTATAATACCAGAACCTTAGAAACTATTAAAATGAGGTCATAGCCCAAAGAGATACTGAGTTCCAGCCAACTTTCCGGGCACATTCACCTTTAGCGAAAGGTGGAACTCAGAGCAGTAATACTTTTAGATGCAGTCTGACATGCATTAGGAACACCTCTGCAGTACAACAGACTATCAAGAAATATTGGTCCATACTTAAAAGACGTTCCAGAATTAGACACAGTACTAAAGAATAGACTATTTAGTTACAGGAGGAGTAATAATTTTAAGAATAAGCTATGTTATAAAGAACAGCCAAAGACTGTGAATATGTTCCAGAGTAAAAAAAATGTGGCACGTGTTTATAATAAGTGTTTACTGCAATTATATGTACATAGACAAGAGTACTGTACTCTTAGTGACAAAAGGTTTTTCCTCAGATCCTATGGTAACTGCAATACCTCTAATATTGTATGTTTAACCAAATGTACTCAATGTCCATCATATCATGTGGGTAAATACAATCAAAAATTAAAGGAAAGGCTATGTAACCACCTGTCTGTAAATCAGGAGACATATTCCAACTAACGGACTTAGTAAACATTCTTGAAAATGACACCACACACATTTTAAATTTATGATTTTGCATGTAGTTTTTAACTCAATAAGAGGCGGTGACATTAAGCATCAAACTGAAATAGAGGAATTGAAATGGATATCGTGTTTCAAAGCACACAGCCCTCCCTAGCTTGAATGGGCTTGTTAGCATAAAACCCTACTTAAGAGAACTTCAAATGAAAGTACATTAATTATTGATTTTTATCAGCCTCAAATAGTTAGATTTATTGTATTTTATTGTATTTTTTATTGCACTGTGATTTTCTTAAATTTTTATATCATGCAACTTAACAGTCACGTGATTTTACTCATGTGATTAAGTTTTACTTACCTAAAGACATATTATACTGCATTCACTATTCACCTGAAGAAGCCTAGAGGTAAAACTGAGTTTTGCACTTGTGTTTTATTGCTTTCTGTGTGGATTCTACACTATTACAGACTGTTTTTTACCAAAACAGTTTGTGGCTCCAGCAACTATTTTGTTTAACATCGGATTTAGTTTTGTTGCTGCTGGATTTATCACCGGTAACTAGTTTTTCTGTTTCTTGATGTACCAGACAACTGACATGCCTGAAAGGCTTACAATGCTAGTAGCGTCACTCTCTTCTCTAGGACATTTATGTGCGACTTTGCATCCTTGTGTAGACGATGTGCCTTGGACCGTTTTCCCCAGATTATGCCTCCCCACCCTATCTGGGAAGCATCCATGGTCACTGTGGCCTTGAGGAGAGGGGGAACTAATGGACGACCTTGTACAAGTTGGTCTGACTGAACCCACCATGAAAGATCCTTCTTGCAAATGTTCGTAATTCTTATTGGGGCCAACACAGGTTGGTGTGCGATAGACCATTGTACTGCAAGAAGCCACTGTAAGACTCATGTGGAATCTTGCTAGTAGAACTAGTATTGTTGCTCCTGCCACAAAACCAAAGGCCTGAGGTACTGTTCGAGCAGATACTGTTGAACTGTGTAACAATTTTCTGACTTTTATGGTCACCTCTCTCGACGATGGTAGACACGCCACCATCGCGATTGTTTTTAAATGTGTTCCTATGAAGACCAAATCCTGAGAGTGGTCTAGGTACACCTTTTTGTAATTTACTGTAATACCTAACCAGGAAAAAGTTTGAAGAACCTTGTCTTTTGCTTCTAGAAGTAGATGCCTTGTCGGGAAGTTATAAGCCAGTCATCTAAGCATGGAGACACTCAGAATCCTTGCTGTCTCAAGGAAGCTGCCATACATTTCGTGAACACTCTGGGGCTGTAGTGAGACCAAACAGCAGTACTCTGAACGGATTGTGACTGGCTCCTAGCTGGAAGTGTAAATTACTTCTGGATCGCCTGTCCATCTTCAGATGGTAGCACGCAACCAGAAGGTCTACTGAGCACATCCAATCATCCTTTTCCAAGAATGGAGGAACGGACTGAACCGTGACCATCCACAACATGCTCCATTGAACTAATTTGTTCAGTCTGCTGCGATCCAGAAAAGTACAGTTTTGTACCTACCACAAATGTAGATATTCGAGTGTAAACACTGCTGCAGTCATTACACTTGGGTTATCCTGCCGTCAGGCGGTTACCCAGTTGGCCTGAGTTCCAAAGTCTTGGTCCGGCGTCAGTTGCTGTCGCCTCCTCCCTGACGTCAGTGCGACAGGGGTATATAAGATGCAGCAAAAGCAATTTTTTTTAATTTTTCTTGCCCCAGATATCAGGTGCCCCCAAATTGGAAGGCAATTCAAATTGCTAATAAAACATATATAAGAAAAGCAAACAACTTTCAGTTATCAGCAAATACTCCTCATAGGTAGTAAAGGGTAGAAGACATAGGTATGTACCAGCAAGTAAGAGGGGAAGGAGGGAGGGTAACCTGGACTGCAGCAGTGTTTACACTTGAACATCTACATTTATGGTAGGTACAAAACTGTACTATGTTCATCGTGTTACACTGCTGCAGTCATTACACTTTGGTGGAATCCCCAAAGCTGAGGTAGGGAGGCTGGTTCTATAAGGCATTAGGGGTGGCTATAAGGCCCTGCAGCACAGCAGTGGCGAAGCCAGCTCTGGATTTGGAGTATAAAGGCAAATGGTAATGCTTGGTGAAGGTATGCACAGAACTCCATGTTGCTGCTTCCAAAATATCCTTGGTAGGTACTCCTCTGAGGTAGGCAGTTGAAGTGGCTGTTGCCCTGATGGAGTGAGATCTAATGCTGCTAGGTAAAGGCTTCCCATGGTGAGTATAGCAGAAATGTATACAATGTCCTATCCATTTTGAGATAGTCTGTTTTGAAATGGCTTTTCCCTGTGCTCCTGCAGCATATGCTACCAATAATTGCTCAGATTTTCTGAAAGCTTTGGTTTTGTCCAAGTAGAAGTGTAACTGCCTATGAATGTCCAAAGAATGTAGTAGTCTCTCCCCTTTGTTCTGTGGTTTTGGATAGAAAGTTGGCAAGTGAATAGTTTGGTTTAGAGCCGCACTTGATACCACCTTTGGCATAAACGTAGGGTTAGTTCTTAAAGACCCTCTGTCCTGGTGGAAAATGAGGAAAGGTTCCACTGTCATTAGTGCCTGTAATTCTGAAACTCTGTGCGATGTTATTGCCAGTATCAGAGCAGCTTTCCAAGAGATGTATTTTAATTCTGCTGTTAGTTAGGAGGTAAAGTAAGTTTTTCCAAAACAAAGTTGAGGTGCCAAGTTGGGGTAGGTGCTCTACAGGGCGGTCTTAAGATTTTAGCCCCTCTGAGGTACTGTTTGAGCAAAGGATTAGAAAAAAATGGTGGATCCGTGTTGTAATGAGCAGAAATGGCTGAGGCGTGGATCTTGATGGATGAGAAGGAGAGGCCCTTGTCTCAGCTAGATATTGAAGTATCTGAGGAATGTTTGGGACAAGGGGGTTAAGGCTGTGCGCCTGGTTCCAGGCACAGAATCTCTTCCATTTATCCGAGTAGGCTTTCCTGGTACTAGGCCTTCTGGCCTCCAGAATGACATCCATAACAGCTTTGGAGAGAGGCATTGCTTGTTTGACTAAGGAATTTTCCATGCAACTAGGTTTAAGGTCTTTAGCTGGCTGTGAAGTATCCGATTGTTGTGCTGTGCCAGCAAATGTGGGATTTGAGGCAAAATCCAGGGTGGTTCTTGTGCTAAGTTCTTTAAGATTGGGTACCAGTGCTGGCGTGGCCAGTATGGTGCAATCAGGATCATCTTTGGCTCTTCTTGCCTGGCTTTTATGAGTACCTTTGGAAGGAGAGGTAAAGGAGAGAAAGCGTACACTTGCAGGTTTTACCAGCTGAATGAGAGGGCATCCACTTTCCATGCTTGTGGATGGTAACTCCTTGTGCAGAATTTCTGTAGCTGGCAGTTCATTGGGGATGCAAACAGATCTATGTCCAGGCTCCACCATTTTTGTGTTATTCTGAATACTTGTGGATTCAATTCCCATTCGTGGGGATCCATGATGTTTCTGCTTAGGTCGTCTGTTTAGAAGAATGTCCTTGTTCTCTGCTTTTATCAGGCAATCGTCCAGGTATGGATAAATTTGAATTCCTTTTTGCCTGCAAAATGCAATTACTGGTGCCAGGCAAAGACCCTGGGCGCAGTAGATAAGCCAAAGGGAAGTGCAGAGAATTGATAGTGCATTGAACCAGCTAGAAATCTGAGGCATCTTCTGCAGTTTTGTCTGATAGGGGCATGCAGGTATGCCTCCTTGAGGTCCAAAGTCACGAGCCAAGCTTTCTTGCCCAGCATGGGAAGAAGCTGCTGTAGTGTCAACATTTTGAATTTTGGAACATCCAGGTAAGTGTTTAGAGAAGAAAGATCCAGAACGGGTCTCCAGGCTTTGTCCTTTCTGGGAACCAGAAAGAGTCTTGAATAAAATCCTTGTCCTTGCTCCTGTGGTGGTACCTTTTGAATAGCTCTCATGTCCATGAGTGCTGTAATTTGGTTTTGAGCCTCTGCCCATTGATTTGGTGGCAGATTTGGCATTTCTTTTAACCTTGGCAAAGTGTGAAATTGGAACCTGTAACCTTGAGATACAATGTTGAGAACCCATTTGTCTTTGGTGATGCAATGCCAATTGTGATAGAAAAGTGCCAGTTTTCCTCCTAAGGGGGCTGCCAACAGAGAACTGTTTGCCAGTTGTAGTGGGACGTCATTGAGGCTGCTTTTTATAAGGTTGTGGCCTGTCTTCTTCTTTCTGGGCTGGTGTACCCCACTGTCGAGGCCTGTAAGGACCTTGTGCTTGACCACTACCTCTTGGACATCTGTATCTGCCTCCTTGAGGTCTGTCTGCGACTGGAAAGGACCAATTCATTGTTGGCCAATTTCTGCTAAAACGAGGAGGCTGAACCTGTAAGAAATCCTTCACCATTTGCATGGATTTTGCCTTATCCTCCATCTTATTTAATACCTCCTCTGCCTTAACTCCAAACACATCCCGCTGCAAAGGTGCATCCAATAATTTTGCCTTAACATGATCTGGTAACATATGTTCTTTTAACCAAGCATGCCTTCTAATGACAGAGCCTGTAACTGCTGCTCTACAGGAGGCCTCTAAGAAATCAAACCCACATTGCAAAATACGTTTTCCCACTTGTTCAGCTGCATGCAATAAATCCTGCATTTCTTTAAAATTAGGAGGATCTGAATCTGGAAGCATCTTTTGTTTCAACTGAGACATCAAAAATTGTTGATATTTTAGCATGTGGAACTGGCAATTTAACGCTCTCATTGCTAAAGTTGCAGACGTATATACTTTCTTTCCCCATCTGTCTAATGCTCTGGAATCTCTGTCGGGGGGACTGGGTTTTTTGCTGATGAGGCCTTAATCCCTTTGGGTCCTTGAGAAATAGTTTCAGGGTCAGCAACAGGGCTTTTACACAGAAATTTGTGAGAGTCAGGGACTCTAATATCTATCAGGTTTAACTGGGCTGGAGGTAAGGAGTCAGGGTTTAAGCTGGATTCAGTGTACACATTATCCACAATATCTAACACTGGCGGAATAGCAAGGGGTTTGTGTTGAGGCAAAAAAAGGAAGTATCTGGGCCTTTTCTTGGATTCCGAGTAATTCTGGCCTTCCCAATGGAAATGCTCCCTCATGGTATGTAAGGTCTCCCCAAAGGAGTAGTGTAGTCCTCAGGCGGAGAGGCTGATGGAATTGATTCCTCAGCATCAGAATAATACAGTTTTGTACCTACCATAAATGTAGATGTCCGATAGGAATGCATCTGCAGTCCTAACAAATGGGTTGTCCTGTCGTCAGGCAGCCCTTCGGTCGGCCGGATTCCAAAGTCTGGGTCTGGCCTCGGCTGGTGTCGCACTTCACCCGACGTCATAGCTGCAGTTCTTCGGGTATAAAGGCATCAGCCAACGCCATTTTCCTCAGTGTTTCTTGCCCCAGATGCCAGGTGCCCTCTTGGATGGCTAAATTTGGATAAATGCCAATGTTTCCAAATGGTAGAGAGCAAACACAAAAAATAAGCATGTATGTACATATATACAAACAAATACACCATAATAGATCCCCCCCAGCTAGCTATTAGATGGGCAAATACCCTAGGAGTACCACAGAGGGGAAGGCGGGTAATCCTGACTGCAGATGCATTCCTATCGGACATCTACATTTATGGTAGGTACAAAACTGTACTATGTCCTTCAAGGATGCATCTGCAGTCCTAACAAATGGGTAGAATACCATAGCCAAACTAGGGGAGGAGGAAGAAGAGATTATGGTGTAGTTAGGATCCCTTGCAAAACAGCAGTGGCAAAACCTGCTCGGGATCTAGAGTATAAAGGTAAATTATAATGCTTGGCAAATGTATGCACGGAGGTCCAAGTAGCAGCCTCTATAATGTCCTTGGTAGCCACTCCTCGTAAGAAAGCTGTGGTAGTGGCTGCAGCCCTTGTAGAGTGAGGCCTGATGTTCTCTGGAGTTTTCTTTCCATGGTAGGAGTAACAAAATCTAATGAAATTTCCTATCCACTTGGAGATTGTCTGTTTTGAAATTGCTTTTCCTTCCCTTCCTGTTGCATATGCTACCAGAAGCTGGTCAGTTTTTCTATTGCCCTTGGTTTTGTCCAGGTAGTAGCGTAACTGTCTATGTACATCCAAGGTATGCAACAGTCTTTCTCCCCCGTTCTGTGGGTTGGGGAAGAATGTAGGTAGGTGGATAGCCTGGTTTAAAGACACTCTGGATACCACCTTAGGCATAAATGTAGGATTTGTTCTCATGGACACTCTGTCTTGATGGAAGATCAGGAAGGGTTGCACTGCCATTAATGCCTGTAGTTCAGAAAACCTTCTTGCTGATGTGATTGCCAGCAGGAAAGCAGTCTTCCAGGATAAGTATTGTAATTCTGCTGTTGCTGCTGGTTCGAAAGGAGGAAGTGTCAATTTTTCTAGCACAAAGTTCAAGTCCCATGCTGGCAATGGTGGTTTCCTAGGAGGTTTTACATTTTTAATTCCTCTCAGAAACTGCCTGAGCAGAGGATGTGAGAAGACAGGGGGATCCAGGCTGTATTCTGCCGAAATAGCTGATGCATGTATCTTGATGGAGGAATAGGACAGGCCTGTATGGAAGAGCTCTGCCAAGTACTCCAGGATGTTGGCTATGTTTACGAGTGACACATCTTTTCCCTTTGCAGTACTCCAAATGAGATATCTTTTCCATTTTCCTGCATAATTCTTTCTTGTTGAAGGTCTACGGGCCTCAAGGATAATGTCTTTAACCCTTTGGGATAAATTTGGGTTAGATGCTCTTATGTAATGTTCCAGGCAGTCAGCTGCAGAGTTTTCAGGTTTGGATGCAGGGTGTTGTAGTTGTTCTGTGTTAACAGCAAAGGGATCAGGGGGAGTGTCCACATTTGTTCCTGAGACATGCTCCTCAGTAGTGGGTACCAATGTTGTCTTGGCCAGTCTGGAGCTATCAGAATGATCCTTGGACGTTCCTCTTTGATCTTCAATAGCACCTTGTGCATCAAAGGAAGTGGTGGGAATGCATATGCTGTCATGTCTTTCCAACTGAAGGATAGGGAGTCCACCTTCCAAGCAAGTGGGTGGTGCGTCCTTGTGCAGAATTTCTTGAGCTGGTGATTGAGTGGGGATGCAAATAAATCTATTTGTGGTAGTCCCCATTTTCTTGTGATGGCTTTGAAGATATCAGGGTGTAGCATCCATTCGTGGGCATCCGTTGTAGTTCTGCTTAATATGTCTGCTAGGATGTTTTCTTTTCCCGGAACAAACATTGCTTTTAACTGAATATTGTAACTCAGAGCCATATCCCATAGGTCTAGTGCCATCCGGCATAGAGGGTATGAGTGCGTGCCTCCCTGTTTGTTGATGTACCACATAACTGTGGTGTTGTCTGTCCTTATCAACTGCCCTTCCTGGAGGAATGGTCTGAATGTCTGGATTGCCAATTTTACTGCCAGCATTTCCTTTAGATTTATGTGTAGGCGTAGCTGATCTGGAGTCCATAGACCTTGTATACACTTGTCCAGCATGTGGGCCCCCCAACCGGGGTCTGAGGCGTCCGTTGTGATGGTTTGGCTTGGTTGAATGCTGTAGAAGGGCAGACCTGTGTTTGTCTGACATGCCTGAGCCCACCATAGGAACTCTTGTTTCAGGCATGGGATTAGTGGAATTTTGGTTTCTAGGCTGTGTCTGTGCTGAGACCATAAATTCTTCAGGTACCACTGTAGCTTTCTCATATGCAGTCTGGCATAAGAGACCATAATTATGCAGGATGCCATGAAGCCCAGGGCTTGCAGAACTTTTCTTGCTGTGAGATGGTTCTGCTTTGTTAATGCCAAGAAGTAGAGAGGAAGTTGTTCTTGTTTTTCCGCAGTTAGGAATGCCATCTGCTTTGATGTGTCCAGCTCTGCACCTAAGAAGGTTATTCTTTGGGATGGTATCAGCTTTGACTTTTTTATATTGACTGTATATCCCAGGGCTTGCAGCAAGTAAATGACTCTTTGTAAGTCTTCTGTTAGCTTGTTTTGGTTGTCCGCTTGTATCAGGCAGTCGTCCAGGTATGGATAAATTTGGATTCCCTGAAGCCTGCAATGAGCGATTACTGATGCCAGGCATTTCGTGAACACTCTGGGCGCAGTAGATAAGCCAAAGGGCAATGCTGAGAATTGATAATGCTCTGATCCTGCAAGAAATCTGAGGTATCTTCTGCAATTTGGTCATATGGGGACATGCAGGTATGCCTCCTTGAGATCTAGAGTCACCAGCCAAGACTCCTTGCCCAGCATGGGAAGAAGCTGCTGTAGGGTCAGCATTTTGAATTTCGGAACAATGAGGAATGTGTTTAAAGCGGACAGGTCGAGAATAGGCCTCCAATTTTTCTCTTTTCTTGGTACCAGGAAGAGTCTGGAGTAAAATCCCTTTCCTTGTTCCATAGATGGTACCTTTTCTACAGCTCTCATTCTTGCTAATTGAGCTATTTGTTTTAGAGCTTCTGTCTTTTGATTTGGTGGTAGGTTTGGTATTCCTCTTTTTCCTGGTAAAGTATGGAAATGAAACCTGTAACCTTGGTCTATAGTTTGCAAAATCCACTTGTCCCTTGTGATGCAGTGCCAGTTTTTTGAAAATAAGGCTAGCTTTCCGCCTAAGGGTGCTGCTATCTGTTCCCTGGTAGGCGGTGCCAGAGCCAAGTCACTGTGATTGCCCTGTTGCAGTGGTAGTAGTTGCGTCTGTGCCTCTCTGGTTGTTGCCCTGCCACTGGCGCCCCTGTAGGCACCACCTCTGGATTGATTTCTGCCTCTTGAACGCCTATTCCTGCCTCTCTGTGCTTTAGAGGAGTCTGGAAAGGACCAATTTTTGGAGGGCCAGTTCCTGCTAAACCTTGGAGGCTGGACCTGTAAGAAATCTTTCACTGTTTGTACAGATTTTGCCTTCTCTTCCATTTTCTTCAGTACCTGCTGAGCAGGAGAACCAAATAAATTGACCTTATCCATAGGAGCATCTAATAGTTTTGATTTAACATGATCCGGGGCAAGGCCTGTTCTTTCAACCATGCATGCCTTCTGATAACTGTGCCAGTCATGGCTGATCTAAAGGAAGCCTCCAGTGCATCATAGCCGCATTTTAAAGAATGGTTACTAACCTGCTGAATGTTATGCACCATTTCTAGAACATATTTCTTATCTAAAGATTCATCAGAGGACAGTTTCTTAGTTAACTGATCAAGCATAAACTCCTGATATTGGATCATATGAAACTGACAGTTCAATGCTCTAGCTGACAGAGTAGCAGAGGTGTATACTTTTTTACCCCATCTCTCTAAGGACCTAGATTCCCTTTCAGAGGGGAGGGGATTTTTAACAGAGGTAAGATGCTACTGCTTTAGGCCCCTGGGAGATAGTCTCGGGATCTGCAAAAGGAGCCTTGTATAAATGGTGATGTGTGTCCGGGACCCTGTAGAACCTATCGGGCTTAGCAGGGGCTGGAGGTAAGGTATCAGGAGCAGTGCAAGCATCATTAAATGCATCATCTACAACAGAAAGTACTGGAGGTATAGCTAAAGGCCTATGTTGTGGTAAATGCAAAAAAGTCCTAAGCCTTTTCCTGGAGTCTGAGAAATCTTGTCCCTGCCATTGAAACTGTTCTCTCATGGCATGTAAGTTTTCCCCAAAAGAGAATTCCTCAGGTGGAGAGGCAGAAGGAATCGACTCTTCAGCATCAGAGTCTTCATAAGGAGAGAAAGGAGCCTCTGGATGGTCTGTATTGTCTGAATCATCAGAGGAATCATCCGAGGACACTAGTTCAGGGGGCTCTGCTCTAGGTCTCTTTTCTGGAGGTGGTTGAGAGGCCCTGTCTGGATGAGGCTGGGATCCCCTTATTAAAGAGATGAGATCCTCTGCCAGAGAAAGCATTTGGGAACTGGAGCTGGGCCTGTGAGAGGGGGGCTTAACAGGCACAGACTTAGAAATTTTAGCTGCTTTAGCCCTGGCAAAGGCCTTTATGGACATGGCTGCAGGAGGCCTAGCAGCACCACGTGCAGGGGTTGAAACATCCAAGGGAATAGTGTCCGATAATTCCTGTGAAACCACAGCAGCAGGTTGGATTTCAGAGGCCGATTCTACCAGGTTAGAAGAGGCCTCGGTAGAAGGCATGGATTCGGCTGTAGTTAGAACCGCTTGCTCGGTTTCGGCTGAAACAGAGACACTCGCGGTTTGCTTAACCGCGGTTTCGGCCGAAACCGCGGACCGCGAGTGTCGGTCCTTTTCTTTGCGTTTTTTAGCAATTTGTGTAGTTGGAGGATCCGACGGCATAATATACGCAAAATCAGAGCCGAAAAACTGTTCAGCAAACTCCGACCGACGTCTAAGCGTCCGTCGGTTAAAAGAAGCACAGGCTAGACAAGCTGCTACGTCGTGGTCTGGGCCTAAACAAGGTAAACAGTAAGAGTGGAAATCTTTATGAGGTATTTGTTTCCCACAAGTTAAACAGTTATTCACTTTTTCTGACATCGGCTGAGGCAAGAAAGAGTCCCCAACGGGTACTTAGCTTTTAGAAGTCTTCAAGTAGTATTCGGTAGTAGTAATCTCTGGATCTGACCGACCGGCACTTGCGAACAGCTTCTGCTTCGGCGCCACGGCAAGAAAGACTGAGGAAAATGGCATCGGCTGATGCCTTTATACCCGAAGAACTGCAGCTATGACGTCGGGTGAAGTGCGACACCAGCCGAGGCCAGACCCAGACTTTGGAATCCGGCCGACCGAAGGGCTGCCTGACGACAGGACAACCAATTTGTTAGGACTGCAGATGCATCCTTGAAGGACATCTTCATAAGGGGGTAAGGAATATCCTAGGTCTGAGGATGAATCTGAAGAAATGGACACCTGGTCGGAAGATTCATGGTCTGCATCCTGTCTGGGCCTTTTATCAGGAGGGGGATGGGACCCCCCTGATCAGGGTGATTAGGTCTTCGGCCATTTGTTCCTTAGGCATGGAAGCCTGTTCTGTAGAATGCTGTATCCGTTTCTTTGGTTTTAAGGGGGCCTTAGACTTAGCAGAGGGCTTAACGGTAAACTGAGTAGGTCTGAAGACACCCTCTGAAGCTGTGGATTGCTCAGCTACTTCGGTTCCCTCAGAAGGGTTAGTTTCGGTAGGCTGAAAACAGAGCGTCCGAAGGCCCAGCCAGCTTCACGTGGGAGTCAGAGGCGGGCTGTGGTTCTGTGGATGCGGTCGTCAGGGGCTGCGTAGGCGCCTTGCTGAAAACCGGAGAACCGGCGACCGGCCTAAGAGGCCTCATCGTCAGTTTTGGGTCTCGGATGCCTGTCCTTGCCTTTGCGCTTTTTATGTAATCCAGTCGTCGGAAGTTCCGACGGCATAGTGTAATTTAATTTTCTGCCAAAATAATGTGGGGCAAAATCAAACAGACGTTTAATAGTGCGCTTGTTAAACCTAGCACAAAACCGACAAACAGTGACGTCGTGGTCTGGGCCTAGGCATGGAATACAATAGGAGTGGAAATCCTTATGAGGTATTTGCTTCCCACAAGAAATACAGTTATTAACTTTTACTGACATCGGTCTGAGGCAAGAAAAAGTTTCCCCAACGGGGTACTTAGCTTTGTAGAAGACTTCGGTTCTGGATATGGAATGAAAATCTCAGGAGTCGGCCGACCGGCACTTGCGAAAGTACAGTTTTGTACCTACCATAAATGTAGATGTCCGATAGGTATGCATCTGCAGTCATCACATATGGGTTGTCCTGCCTCAGGCAGCCCTTCGGTCGGCCGGATTCCAAAGTCTGGGTCCGGTGTCAGCTGATGTCGCCCTTTCCCCGACGTCACAGCGCCTGGGGTATAAAAGCGTCAGCTGATGCCATCTTCCTCAGTGTTTCTTGCCCCAGATGCCAGGTGCCCCCAAAGGAAGGCTAAATTTGGAGAAATGCAATAAATTCCAAACATGCACAGAAATATATATGTATATATATATATATATATATATATATATATATATATATGTATATATATATATATATATATATATATATATATAAATAAAACAAATACACCATAATAGATAACCCCAGCTAGCTATGAGAGGGAAAAGTACCCAATAAATACCAAAGAGGGAAAGGAGGGAGGGTAAACCTGACTGCAGATGCATACCTATCGGACATCTACATTTATGGTAGGTACAAAACTGTACTATGTCCTTCAAGGATGCATCTGCAGTCATCACATATGGGTAGAATACCATAGCCAATCTGGGGGTGGAGGATCTATGTAAAGGATGGTGTAGCTAAAATGCCTTGCAGGACTGCCGTAGCAAAGCCTGCTCTGGATCTGGAATATAAAGATAAATTGTAATGCTTGGAAAATGTATGCACGGAGCTCCATGTAGCAGCTTCTAAAATGTCCTTGGTAGCCACCCCTCTTAAGAAGGCTGTGGAGGTGGCTGTGGCTCTGGTGGAATGAGGTCTAATGTTAACTGGCACAGTTTTTCCATGAAAGGAATAACAAAAACGAATGCAATTCCTTATCCATTTTGAAATTGTCTGTTTGGAAATTGCTTTTCCTTGTGCACCAGCAGCATATGCTACCAACAGCTGGTCAGTTTTACTGTAGCTTTTAGTTCTGTCCAAGTAGTAGCGCAACTGTCTGTGTATGTCCAGGGTGTGCAGAAATTTCTCCCCTTTGTTTTGTGGATTTGGAAAGAAGGTAGGCAGGTGAATAGCTTGGTTTAATGAGACCCTGGATACCACCTTTGGCATAAATGAAGGATTGGTTCTCAATGAGACTCTGTCCTGATGAAAAATAAGAAATGGCTGTACTGCCATGAGGGCCTGTAACTCAGATACTCTTCTTGCTGAGGTTATGGCCAGAAGGAAGGCGGTCTTCCAAGACAGGAACTGTAGTTCTGAATATGCTGCTGGTTCAAAGGGAGGCAGAGTTAGTTTTTCCAACACGAAGTTAAGGTCCCAAGTAGGCACTGGAGGTTTCCTTGGAGGATTGATGTTTTTAATTCCTCTTAGAAACTGTCTTAGGAGAGGATGAGAAAAGACAGGTGGATCAGTATTGTACTCTGCTGAAATAGCTGAAGCATGAATTTTAATGGAAGAGTAAGACAGGCCATTGTGGAGCATTTCTGCCAAGTATTCCAGGATATGTGCCATGTTCATCACTGTCGCATCTAGGCCCTTTGTGGTGCTCCAAGTGTGAAATCTTTTCCATTTTGCTGAATATGCCTTTCTTGTAGAAGGCCGGCGAGCTTCCATGATGATATCCTTCACTCTCTTGGATAGCTTATCCTGAGGAGGAGTCAAGGTATTTTCCAGGCTGTTAGTTGCAAGGTTTTCAGGTTGGAATGCAGAGTTTTGTAATTGTGCTGTGTCAGGAGAAGTGGCCATTGAGGAAGAGGCCATGGTTTCGTGCATGACATGCTCTTTAACAGTGGGTACCAGTGCTGTCTTGGCCAGTCTGGCGCTATTAGAATCACTTTTGGCTGCTCTGTCCTGATCTTCAGTAAGATTAATGGAAGAGGTGGAAATGCATACACTGTTAGAGTTCTCCAGCTGAAAGATAGGGCGTCCACTTTCTATGCTTGTGGGTGGTATGTCCTTGAGCAGAATTTCTTCAGCTGATGATTGTGGGGGGAGGCAAAAAGATCTATGTCTGGCCTTCCCCATGATTGTGTTATCTGTAGGAAGATGTCTGGGTGCAGCATCCATTCGTGTGCATCCATGATATTTCTGCTTAAGCTGTCCGCCAGTATATTGTCTTTTCCTGGCACAAACTGGGATTGCAGCTCTATATTGATTCATTGCCAGTCTGCAAAGAGGGTAGGAATGGGTGCCTCCTTGCTTGTTTATGTACCACATAACTGTGGTGTTGTCTGTCCTTATTAGCAGGTGGCCTTGATGCAGAAAGAGTTTGAAGGCCTCGATTTCATGTATCACTGCCAGCATTTCCTTTTGGTTTATGTGCATGCGTAGCTCCTTTTGTGACCATAGTCCTTGAATACATCTGCCCTCCATGTGTGCTCCCCAACCGTGGTCTGAAGCGTCCGTTGTAATGGTTTGGCTGGCTATTGGCTTGCTGAAGGGCAGACCCCTGTTTGACTGGCTTGCTTGAGCCCACCACAGAAATTCCTTTTGGAGGCATGGAATGAGTGGGATCAAAGTTTCTAAGCTGTGACTGTGCTGAGTCCATAAACTCCTTAGGTACCATTGTAGTTTCCTCATATGCAGCCTTGCTTGTGGAATCAGAAGGATGTAAGATGCCATGTAACCCAGGGCCTGCAGGATTTTCCTTGCAGTCAGCTGAGTCTGTCTTGTCAGATTCTTGAAGTAATCCGGTAGTTGTCTGTTTTTCTTCTGTGAGAAAAGCCATTTGGGTGGTTGTGTCTAGATCCGCACCCAGAAAAGTTATTCTTTGGGATGGAACAAGTCTTGATTTGTGAATGTTGACTGTATATCCCAAGGCCTGCAGTAGATGGATGGCATAATTCAAGTCCTTTACCAAAGTTTGTTGGCTGTCCGCTTGTATAAGGCAGTCGTCCAGATATGGGTATATTTGAATCCCCTGAAGTCTGCAGTGTGCAATTACTGATGCCAGGCATTTCGTGAATACTCTGGGCACAGTAGATAAGCCAAAGGGCAATGCTGAGAATTGATAATGCTCTGAACCTGCAAGAAATCTGAGCTGTCTTCTGCAACTTTGTCTGATAGGGACATGCAGGTATGCCTCCTTGAGGTCTAGAGTAACCAGCCAAGACCCCTTGCCCAGCATGGGAAGGAGTTGCTGTAGAGTCAGCATTTTGAATTTTGGCACAATGAGGTAAGTATTCAGTGCGGACAAGTCGAGAATAGGCCTCCATTGATTTTCTTTTCTTGGAACAAGGAATAGTCTGGAATAAAACCCTTGGCCTTGTTCTGAAAGAGGAACCTTTTCTATAGCTTTCATTTGCATTAAGTTGGAGATTTGTTTCAAAGCCTCTGCCCTTTGATTTGGTGGCAGGTCTAGCATGCCTTTTCTTTTTGGCAATGTGTGAAAATGGAACCTGTATCCTTTGTCTATTATTTGCAGTGTCCATTTGTCTCTTGTAATACTGTGCCAATTTTCTGAGAATAAAGAAAGCTTTCCGGCCAAAGGTGCTTCTAATTGAGCCCTGGTTGGCGGCGTCAAAGCAAAGTCATTGAGTCTGTCCATGTGCAGCAGTTGTAGGTCCTGCACTACCTCTCTGGTTGGGAGGCTGCCATTGACGTCCTCTGTAGGAGCCTCTAGCTTGCCCTCTACCTCTGGCACGCCTGTCCTTGCCTCTCTGAAATCTTTGTGTGTCCGGAAAGGACCAATTCTTGGTAGGCCAATTTCTGCTGAATCTTGGTGGTTGGACTTGTAGAAAATCTTTGACTGTTTGTACAGATTTTGCCTTTTCTTCAAATTTCTTTAAGACCTCCTGAGCAGTGGAGCCAAATAACTTTTGCTTTTCCAGTGGAGCATCCAGAAGCTTAGCTTTAACATGGTCTGGCAGAGATTGTTCCTTCAGCCAAGCATGCCTACGTATGACTGCACCTGTCATAGCTGACCTACATGAAGCTTCCAATGCATCATAACCACACTGCAAGAAATGGTTGCTAACCTGCTGGGAGTTATGTACCAGATCCTGAAGTGATTTGCGATCTAGGGGTTCAGGTAAAGACAGTTTCTTATGCAATTCATCTAACAAATACTCTTGGTACTGTATCATATGAAACTGACAATTTAATGCCCTCATAGAAAGAGTAGCATTAGTATACACTTTTTTACCCCATCTCTCTAAAGCCCTGGACTCCCTTTCAGAGGGGAGTGGATTTTTAGTAGTGGCAGCTGCAACCCCTTTAGGGCCCTGGGAAATAGTTTCTGGATCAGCAGAGTGGGCCTTGTAAAGAAAATGATGCAAGTCCGGGACCCTGTAGTACCTATTGAGTTTGACAGGGGCCGGAGGAAGAGTGTCAGGGGTTATGCTAGACTCAGAGTACACATCATCAATGACATTCAAAACAGGAGGAATAGCCAAAGGTCTATGCTGAGGTAAATGCAGAAAAGTTCTTTTAATCTTTTCTTGGAGTCAGAGAATTCCTGGCCCTGCCATTTGAAATGCTCTCTCATAGTGTGAAGGGTCTCCCCGAAGGATAGTTCTTCAGGAGGGGAGGCCGAGGGGATAGATTCCTCTGCATCAGAATCCTCGTAGGCCGAAAAAGCCTCCTCCTGGTAGTCCAAGAGAGCAGAGCCATCAGAGGCGTCCTCTGAGGAGTGGGGATCAGAGGGCTCAACCCTGGGCCTTTTGTCTAGAGGAGGTTGAGAGCCCCTGTCCGGATGGGGTTGAGAGCCCCTAATCAAGGAAATAAGGTCCTCTGCTAAAGTTAGAATCTGTGAACTAGTAGTGGGTCCCTGAGGAATAACCCGCATAGCTTTTGTGTGTTTAGCAGCTTTAGCCCTGGTGAATGCCTTTATGGACATGGATGCAGGAGGCCTGGCTGCACCATGTGCTGGTGTAGTTTTGTATAGAGGAATGGTGTCGGAAGTTTCCAAGACACCAGTTTCTGAAGGAAATTCAATAACCGACTCAGCAGGGGCCTCCGGGGCCGAGGTTGTCGGTTGAGCGGTTTCGGGGGTCGGAAGTACCAAGGACTCTGTTTCAGCTGAGACCGAGACACTCGTGGTAGGCCTGGCCGTGGTTTCAGCCGAAACCGCGGCCCGCGTGTGTCGGTCCTTGTCCTTCCGTTTCTTTGTTAAATGTGAAGTCTGAGTCTCCGACGGCATATTGTATGAGAAACTAGCCCCAAAAAATTCCTCTGCAAACTCCACCTGACGTCTAAGAGTGCGTCGGTTGAAGGAAGCACAGGCTGAACAGGCCGAGACTTTGTGGTCTGGGCCTAGGCAGGGGAGGCAGTAAGAGTGGAAATCCTTATGAGGTATTTGTTTCCCACAAGTTAAGCAATTATTAACTTTATCTGACATCGGCTGAGGCAAGAAAGAGTCCCCAACGGGGTACTTAGCTTTTGAAGTCTTCGGTAGCTGAATTACAGGAGCTGGCCGACCGGCACTTGCGAACTGCTTCTGCTTCGGGCACCACGCGGCAAGGAAGACTGGGGAGGATGGCGTCGGCTGACGCTTTTATACCCCAGGCGCTCTGACGTCGGGGAAAGGGCGACATCAGCCGATGCCGGACCCAGACTTTGGAATCTGGCCGAACGAAGGGCTGCCTGAGGCAGGACAACCTATATGTGATGACTGCAGATGCATCCTTGAAGGACATCTGCTTCGGGCACCACGCGGCAAGAAAGACTGAAGAAAATGGCGTCGGCGGCATCTTATA
This sequence comes from Protopterus annectens, assembly GCF_019279795.1. Classification (NCBI taxonomy): domain Eukaryota; kingdom Metazoa; phylum Chordata; order Ceratodontiformes; family Protopteridae; genus Protopterus; species Protopterus annectens. Next base: position 1,728,775,716 of record NC_056737.1, on the reverse strand, counting down.
TACCCCTGTCGCACTGATGTCAGGGAGGAGGCGACAGCAACAGACGCTGGACCAAGACTTTGGAACCCAGGCCAACTGGGGAACCGCCTGACGGCAGGATAACCCAAGTGTAATGACTGCAGCAATGTAACACGATGAACATGTACACTTACCATAAATGTAGATGTTCAAGTGTATTCACTGTTGCAGTCATCACATCTGGGTTATCCTGACAGGGGTAGCCCTTAGTCGGCCCGAATACCAGAGGCTTAGTATTTCTGCGTCGGTTGCTGTCGCTCCAGGACAGACATCAGGTCTTCAGTGGTATAAAACCATGCAGCCGATGCCATTACAACAGTTTTTCTTGCCCTGTCAAGAGCCCACAATAGGGAGCTAGGTTATGGTGGAGGAACACCACCAGTAGAATGTAAATACCAAATTTGAGAAAGAGAAAGAGAGACAAGGGGGATGGAGGGAGGGAGGGAAAAGTACAGTTTTGTACCTACCATAAATGTAGATGTTAGAGTGCTAATACAGCTGCAGTAATAACAGATGGGTTCTCCTGCCGTCAGGCGGGTCCTTGGTCGGTCGAATTCCAAAGTCTAGGTCCGGTCGGTTGTCGTCGCTTCTTCCCTGACGTCAGTGCGACAGGGGTATAAAAGAACTAGCCGACGCCATTTTCTTCAGTTTTTCTTGCCCCAGATGTCAGGCTAAACATAAATTTATGTAGTAAAGCAAATGCAATATAATCAAAAAACAGTAGTTGCAAGCAAATACACCATAAAAGAGTACCCCAATGAGGTTGTATGAGGAGGTGTTAGCCATAAGGCCTGTCCCAAGAGGGGAAGAAGGGAGGGAAACCTGGACTGCAGCTGTATTAACACTCGAACATCTACATTTATGGTAGGTACAAAACTGTACTATGTTCATCATGCATACAGCTGCAGTCATAACAGATGGGTAGAATCCCTTGTGGAGTGAGATCTGATGCCTGTAGGTACACAGTTTTACCATGAAAAGAATAACAAAAGCGTATTGCAGTGGGCTATCCATTTTGAGATTGTCTGTTTGGAAATAGGCTTCCCTTGAGCACCTGTAGCATAGGACACAAAGAGTTGCTCTGATTTTCTGAAAGGCTTTGTTCTGTCCAAATAATAACGGAGCTGTCTGTGAATGTCCAAGGAATGTAGTAGCCTCTCCCCTTTGTTTTGTGGATTAGGGTAAAACGTAGGTAAGTGGATAGCCTGATTCAAGGCTACCCTGGATACTACCTTTGGCATAAATGAAGGATTGGTTCGTAAGGAAACTCTGTCCTGATGGAAAGCGATGAAAGGCTGCACAGCCATGAGGGCTTGTAGTTCCGAAACCCTGTGTGCTGAGGTGATAGCTAGAAGGAAGGCTGTTTCCCATGACAAATATTGCAGATCTGTTGAAGCAGCTGGCTCAAAACGAGGCAGGGTTAGTTTTTCTAGAATGAAATTGAGGTCCCAAGCAGGTACTGGTTGCTTCCTTGGGGGCGTTATATTCTTAGCCCTTCTGAGGAACTGTGTTAAGAAAGGGTGAGAGAATAAAGGAGGATCTGTGTTGTACTCTGCAGAAATGGCTGAGGCATGGATTTTGATGGAGGAGAATGAAAGTCCACTGCTTAGCAGCTCGGCTAGGTACTGTAGTATTCGAGGTAAATTCAGTATTTCAGGATTCTGACCCTTTTTCTGATTCCAGACACAAAACCGTTTCCATTTTGCGGAGTAGGCTTCTCTAGTAGAAGGCCTTCTGGCCTCCAAAATGACATCCTGCACCTCCTTGGAGAGTAGGGTCTGCTGTGAATTTAAGGAATTCTCCATGCGGCCAGATTGAGTGTTTTCAGCTGACTGTGAAGAGTTTTGAAGTTGTGCTGAGTCAGTAGAAGAGGCATTAGAGGCAGGATCCATGGTGGGGAATGCGTCAGGCTCCTCAGGAGTGGGTACCAGTGTTGTCTTGGCCAGTCTGGAGCAATGAAAATCATCTTTGGTCTGTCAGCTCTGTCTTTTAATCGAACCTTGGCCAGCAGTGGAAGAGGTGGAAAGGCATAAACCATCATTGTTGTCCAACTGAAAGAGAGTGCGTCCACTTTCCAGGCCTATGGATGAAAGGTCCTTGAGCAGAATTTTGTCAATTGGTAATTTCTGTAGGTGGCAAAGAGATCTATGTCTGGCCTTCCCCATGCTTGAATTATCATTGTAAAAACTTGAGGATGCAACTTCCATTCGTGTGGATCTGTCATATTTCTGCTCAGGTTGTCTGCCAGTGTGTTTTCCTTCCCTGGCAGGAATTGTGCTTGAAGTTGGATTTGCAATTCCAGAGCCGTGTTCCAAAGGGTCATGGCTAGTCTGCACAGGGGATATGAAGGAGTTCCTCCCGGTTTGTTTATGTACCACATCACTGTGGTGGTGTCTGTTTTTATCAATAGCTGCCCTGGATGCAGTAGGTCTTTGAAAGCCATAATAGCATTTATTACTGCTAGCATTTCCTTTTGATTGTTGTGTAGGTGCTTTTCTTTTTGTGACCATTTGCCCTGAATGCACCGATCTGTCATGTGCGCCCCCCAGGCGTAGTCCGAGGCATCTGTTGTGATGACTTGATTTGTTTGAGGCTTGCAGAATGGGAGACCTATGTTTCTTTGGCATGCTTGAGCCCACCACAGAAATTCCTTTTGAAGACATGGAATCAGTGGTATGATTGTTTCCAAACTGTGGCTGTGTTGAGACCATAAGTGTTTTAGGTACCATTGAAGTTTCCTCATATGCAGCTTGGCACATGGGATTAGCAGGATGCAAGATGCCATGAATCCCAGAGCCTGCAGGATTTTCCTTGCAATCAGCCTGGTGAAGGTTGCCAGTTTTCTGAAGTATTGAGTTAATTGCCCTTGTTTCTCTGGCGTGAGGTAGGCCATCTGGGTGTTTGTATCCAAGCTGGCACCCAGGAAAATTATTGTTTGAGAGGGTATTAGTCTTGACTTCTTTTTGTTGACTGTGTATCCCAGAGATTTCAACAACATTATTACAAATGCCAGGTGTTTCAGAAGAGTGTGTTTGCTGTCCGCTTGGATCAGGCAGTCGTCCAGATATGGGTATATTTGTATCCCTTGAAGTCTGCAGAAGGCAATTACTGATGCCAGGCATTTCGTGAACACTCTGGGTGCAGTAAATAAGCCAAAGGACAATGCAGAGAATTGATAATGGGATGAACCTGCAAGAAATCTGAGGTATCTTCTGCAATCTTGTCTGAGGTATGCCTCCTTGAGGTCCAATGTCACCAGCCAAGACTCCTTGGCCCAGCATGGGAAGAAGCTGCTGTAATGTGAGCATCTTGAACTTTGGTACGAGTAAATATGTGTTTGGGATGGATAGGTCCAAAATAGGTCTCCAATCTTTGCCCTTCCTTGGTACCAGGAACAGTCTGGAATAAAAACCTTGACCCTGTTCTTGTGCAGGTACCTCTTGAATAGCTTTCATGTCCATGAGATCTGAAATTTGTTTTTGTGCCTCTGCCCTTTGATTGTGTGGCAGGTTTGGCATGCCTCTCATTTTTGGAAGGGTGTGAAAGTGGAATCTGTAGCCTCTGTCTATAATGTCAAGGATCCATTTGTCTTTTGTGACAATATGTCAATTTTTTGAAAATAATGCCAGTTTTCCACCTAAAGGTGCTGCCATTTGAGCCTTGCTTGACATGCAAAGGGGAAAGTCATTGGGTCTGCTTTCTGAATGGCTGTGAACTATCCTCACCCCCTCTTGGTGTAGGTGTTTGCCATTGTCTGCCTCTAAATGATCCTTGAGATTGCCTTCTACCTCTCGGGCGCCTGTATCTACCTCTTTGAGGTCTGTCTGTGGCTGGAAAGGACCAATTTTTTTAAGGCCAATTTCTACTGAAACGTGGCGGTTGTAACTGTAGGAAATCTTTCACTGTTTGCATTGATTTTGCCTTTTCCTCCATTTTCTTTAATACCTCCTCAGCTTTAACACCAAACAATACATCTTTTTGAAGAGGTGCATCCAGTAATTTAGCTTTGACATGGTCTGGTAAGGTTTGCTCTGAGCCAAGCATGTCTATGCATGACTGATCCAGTAACAGCAGCTCTACAAGAGGCCTCTAAAGCATCAAAACCCCATTGCAAGGTATGTTTACCCACTTGCTCTGCACTATGCAACAAATCCTGCAACTCCTTCAAGTCTGGTTGTTCAGGTTGTGACATTTTGCTTTTCAAATGAGATAACTGTTGATACTTTAACATATGGAACTGACAGTTTAATGCCCTCATGGTTAAAGTGGCCGAGGTGTATACCTTTTTCCCCCACCTTTCTAAAGCTTTGGAATCTCTCTCTGAAGGTAATGGATTTTTGGCAGTGGAAGCCTTAATTCCCTTGGGACCCTGTGAAATAGTTTCTGGGTTAGCCGCATGGCTTTTGTATAGGAATTGGTGTGAATCAGGCACCCGGTAATACCAGTCAGGCTCGACTGGGGCTGGAGGTAAAGAATCTGGGTTAAGGCTGGCCTCTGAGTACACATCATCTAATATGTCTAAGACAGGAGGCATAGCCAGAGGCCTGTGCTGAGGGAGCAAGAGGAAATCCCTGAACCTTTTCTTGGAGTCTGAGTACTCTTGGCCTTCCCAGTTGAAGTGTTCCCTCAAGGTATGCAAGGTTTCCCCAAAAGAGTAATCCTCAGGGAGGGAGACAGAGGGAATGGACTCCTCTGCATCAGAATCTTCGAAGGGGAGTAAGAATGTTCCTGGTCCTCAGAATGCTCTGAAGTAATGGAGGCCTGGTCTGAGGAAAGGTATTCTTCCTCCACTCTGGGCCTTATGTCCGGGGGGGGTCGAGAACCCCTGATAAGAGTAATGAAATCCTCTGCCATTTTGAGCATCTGCTTTTTAGGCATGGGGCCTTGAGAGGGGCCCTGTGGAGCTCGTCTTTTAGAATGCATGGCTGCTTTAGATTTAATGTAAGCCTTAATGGAAAAAGAAGAAGAAGGCCTGAAGACACATTGAGAGGTGGCAGGCCTGTCTGAACTCTGAGTTTCCCCGCCAAGAGTGACTTCGGTATCTGTAGTCGGGGTGTGGGCCGAAGAGCCTGCGACCTCGGGCACAGAAGACACCGCTAATGAAGTGTCATCGATAGTCAGGGGCTGCGTAGGCGCCTCGCTGAGAACTGGAGCACATGTAGTCGGCTTTAGCGTGGTGTCGGTAGAAGTCGCGTAAGTCGGTCCTTATCTTTACGTTGTTTACTCAAAATTGGAGTCTGAGTATCCGACATGTTGTAGTTAAGCTTTTTGCCAAAATAGTGTTGGGCGAACTCCGCCCGATGCTTAATAGTGCGTCTGTTGAATGTAGCACAAAAACGACAGGCCGAGACGTCGTGGTCTGGGCCTAAGCAAGGTATACAGAGGGAATGGAAATCCTTATGCGGTATTTGCTTCCCACATGAAATGCAATTATTAACTTTTGTCTGACATCGGTCTGAGGCAAGAAAAGTTTCCCCAACGGGGTACTTAGCTTTCTAGAAGTCTTCGGTTGAAAAATATTCGTAATCTCAGGAGCTAGCCGACCGGCACTTGCGAACTGCTTCTGCTTCGGGCACCGCGCGGCAAGAAAGACTGAAGAAAACGGCGTCGGCTGGTTCTTTTATACCCCTGTCTCACTGACGTCAGGGAAGAAGCGACAACCGACGCCGGACCTAGACATTGGAATTCGGCCGACCGAGGACCCGCCTGACGGCAGGAGAACCCATCTGTTATTACTGCAGCTGTATGCACGATGAACATCCAGGACTGCAACAGTGAATACACTTGAACATCTACATTTACAGTAAGTGTACACAACTGTACTATGTTCTTCGTGTTTCACTGTTGCAGTCATCACATTTGGGTTGATTCCCAGAGCTGAAGAAAAGGGTGGAGGCAGTCAAAAAGACTGGGGGCTGGCTAAGATGCCCTGCAACACTGCGGTGGCAAAGCCTGCCCTGGATTTAGAGAAGATAGGCAGGTGGTAATGCTTGGTGAAGGTATGAACAGATGTCCATGTTGCAGCCTCCAGGATGTCCCCAGTGGGGATCCCTCTGAGAAAAGCGGCAGAGGTGGAGGTTGCTTTTGTGGAATGTGTCCTGACCCCCTTTTAGGGGTGTTTTTCATGCTGTTTGTAGCAGAAATAGATGCGGTGTACTATCCATTTGGAGATAGTTTGTTTGGAGATGGCTTTGCCCTCTGCTCCTGCAGTGAAGCTGACTAGCAGTCAATCAGTCTTTCTAAAAGATTTAGTCCTGTCCAGGTAGAATCTGAGCTATCTGTGCACATCTAGAGAGAGTGCAGAATTATTTACTCCTTGTTTTGCGGGTTAGGGAAGGTAAGCAAATGAATGGATTGGTTGAGAGCCACACTGGACATTACTTTAGGCATGAAGGATGGGTTAGTCCTGAGGGAGACCCTGTCAGCATGGAAAATGATGAAAGGCTCCACAGCCATAAGTGCTTGTAGCTCTGATACTCTTCTAGCTGAAGTAATGACCAGAAGCAAGGCTGTCTTCCAAGAGAGAAATTTTAAGTCTGCTGAAGCTGCAGGTTCAAAGGGGGGCAGGATGAGCTTTTCCAACACAAAGTTACGGTCCTAGGCTTGGGTAGAAGCTCTTCTGGGTGGCCTTATGTTGTTAGCCCCTCTTAGGAACTGTATGATGAGAGGGTGTGAAAACAGCGGCTGCTCTGTGCTGAAATGAGCAGAGATGGCTGAGGCATGAATTTTAATAGAAGAGAAGGACAGACTCTTGTGTAGTAAGTCTGCCAGGTAATCCAGGATGAGAGGTAAGGAGGGCTGTGCCGTTCCGGCTCCCTTAGCCTGGATCCAGGTGCAAAACCCTTTTCCACTTGTCAGCATAGCATTTTCTAGTGCTGGGGCATCTGGCCTCACGTATAACATCTAGAACTTGTTTGCTTAGGCTGGCAGCTTGAGGAGAGGTCAGGGAATAAGCCAGGCTGCCAGGTTGAGGGTCTGCAATTGGGGATGCATAAAGTCTCCATTCCTCTGGGTCAGGAGTGTTGGGGTCTGAAATAGGTGCCATGCTGTCAGGGGTGAAAGGCTGAGCAGCGGGTACCAGTGCTGGTGTGTCCAGTCTGGGAAAATCAGAATTGTCCTCGGTTTTTCCTCCCTTATTTGAGCAGTACCCTTGAAATGAGAGGTAGAGGGGGAAATGCATAGACTGAAAGGTTTACCCACTGGAAGGATAGAGCATCCACTTTCCAAGCCTTGCTGTGAGGTTCCCTGGTGCAGAATTTGCTGAGCTGATGATTGGAGTGGGAAGCAAAGAGGTCTACCTTTGGGGTGCTCCATATTCCTGGGTTACAAGGGTGAAGATTCTGAGGTCTAGCAGGTTTCTGCTTAAGTTGTCTGCCAGTGAGTTTAGACAGCCTGGCAAGAATTGTGCTAACAGGTGTAGTTGCATGGTTAATGCTGTGTGCCAAAGGGTCATGGCGGGCCTGCAGAGAGGATAAGAGAGTCCCTTCCCTGCTTGTTGATATACCACATCACTGCGGTGCTGTCTGTTTTGATCAGTAGAGGCCCCGGGGAGAGTAGGTGTCTGAAAGCTGTCAGGGCGTGCTGAACAGCTAACATCTATTTTAGGTTGATGTGCAGATGTATTTGATTTGGGCTCCATTGGCCCTGAATGCACATACCGTTCAGGTGAGCACCCCAGGAATAGTTGGATGAGTCTGTGGTGAGGGTCTGGGCGGCGTGGGGTTGTGAGAAGGGAAGTCCCTTGTTGTGGTTGCATGTTGCTGCCCACCAAAGACAATCTTTCCTTAGACAAGTTATCATTGCTATACGAGTTTCTAGGTCTTAAGAGTGCTGACACCAAAGGCTTTTTAGGTACCATTGTAGTTTCCTCATATGCAGTCTGGCATAAGTAATTGAGTAGAATGCAAGAGGCCATGCACCTTAGAGCTTGCAGGATTTTCCTTGCTGATAACTGGGTTCTGGTGGCTAGTTGAGAGAAGTAGCCTGTCAGGTAGGTTTGTTTTCCTGGAGTAAGGAATGCCATCTGGGATGCTGTGTTCAGGCTTGCTCCCAGGAATATAATTTTGTGTGTGGGCACTATTTTTGATTTCTTTTTGTTGATGGTATATCCCAGGGAGGTCAGTAGATCCTTTACAAAGGTCAGGTGCTGAAGCAGCTTTTCCTGACTGTCTGCCTGAAGCAGGCAGTTGTCTAAGTATGGCTAAATTTGAATATTTCTTTGTCTGCAAAAAGCAATGGCGGGAGCCAGACATTTGTAAAAACTCTGGGAGCAGTAGATAAGGCAAAGGGAAGTGCAGAGAAAGTACAGTTGTGTACACTTACCATAAATGTAGATGTTAGACTGTATTCACTGCTGCAGTCATTACATTTGGGTAATCTGCTGGCAGGTTGCCCTCAGTCAGCCTGATTAACAAAGTCTTGGGTCCTGCGGATGCTGTCCCTTCTTCCATGACGTCAGGTCGTCAGGGGTATAAAACATGCAGCCGACGTCATTACATCAGTTTTTCTTGCCCTAGATGTCAGGTGACTCCTAATGGGGAGCAAATAAACACAAAAACACAAAAGTATACCTCCAACCAAAAGCAAATATGCCAAAAAGGCTTTTAAGTATAGTAAAGGAAAGTAAAGGTATAGTCAGAAAATTTAGGGGGCTGGGGGGAGGGTAACCATGACTGCAACAGTGAATACACTCGAACACCTACATTTATGGTAAGTGTACACAACTGTACTACGTTCTTCGCGTTTCACTGTTGCAGTCATTACATTTGGATAGATTCCCAAAGCTATGGTTGGGAGGAGGAGTTTATACAGCATTAGGGCCAGCTATAAGGCCCTGCAAGACAGCAGTGGCAAAGCAAGCTCTAGATTTAGAGAAAATTGGTAAATGATAATGCTTGGTGAAAGTATGCACAGAACTCCAGGTAGCAGCTTCTAGGATATCCCTGGTAGGGACACCTCTGAGAAAGGCTGCAGAAGTAGATGCAGCCCTGGTGGAATGAGATCTCATCCCCTGGGGGATGGGTTTTCCATGGTGCTTATAGCAGAAATGAATGCAATGGATTATCCATTTAGAAATGGTTTGTTTTGAAATAGCCTTCCCCTCTGCACCTGCAGTAAATGCTACCAGCAATTGTTCAGATTTTCTTCGAGATTTAGTCCTGTCCAAGTAGAATCTTAGTTGTCTGTGCACATCCAAGGAATGCAGAATCCGTTCCCCTTTGCTCTGTGGATTGGGAAAGAAGGCTGGCAAATGAATGGACTGATTAAGAGCTATACTGGAAACCACCTTGGGCATGAAGGATGGATTGGTCCTGAGAGATACCATGTCTGCATGAAAGATGATGAAAGGCTTCACTGCCATAAGGGCCTGTAATTCAGATATCCTTCTAGCTGAAGTGATTGCTAAAGTGAAGACTGTTTTCCAAGAAAGAAATTTTAAGTCTGCAGTAGCAGCTGGCTCGAAAGGAGGTAGAGTGAGTTTCTCCAAAACAAAGTTAAGGTCCCAGGCAGGGGTTGAAGCTCTCCTGGGTGGTCTCAAGTTTTCTGCCCCTCTGAGATACTGCTTGAGCAGAGGATGAGAGAAGATGGGGAGTTTCCATGTAATAGTGTGCTGAAATAGCTGATGCATGGATTTTAATGGAGGAAAAAGACAGGCCCTTGTGAAGCATCTCAGTTAAGTATTGCAAAATCTGAGGTAAATTGGGTGCTGCTGTGCTCATCTCTAAAGACTGGTTCCAGGCACAGAATCTTTTCCATTTGTCAGCATACGATTTTCTAGTACTAGGTCTCCTCGTCTCCAAGATGACATCCATCACAGGTTTGTTGAGGGATGATAAGGATGAATTTAAGTGATTAGCCAGGCTGCAAGGTTTAATGTTGGAAGCTAAGGGTGCATAATTTGGTCCTCCTGCTGAGACAGCAGGAAAGGGGACTGAAGCAGGTGCCATGGAGATATTTGCGATACACTGTGCAGGAGGGGGTACCAGTGTTGGCGCGGTCAGTCTGGAGCAATCAAAATCATCCTTGGTTTGTCCTGTTTGACTTTTAGTAAAACTTCGGAGAGCAGAGGCAAAGGGGGAAAAATGCAGAGTGACAGATTTCTCCAGCTGAAGAACAGAGGACCCACTTTCCAGGCTTGCTTGTGGGGAGTCCTTGTGCAAAACTTGTCCAACTGGCAGTTCTGGGGGGAGGCAAGTAGAGCCATGTCTGAGCTTCCCCATTTGTTTGTCAACATGCTGAAAGTCCATGGTTCCAGTTTCCACTCGTGTGGGTCCATGAGGTTTCTGCTTAGTCCGTCTGCCTGTGTAATCAATTTTCCTGGCAGGAAATGAGCTTGTAGATGCACTTGGTAGCTCAGGGCTGTGCTCTACAATGCCATGGCTAGTCTGCAGAGGGTGTAGGATTATGTACCCCCCTGCTTGTTTATGTACCACATAACCGTGGTGGTGTCCGTCTTTACCATTAGTTGTATTGGAAGAATGTAGTCCTTGAACGTGGTCAGAGCATTCTGTACAGCTAACATTTCTTTTTGATGGATATGTAGGTGCATTTGATTTGTGTTCCATTTTCCCTGAATGCATTTCCCTGCCAGGTGAGCCCCCATGCATAGTCTGATGCATCTGTAGTTAGGGTTTGGGCGGCAGGGGGTAGTGTGAATGGTAATCCCTTGTTTTGGTGGCAGGCTTCTGCCCACCATAGGAACTCCAGGCGTAGGCAAGGTATGATAGGAATCATTGTTTCCAGGCTGTGACAATGTTGACTCCATAGACTTTTTAGATACAACTGTTATTTACTCATATGCAGTCTTGCATATGGAATTAGAAGAATGCAGGAGGCCATGAACCCCAAGGCTTGCAGTATTTGTCTTGCAGATAGCAGGGATTTTGTGGCCACTTGTTTGAAGTAAGTTACCAAATTAGTTTGTTTCTCTGGCGTGAGGAAAACCATCAGGGCAGTTGCATTCAAGCTTGCACCCAGGAATGTAATCTGTTGACAGGGTATCAGTTGTGACTTCTTTTCATTTATGGTGTACCCTAGACAAGTTAAAACCCTTTTTACAAACGCCAGATGATTTAAAAGTATGCCCTGTTTTTTTGCCTGAATTAGACAATCGTCCAGGTATGGATATATCTGAATACTTCTTTGCCTGCAAAATGCAATAACTGGAGCCAGGCACTTTGTGAATACCCTGGGCGTAGTAGACAAGCCAAAGGGCAGTGCAGAGAACTGATAATGCAAGTAGCCTGCTTTGAAGCATAGGTATCTTCTGCAAGATTCCCTGACTGGGATGTGCAGGTATGCTTCTTTTAAATCTATAGTTGCCAACCAGGCGTGTTTGCCTAGCATATGAAGTAACTGGTGAAGAGTCAGCATCTTGAATTTTGGAATTTCCAGAAAGGTGTTTAGGGCACACAGGTCCAGGATTGGACGCCATGATTTGCCTTTTCTGGGTACCAAGAAAAGCCCTGAATAGAAACCTTGTCCCTATTCCTCTTCTGGCACCAGCTGAATGGCCCCCACGCTTAAGAGAGAAAGAACTTGTTTTTGAGCCTCTGCCCACTGATTTGGGGGCAAGTCTGGCCACCCGTTTGGTGTTGGCAATGCGTGGAAATTAAATCTGTAGTCCTGGGACACTATATTTAAAAAACCCATGTGTCCTGGGTTATGAGTTCCCAGTTCTTTGCATGAAAAGCAATCCCCACCCCCAAAGGGAAGGTTCAAAGATAAGTGCTTGGTAATTTTAAAAGGAAGTCACTGAGACCGTCTACTGTAGGGGGTTGTCTTGTTATTTCCAGATTTGGAAGTGGAGGCCCCCCACTGCTTAGCTCAGAGTACCCTGGGAATGAAACCTGGGATTTTTTGCTGTGTCTGGGTTTGGCTTGAGAGGATCTGTCAGGGGCTGGAAAGGACCAATTCTTAGTAGGCCAATGCCTACTAAAATCTTGGAAGTTGCACTTGTAAGAAATCTTTAACAGTTTGCATAGATTTAACTTTATCTTTCATCTTTTTTAGAACTTCTTCAGCCTTATTGTCAAACAGACGGTCCTGATTTAAAGGAGCATCCAACAATTTAGCTTTAACATGATCAGGCAAAGACTGCTCCTTAAGCCAAGCATGCTTTCTAAGCACAGACCCAGTAACAGCAGACCTGCAGGAGGCCTCTAAAGAATCCAAAAGTACAGTTGTGTACCTACCATAAATGTAGATGTTAGAGTGTATTCACTGTTGCAGTCATTACTTTTGGGTTATCCTGCTGGCAGGCTACCCTCAGTCGGACAGAATTCCAAAGTCTAGGTACGGCGTTGGTTACTGTCGCCTCCTCCCTGACGTCAGTGCGCCAGGGGTATAAAAGATGCAGCAGACGCCATTTTCTTCAGTTTTTCTCGCCCCAGATGTCAGGTGCCCAAAAATTGGAAGGCTAAAAAATATGCCAATAAAAATGCATACACAAAAATGACATTTCCTTCATCTACAAGCAAATACACCAAAGAGGTTGTATAGGATAGAGAAGTGCAGATAAGTCCCAGCAAAGAAAGGGGATGGTGGGTGGGTAACCTGGACTGCAACAGTGAATACACTCGAACATCTACATTTATGGTAGGTACACAACTGTACTATGTTCGTGTTTCACTGTTGCAGTCATTACTCTTGGGTAGAATCCCAAAGCTGAGGATGGGTGGCTGGACTAAATAGGATTAGGAGAGACTATGAGGCCCTGCAGAACTGCAGTGGCAAAGCTTGCTCTGAACTTAGAGTAAAGAGGTAAGTGGTAGTGCTTTGTGAAAGTGTGCACTGAACTCCAAGTTACAGCCTCTAAGATATCTTTGGTTGGTACTCCTCTGAGGAAGGCTGCTGAAGTGGCTGCTGCTCTGGTGGAATGAGGCCTAATGCCCTTAGGCACTGATTTGCCATGTTGAAAACAGCAGAAACGGATGCAATGGCCTATCCATTTTGAAATAGTCTGTTTTGAGATGGCCTTTCCTTGTGATCTTGCAGCATATGAGACAACGTTGCGGAGTTTTTCTGAAAGCTTTAGTTCTGTCCAAATAGAAGCATAACTGCCTGTGTATGTCCAAAGAATGCAGAATTTTCCCACCCTTGTTCTGTGGGTTTGGATAAAAGGTAGGCAAGTGAATGGTTTGGTTGAGGGCCACACTGGACACCACCTTAGGCATAAATGTAGGGTTTGTCCTCATAGAAACCCTGTCCAGATGAAAAATGATAAAAGGTTTCACAGCCATGAGTGCTTGCAACTCCATGACTCACCTTGCAGAGGTTATTGCTAGGAGCAGAGCTGTTTTCCAGGATAAGAATTTTATATCTGCTGTTGATGCTGGCTCGAAAGGAGGCAGTGTGAGTTTTTCCAAAACATAATTGAGGTCCCAGGCCAGAACTGGTACTCTTCTCGGAGGCCTAATGTCTTTGGCTCCTCTGAGGTACTGCCTTATTAAAGGATGAGGAAAGATAGGTGGTTCCGTATTGTAATGGGCTGAAATGGCAGAGGCATGAATCTTAACTGATGAGAAAGAAAGGCCTTTGTTCAGCATCTCAGTTAGGTACTGTAAAATCTGAGGTATATTTGGTACACATGTGTCAATGCCTTGTTCCTGGTTCCAAGCACAGAATCTCTTCCATTTTTCTGCATAAGATTTTCTGGTACTGGGCCTCCTGGCCTCCAAGATAACATCCATAACAGCTTTTGAAAGAGGAGTGTTCTGAATGGCTACATTATCCGCCATGCTGCCAGGTTTAAGGTCCTGAGTTGGCTGTGCAGGATCGGATTGTTTTGTTGGGTCAGCAAGTGAGATGTTTGAGGCAATATCCATGCTGGACCTTGAGACAGGCTCTTTAGGATTGGGTACCAGTGCTGGCGTGGCCAGTCTGGTGCAATCAGTATCATTTTTGGCTTCTCTTGTCTGACCTTTAGGAGTACCCTGGGAAGGAGAGGCAGTGGAGGAAAGGCATATACTGTTAGATTTTTCCAGCTGAAGGATAGGGCGTCCACTTTCCATGCTTGCTTGTGATAAATCCTTGTGCAAAATCTCTGCAATTGGCAGTTGTGAGGGGAGGCAAATAGATCTATGTCTGGGCATCCCCATTTCCTTATTATCATGCTGAAGACTTGTGAATCCACTTTCCATTCGTGGGGATCCATGAGGTTTCTGCTTAGTTCATCTGCCAGAGTATTTGTTTTTCCTGGCAAGAACTGTGCTTGCAGGTGAACTTGAAAAGCCAATGCTGTGTCCCATAAGGTCATTGCTTGTCTGCAGAGGGGGTAGGAATATGTACCTCCCTGCTTGTTTATGTACCACATGACTGTAGTGTTGTCTGTCTTTATCAGTATCTATCCTGGATGAAGCAGGTCCTTGAAAGCTGTCAGGGCATTTTGAACAGCTAGCATCTCTTTTTGATTGATGTGAAGATGCATCTGGTTTGCAGGCCATGTGCCCTGAATACATTTTCCTGCCATATGGGCCCCCCAAGCATAATCTGATGCATCCGTTGTCAGTGTCTGTCTGGCTGTGGGTAAACAGAATGGCAGACCCTTGTTGTGGTGACAGGCCTCTGCCCACCATCGAAACTCCTGTTTGCAGGCAGGGAATGAGTGCAATTACTGTCTCCAGGCTGTGGCAATGCTGAGTCCAAACACTTTTTAGATACCATTGCAGTTTCCTCATATGCAGTCTGGCATATGGAATTAGTAGAATGCAGGATGCCATGAAACCCAAGGCCTGCATGATTTTCCTTGCAGATAAGTGGGTTTTTGTTGCCAATTTCTTGAAGTAAGTAGTCAGTTGCTTTTGTTTGTCTGGCATGAGATAAGCCATCTGGGCAATTGTATTTAAGCTTGCACCCAGGAAAATTATCTCTTGAGAGGGCACTAGTTTTGATTTCTTTTCGTTTACTGTGTACCCTACGGCAATTAGTAATGTTTTTACAAATGCCAGATGCTTTAGAAGAATGTCTTTGTTCTCTGCTTGAATTAGGCAGTAGTCCAAGTAGGGATATATTTGAATTCCTCTGTCTGCAAAACGCAATTACTGGTGCCAGGCATCTTGTGAAGACCATGGGCGCAGTAGATAAACCAAAGGGCAGTGCAGAGAATTGGTACTGTATTGAGCCAGCTATGAATCTGAGGTATCTTCTGCAAGACTGTCTGATTGGGACATGCAGGTATGCCTCTTTTAGGTCCAAAGTTACGAGCCAAGCCTTCTTGCCCAGCATGGGCAGTAGCTGCTGTAGAGTCAACATCTTGAATTTTGGAACTTCCAGAAATGTATTTAGTATAGACAGGTCCAGTATTGGTCTCCAGGTTTTGTCCTTTCTGGGTACTAGGAAAAGTCTGGAGTAAAATCCTTGCCCCTGCACTTGTTGTGGTACTTGCTGAATGGCCCTCATGTCCAGGAGGGCTGTAATTTGTTTTTGTGCCTCTGCCCATTGATTGTGTGGCAGGTCCGGCATACCTTTTGACCTTGGTAGTGTGTGAAAATGGAACCTGTAGCCTTGGGACACTATGTTCAGGACCCATTTGTCTTGGGTAACCATTTGCCAATTTGATGAAAAAAAGTGCTAGTTTTCCCCCTAAGGGGGCTGCCAAAAGAAAAGTGCTTGGATCCGGTACAGGAAAGTCATTGGGACTGTTTTCTGTAAGGCTGTGATTTCTCTTCGCCGCCTTTGGAGGTAGGAGCACCCCATTGTTTAGGCCTGTATGAGCCTTGGGGCTGAGATCTGCCCCTGGGACTCCTTTATCTGCCTCTTTGTGGTCTGTCTGACACTGGAAAGGATCAATTTTTAGAAGGCCAGTTCCTGCTAAACCTGGGTGGCTGTACCTGTAAGAAATCCCTGACTGTCTGCATGGATTTTGCTTTCTCCTCCTTTTCAACACCTCTTCTGCTTTAGTACCAAACAAAGTGTCATGCTGTAATGGTGCATCTAATAATTTTGCTTTAACATGATCAGGCAGATTCTGTTCCTTTAACCAAGCATGCCTTCTAATCACAGAACCTGTAAACTGCGGCCCTGCAAGAGGCCTCCAGTGAATCATAACCACATTGCAAAGTATGCTTTCCCACTTGTTCAGCTGCATGCAATAAATCCTGCAACTCCTTGTTCTCTGAACTTTCAGTATTTGTCAAAAATTTCTGTTTAAGCAGTGACATTAAATATTGCTGATATTTAAGCATATGAAACTGACAATTTAAAGCCCTTACAGCCAGGGTAGCAGAAGTGTAGAATCCCCCCCCCCCCATCTGTCTAGAGCCCTAGAATCCCTATCAGAGGGGACAGGGTTTTTTGCAGTGGAAGCTTTAACCCCTTTGGGACCATGAGATATAGTTTCTGGGTCAGCAGTGGGTTTTTTATATAGGAATTTATGAGAATCCGGGACCCTGTAGTATCTGTCTGGCTTAGCAGGTGCAGAGGGTAAAGAGTCAGGGGAGAGGTCGGACTCTGAAAATACATCATCTACAATGTCTAGAACAGGTGGAATAGCAAGGGGTCTGTGCTGAGGAAGTAGCAGAAAATCTCTCAGCCTTTTCTTTAATTCAGTATAATCTTTGCTCTCCCAGTGGAAATGCTCCCTCATGGTATGCAGGGTTTCCCCAAAAGAATAATCCTCAGGAGGAGAGCCTGAAGGAATGGATTCTTCAGCATCAGAATCCTCATAGGGAAGCATGGAGTAATCCTGTTCAGAAGAGGAATCAGAGGAAATAGAAACCTGATCAGAAGAATCATACTCTGTCTCTTGCCTAGGCCTCTTATCAGGAGGGAGATGGGAGCCCCTGATCAAAGTAATTAGATCTTCGGCCATTTTGAGCATCTGTTTTTAGGCATGGAAGTCTGAGTAGGAGAATGCTATACTGGTTTCTTTGTCTTTAGAGCTGCTTTAGTCTTTGAAGCTGAAGATGGCTTAATATATAGCTGTGTTGGTCTGAAGACACCCTCAGAAGCCAATGCCTGCTCAGCGGCTCCGGACCCATCTGAGGGAATGGTCTCCGAGTGTCCAATACCTTGAGTATCCAGAAGACCAGTCGGCTCCACGTGGGAGTCGGAAGTGGCCAGTGGCTCTGAGGTAGCGGGTGCCAGAGGCTGCGAAAGCACCTCACTGAGAACCGGTGAATGGTCTAGCAGAGGCCTTGTCGGTTCTAGACCTCAGATGCCTATCCTTTTCCTTGTCCTTGCGTTTTTTTAAACTCCGGTTGTCTGCTGGTCTGACGGCATTATATAATTAAATCTTCAGCCAAAGTAATGAAATGCAAAATCGAACCGACGCTTGATAGTGCGTTGGTTAAATCTAGCACAAAACCGACAGCTAGCAACGTTGTGATCAGGCCCTAGGCAAGGAATACAGTAAGAGTGAAAATCCTTATGAGGTATTTGCTTCCCACAAGAAATACAATTGTTAACTTTTTCTGACATCGGTCTGGAGCAAGGAAAAAGTTTCCCCAATGGGGTACTTAGCTTTAATGAAGACTTCGGTTCTGAAATTCGGATTTGAAAATCTCAGGAGTCGGCTGACTGGCACTTGCGAACTGCTTTTGCTTCGGGCACCGTGCGGCAAGAAAGACTGAATAAAATGGCGTCGGCTGCATCTTTTATACCCCTGGCGCATTGATGTCAGGGAGGAGGCGACAACAACCGATGCCGGACCTAGATTTTGGAATTCTGGCCGACTGAGGGTAGCCTGCCAGCAGGATAACCCAACAGTAACGACAAACAGTGAAACACGATGAACATCCACATTGCAAAGTATGTTTTCCAACTTCTTCAGCAGAATGCATTAAAAATCTGCAAATCTTTATTTTCCACAGTCAGGAATCAACATACTTTTCTGTTTAAGCAGTCCAATAATAAGCTGTTGATATTTTTAACATATGAAATTGGCAGTTTAATGCTCTGATTGTCAAGGTCGTAGAAGTGTAAACCTTTTTACCCCATCTATCCAGCACCCTGGAATCTCTATCAGAAGGGGTAGGATTTTTGGCAGTAGAAGTCTTAATGCCCTTGGCCCTTGAGAAATGGTTTCTGGATCTGCAACAGGATTTTTGAAAAAGTAACTTGTGGGACTCAGGAACCCTGTAGTATCTGTCAGGTTTACTAGGAGCCAGAGGCAGGGAATCAAGGGCCAAACTGGATTCCGAGAACACATCATCAACAATGTCTAGTACAGGAGAAGGCCTATGCTGATGTAAAAGCAGGAAATCCCTAAGCCTCTTTTTAGAATCAGAAAATTCCTGGCTTTCCCAGTGGAATTGCTCCCTCAAAGCATGTAAGGTTTCCCCAAAAGAAAAGTCCTCAGGAGGGGAAGCAGAGGGAATGGAGTCCACTGCATCAGAATCCTCATAAGTAGGTATGGACAACTCCAGGTCATTAGAAGAGCCAGAAGAAACAGAATCCTGATCAGAAGATTCATAATCAAATTCAGCCCTAGGCCTCTTAGAGGGGGGGGGGTTGACTAACCCTGATTAGAGAAATTAGATCTTCAGCCATTTTTATCATTTGCTTTTTAGGCACAGGACCTGAACATGTGGCCTGTGCGTCGATTTTTTAGACATGGATCGAGATTTAGGCCTTAGTAAAGAATGCTGTGTTGATTTAATATGCAAGTCTGTAGGCCTGAACACACCCTCAGAAGCCGGTGCCTGCACAGCGGCTCTGGACCCATCCAAGGTAGAGACATCCGTGGGTTCCATAGGTGAAGTATCTCGCTGCATACCGGACTCTGAATGGGTCTCAGTAGAGGCCTGCGAATCAATAATAGCGGGTATCAGGGGCTGCGAAAGCACCTCACTGAGTACCGACTAACTGGCGACTGGCTTGGGAGAAGCATAGTCAGCAGTTTTGGACCTCGACAGCCTGTGTCTCTGTCTTTATCTTTGCGTTTTTACGGAATCCCGGTAGTCGGATGGCTAATCGACGACATCTCTGGATAATTAAACAGAGAACCGAAATAATGAGAGGCAAAAATATAATGACAACGGATAGTGCGCTGATTAAGTAAAGCACAAAACAGACAGTAAGGTATGTCTTGGTCAGGGCCTAGACAGAGAATACAGTACGAATGAAAATCTTTATGAGGTTATTTGCTTTCCACAAGTAATGCAATTATTAACTTTTACTGACATCAGTAAGGAGCAAGAAAAGGTTCCCCAATGGGGTACTACGCTTTAAGTTGAAGACTTTGTAGCTGAAACTCAAAAACGAAAATTTCAGGAGTCGGCCGGCCGGAACTTGCGAACAGCTTCTGCTTTGGGCACAGCAAGGCAAGAAAGACTGATGTAATGACATCGGCTGCAAGTTTTATACCCCTGACGACCTAACGTCATGGAAGAAGGGACAGCATCCAAAGCAGGACCCACGACTTTGTTAATCAGTCCGACTGAGGGCAACCTGCCAGCAGATTACCCAAATGTAATGACTGCAACAGTGAAACACGAAGAACATTGGAAAGTGCATAGATCCTGCCCTGAAACATAGGTATTTCCTGCATGATTCCCTGATTGGGATGTGTAGGTAGGCCTCTTTTAGGTCTAGTGTGGTTAACCAAGCATCCTTGGAAAGCATTGGTAGAAGCTGCTGGAGGGTGAGCATTTTGAAATCACCAGAAAGGTGTTTAGAATGGATAGATTGAGGATGGGGTGCCATGTGCCCTCTTTTCTGGGTACCAGGAAGTGCCATGTGCCCTCTTTTCTGGGTACCAGGAAGAGTCTGGAGTAGAAACCTTGGCCTATCTGTTCTGCAGAAACATGGTCTATGGCCCTCATGGACAGCAGGGAAAGGACTTGCTTTTTGGCCTCTGCCCAATGGTTTGGAGGAAGAACTGGGAACCCTTTTGGGGTTGGCAGAGTGTGCAAATAAAATCTGTATCCCTGGGACACTATGTTGAGGACCCAGCAGTTGTTGGTAATGGTGGTCAGGTTGCTTGCGTGGAAGGAAAGTTTTCCTTCTAGGGTCATGAGCAGGTGGGCAGAGGGAGGGGGTGGAAGTATAAAGTCATTGTCAGTTCTTACCATAAGGGGGTGGCTTTGAAGTCCCTGTTTTTGAAGAGGAGAAACTCCATTGCTTATATCTCTGCATTCCCTGGGGGGGCTCTGCTTCCCCTGGGTCTGGGCTGAGCTGGCCTGGAGGGGGTAGGAAAGGATCAGTGCTTGGAGGGGCAATGCCAACTGAACCTCGGTGGCTGGACCTGTAAGAAGTCTTTAACTGTCTGCATAGATTTAGCTTTTTCTTCCATCTTTTTTAAGACATCTTCTGCCTTGGTGCCCCAAGTTGTCTTTGTTCAAGGGTGCGTCCAATAATTTGGATTTGACATGGTCTGGCAAGGTCTGTTCCTTAAACCAAGCATGCCTTCTAATGACAAAACCGGTGACTGCTGCCCTGCAAGATGCTTCTAGGGCGTAAAAACCACATTGTAATGTGTGTTTAGTTACTTAAGTTGCAGAATGCATTAACTCTTGTAACTCTATTTTCTGCACAAGCAGGAAAAGATATTTTTTGTTTGAGGAATTCCATAGTATGTTGCTGATATTTCAGCATGTGGAACTGTCAATTTAATGCTCTAATAGCAAGAGTAGCAGAGGTGCATACTTTTTTACCCCATCTGTCTAATGCTCGGGAATCCCTATCTGAGGGGGTGGTATTCTCTGAGGATAGTCCTGACATTCCAATTGGAAATGCTCCCTTAAAGTATGTAGGGTTTCCCCAAAGGAAAATCCTCAAGTGGAGAGGCTGAAGGGATGGATTCCACTACATCAGAATCCTCATAAGCAGAGATGGGTTGCAAATAGTACAGTTATACATACTTACCATAAATGTAGATGTTAGAGTGTATTCACTGTTGCAGTCATCACATTTGGGTTATCTGCTTGCAGTAGCCCTCAATCAGCCTGATTATCAAAGTCTTGGGTCCTGCGTCAGTTGCCGTCATCTTCCGTGACGTCAGATAGTCAGGGGTATAAAGAATATGAGACAGCAACAGACGCAGGACCCAAGACTTTGATAATCAGGCCGACTGAGGGCTACTGCAAGCAGATAACCCAAATGTGATGACTGCAACAGTGAAACACGAAGAAAGTACAGTTGTGTACCTACCATAAATGTAGATGTTCAAGTGTATTCACTGTTGCAGTCATTACTCTTGGGTTATCCTGCTGGCAAGCTACCCGCAGTCGGCCTGAATTCCAAAGTCTTGGTCCGGCGTCGGTTGCTGTCGCCTCTTCCCTGATGTCAGTGCGCTAGGGGTATAAAAGATGCAGCTGACGACATTTTCTTCAGTTTTTCTTGCCCCAGATGTCCGGTGCCCCCAAAAGGGTAGGCTAAAAATTATGCCAATAAACATGCATGCACTAAGGTAATCATTTCCTTCACCTACAAGCAAATACATCACATAGGTTGTACAGAATAGAGAAGTGCGGATAAGACCCAGCAAAAAGAAAGGGGGATGGTGGGAGGGTAACCTGGACTGCAACAGTGAATACACTTGAACATCTACATTTATGGTAGGTACACAACTGTACTATGTTCATCGTGTTTCACTGTTGCAGTCATTACTCTTGGGATGAATCCCCAAAGCTGAGGATGCGTGGCTGGGGCTAAATAGGATTAGGAGAGGCTATAAGGCCCTGCAGCAAGTACAGTTGTGTACCTACCATAAATGTAGATGTTTGAGTGTATTCACTGTTGCAGTCATTACACTTGGGTTATCCTGCCGTCAGGTGGACCCCACAGTCGGCCCGAGTTCCAAAGTCTTGGTCCGGCGTTGGTTGCTGTCGCCTCTTTCTTGACGTCAGTGCACCAGTGGTATAAAAGATGCAACCGACGCCATTAGTTTTTCTTGCCCCAGATGTCAGGAGTCCCCAGTTAGGAAGGCTGGAAAGATAAAACTATGCCAAAAAACAAGTATATATAATTATAAACATTTCCTTTATCTACTAGCAAATACACCACATAGGTTGTATAGAATTGAGAAGTATAGAAAAGTCCCAGCAATGAAAAGGGGGATGGAGGGGGGGTAACCTGGACTGCAACAGTGAATACACTCGAACATCTGCATTTATGGTAGGTACACAACTGTACTATGTTCGTGTTTCACTGTTGCGGTCATTACACTTGGGTAGAATCCCAAAGCTGAGATTGGGCGGCTGGGTCTAAATAGTAGTTGGAGAAGCTACCAGGCCCTGCAGAGGCAAAGCCTGCTCTGGATTTAGAGTAGAGAGGTAAGTGGTAGGGCTTGGTGAAGGTATGCACTGAGCTCCAGGCTGCAGCTTCTAAAATGTCTTTGGTTGGTACTCCTCTGAGAAAAGCTGCTGAAGTGGCTGCTGCTCTGGTAGAATGTGGCCTAATGCCCTTAGGCACTGATTAGCCATGTTGTGCATAACAGAAGCGGATGCAGTGTCCTATCCATTTTGAAATTGTCTGCTTTGTAATAGGCTTTCCTTGTGATCCTGCAGCATAAGCTACAAACAGTTGCTCAGTTTTTCTGAAAGCTTTTGTTTTGTCTAAGTAGAAGTGTAGCTGCCTGTGTATATCCAAAGCGTGCAGAAGTCTTTCCCCTTTATTTGGGGGATTTGGGAAGAAGGTTGGTAAATGAATGGTTTGGTTCAAGGCCACACTGGAGACCACTTTTGACATGAATGTTGGGTTTGTCCTAAGAGAAACCCTGTGTCTTGAAAAATGATGAAAGGTTCCACAGCCATTAATGCCAGTAACTTGAGACTCTTCTTGCTGAAATTATTGCTAGGGGCAGAGCAGTTTTCCATAAGAATTTTAGATCAGCTGTGCTGGCTGGTTCAAAAGGAGGCAGTGTGAGTTTTTCCAAAACAAAATTGAGATCCCAAGTTGATACTGGTGCGCTCCTTGGGGGTCTTATATGTTTTGCTCCTCTGAGGTACTGTCGTAGTAGAGGATGTGAAAAAATTGGAGGTTCCGTATTGTAATTAGCTGAAATAGCAGAGGCATGGATTTTAATTGATGAGAAAGATAGGCCTTTGTCCAGCATCTCAGTTAGGTATTGCAAAATCTGAGGTATATTTGGGACAAGTGGGTCGAGCCCTTGTACCTGGTTCCAAGCACAGAATCTTTTCAATTTTTCTGCGTAAGATTTCCCAGTGTTGGGCCTCCTGGCTTCTAGAATAACATCCATAACAGCTTTGGAGAGAGGAGCAGTCTGAGTGGCTACATTATCTGCCACGCTGCCAGATTTAAGGTTCTGAGCTGACTGCAGAATCTGATTGCCCTGTTGAGTCAGTAAATGAGGAATTTGAGGTAAAAGCCAAGCTGGACCTTGAGACAAGTTCTTTAGGATTGGGTACCAGTGCTGGTGTCCAGTCTGGGGCAATCAGGATCATTTTTGGCCTTTCTTGTCTAACTTTTAGGAACACCTTGGTAATAAGAGGCATCGGAGGGAAGGCATAGACTGTCAAGCCTTTCCAGCTGAATGATAGAGCATCCATTTTCCATGCTTGAGAGTGATAATTTCTTGTGCAGAATTTCTGTATTTGGTAATTGTGAGGTGAGGCAAATAGATCTATGTCTGGGCGTCCCACTTCCTTGTTATCATGTTGAACACTTGTGGATTTAGTTTCCATTCGTGAGGATCCATGAGATTTCTGCTTAGTTCGTCTGCCAGTTTATTTTTTGTTGCTGGCAGGAATTGTGCCTGCAGATGTACTTGATAGGTCAGTGCTGTGTTCCACAAAGTCATGGCTTGTCTGCATAGGGGGTAGGAATGTGTGCCCCCCTTGCTTGTTTATGTACCACATAACAGTGGTATTGTCCGTCTTTATTAAAAGTTGTCCTGGATGCAGAAGGTCCTTGAAAGCGGTCAGGGCATTCTGTACAGCTAGCATCTCTTTTTGATTGATGTGAAGATGCATTTGTTCCTTAGCCCACGTGCCCTGAATACATTTTCCTGCCATATGTGCCCCCCCCCCCAGACATAATCCAATGCATCCATTGTTATTGTCTGCCTGGCTGTGGGTAAGGTGAAAGGCTGACCCTTGTTGTGGTGACAGGCCTGGGACCACCATCAAAACTCCTGTCGTAGGCAGGGAATTAAAGTTATGATCGTCTCTAGGCTGTGACAATGCTGAGTTTCCTCATACGCAGTTTTGCATATGGAATTAGTAGAATGCAGGATGCCATGTAACCCAGGGCCTGCAGAATTTTTCTTGCAGGGAGCTGGGTTTTTCCATCATTTGAAAGTAATGAGTCAGTTGCCTTTGTTTGTCTGGCGTGAGATAAGCCTGGGCAGTTGTATTTAAGCTTGCACCCAGGAATATTATCTTTTGAGAGGGTACTAGTTTTGATTTCTTTTCGTTTACTGTGTACCCTAGGCAAATTAGTAATCTTTTTACAAACGCCAGATGCTTTAGAAGAATGTCCTTGCTGTCTGCTTGAATAAGGCAGTCGTCCAAGTAGGGATATATTTGAATTCCTTTTTGTCTGCAGAATGCAATTACTGGTGCCAGGCATTTTGTGAAGACCCTGGGCACAGTAGATAAGTCAAAGGGCAGTGCAGAGAAATTGGTAATGCATTGAGCCTGCTATGAATCTGAGATATCTTCTGCATGATTGTCTGATTGGGACATGCAGGTATGCCTCCTTGAGGTCCAAGGTGACTAGCCAAGCCTTCTTGCCCAGCATGGGCAGAAGTTGCTGTAGTGTTAACATTTTGAATCTTGGAACATCCAGGAAAGTATTTAGAATTGACAGGTCTAGTACTGGTCTCCAGGCTTTGGTCTCGAGTAAAATCCTTGTCCCTGTTCTTGCTGAGGAACTCTCTGAATAGCTTCCATGTCCATAAGAGCAGCAAGCTGTTTTTGTGCCTCTGCCCATTGGTTTTGTGGCAGGTCTGGCATACCTTGATTTTGGAAGCGTGTGAAAGTGGAACCTGTAACCCTGAGAAACAATATTCAGTACCCATTTGTCCTGGGTGATTATGTGCCAATTTTTGAAAAAAGTGCTAGCTTTCCCCCTAGGGGTGCTGCCAAAAGGTAAGCGCTTGGCATCTGGAGAGGGAAGTCATTGGGACCATTTCCTATATGGCTGCGATTTGTCTTCTCCTCCTCTGGGGGCTGAAGCACCCCATTGTTTAGGTCTGTAGGAGCCTTGGGGCTGAGATCTGCCTCTTGGGCGTCTGTCTGAAACTGGAAAGGACCAATTTTTTGAAGGCCAGTTTCTGCTAAATCTAGGTGGTTGAACCTGTAAGAAATCCTTCACTGTCTGCATTGATTTTGCTTTATCCTCCATTTTCTTTAATACCTCTTCTGCCTCAACACCAAACAAAGCATCATGCTGTAGAGGAGCATCCAATAATTTTACTTTAATATGGTCAGGTAAACTTTGTTCTTTCAACCAAGCATGCCTTCGAATAACAGAGCCTGTAACTTCGGCTCTACAAGAAGCCTCTAATGAATCAAAACCACATTGCAGGGTATGCTTTCCCACTTGTTCAACCGCATGCAATAAATCCTGCATTTCCTTACTGTTAGGACATTCTGAATTTGAGACCATTTTCTGTTTAATAATGACATGAGGTACTGTTGATATTTAAGCATGTGAAACTGGCAATTTAAAGCCCTTACAGCTAAAGTAGCAGAAGTGTAAACTTTTTTCCCCCATCTGTCCTGAGCTCTGGAATCCCTATCCGAGGGGACAGGGTTTTTAGCAGTGGAAGCCTTAACTCCTTTAGGACCCTGGAAAATTGTTTCTGGGTCTGCAGCGGGGTTTTTGTAAAGACATTTATGAGAGTCAGGGACCCTGTAGTACCTGTCTGTCTTGACTGGTGCAGGGGGTAAAGAATCAGGAGACAGACTGGATTCAGAGAAAACATCAACAACAATATCTAGCACAGGGGGGATAGCCAGAGGCCTGTGCTGTGGCAATAAAAGGAAGTCTCTGAGCCTTTTCTTGGATTCTGAGTAATCCTGGCTCTCTCAATGGAAATGCTCCCTCATGGTGTGCAGGGTTTCCCCAAAGGAATAATCCTCAGGCAGACAGGCTGAAGGTATAGACTCTTCTGCATCAGAGTCCTCATAGGGAGGGAGAGAATATCCCTGATCAGAAGAGGAATCAGAGGAAATAGAAACCTGGTCAGAGGAATCATAGTCAGTGTCTTGCCTAGGCCTTTTGTCAGGAGGGGGATGGGAATCCCTGATTAAAGTAATTAGGTCTTTGGCCATTTTAAGCATCTGTTTCTTTGGCATGGATGACTGTTCAGGAGAATACTGTACTTGTTTCCTTGTCTTTAATGGAGTCTTTGACTTTGCCTTGGCTGCTGTATTGGGCTTAATTGTAAGCTGTAATGGTCTGAAAACACCCTCAGAAACAGATGCCTGCTCAGCGGCGCCGGACCCATCTGAGGGTGTTTTCAGACCATTAGCTGTCGGTTGCGGCCTGTGGCTCTGAGGTAGCGGGAGTCAGGGGCTGCGAAAGCGCCTCACCGAGAACCGGCGACTGGCCTAGAAGAGGCTTTGTTGTCGGTTTTGGACCTCGGATGCCTGTCCTTTTCTTTGTCTTTGCGTTTTTTTTTTTATAAATTCCGGTCGTTGGTTGTTCCGACGGCATTATGTAATTAAACCTTCGGCCAAAATAATGTAAAGCAAAATCAAGCCGACATTTAATAGTGCGCTTATTGAATCTAGCACAAAAACGACAAGTGGTAACGTCGTGGTCAGGGCCTAGGCAAGGAATACAGTAGGAGTGAAAGTCCTTATGAGGTATTTGCTTCCAACAAGAAATACAATTATTAACTTTTACTGACATCGGTCTGGAGCAAGAAAAAGTTTCCCCAATGGGGTACTTAGCTTTATTGAAGACTTCGGATCTGAAACTCAATTTGAAAATCTTAGGAGTCTGCCGACTGGCACTTGCGAACTGCTTTTGCTTCGGGCACCACAAGGCAAGAAAGACTGAAGAAAATGGCATCAGTTGCATCTTTTATACCCCTGGCGCACTGACGTCAGGGAAGAGGTGACAGGAACCGACGCCGGACCAAGACTTTGGAACTCGGGCTGACTGCGGGTCCGCCCGACGGCAGGATAACCCAAGTGTAATGACTGCAACAGTGAAACACGATGAACATCTGCAGTGGCAAAGCCTGCTCTGGATTTAGAGTAGAGAGGTAAGTGGTACTGCTTTGTAAAAGTGTGCACTGAACTCCAAGTTGCAGCCTCTAAGATGTCTTTCGTTGGTACTCCTCTCATGAAGGCTGCTGAAGTGGCTGCTGCTCTGGTTGAATGTGACCTAATACCCTTAGGCACTGATTTGCCATGTTGTGAATAGCAGAAACAAATGCAATGGCCTATCCATTTTGATATAGTCTGTTTTGAGATAGCCTTTCCTTGTGATCCTGCAGCATATGCCACTAAAAGTTGCTCAGTCTTTCTGAAAGCTTTAGTTCTGTCCAAGTAGAAGCGCAGCTGTCTGTGTATGTCCAAAGATTGCAGAAGTCTCTCACCCTTGTTCTGTGGGTTTGGATAAAAGGTAGGCAAGTGTATGGTTTGGTTAAGGGCCACACTGGACACCACCTTAGGCATAAATGTCGGTTTTGTCCTCAGAGAAACCCTGTCCAGATGGAAAATGATAAAAGGTCCCACCGCCATGAGTGCCTGTAACTCAAAGACTAGTCTTGCAGAGGTTATTGCTAGGAGCAGACCTGTTTTCCAGGATAAGAATTTTATATCAGCTGTTGAGGTTGGCTCAAAAGGAGGCAGTGTGAGTTTTTCCAAGACATAATTGAGGTCCCATGCAGGTATTGGTGATCTCCTTGGAGGTCTTATGCTTTTGGCTCCACTGAGGTACTGCCTTATTGAAGGATGAGAAAAGATAGGTGGCTCCATATTGTAATGGGCTGAAATGGCAGAGGCATGGATCTTAATTGAAAAAAAAGATAGGCCTTTGTCCAGCATCTCAGTTAAGTATTGTAAAATCTGAGGAATATTTGGTATAAACGTGTCAATTCCTTGTGCCTGGTTCCAAGCACAGAATCTCTTCCATTTTTCTGCATAAGATTTTCTGGCACTGGGCCTCCGGGGCCTCCAAAATAACATCCATCACAGCTTTGGAGAGAGGAGTGTTCTGAATGGCTACATTATCCGCCATGCTGCCAGATTTAAGGTCCTGAGTTGGCTGTGCAGGATCTGATTGTTTTGTTGGGTCAGTAAGTGAGGAATTTGAGGCAATGTCCAAGCTGGACCTTGAGACAAGGTCTTTAGGAGTGGGTACCAGTGCTGGCGTGGCCAGTCTGGGGCAATCAGTATCATTTTTGGCTTCTCTTGTCTGACCTTTAGGAGTACCTTGGGGAGGAGAGGCAGAAGGCATATACTGTTGTGTTTTTCCAGCTGAAGGATAAGGCATCCACTTTCCATGCTTGCTTGTGATAAGTCCTTGTGCAGAATCTCTGTAGTTGGCAGTTGTGAGGGGAGGCAAATAGATCCATGTCTGGGCATCCCCATTTCCTTGTTATCATGCTGAAGACTTGTGGATCCAGTTTCCACTCGTGGGGATCCATGAGGTTTCTGCTTAGTTCGTCTGCCAGAGTATTTATCCTTCCTGGCAGGAATTGTGCTTGCAAAGTCGATGCTGTGTCCCACAAAGTCATGGCTTGTCTGCAGAGGGGGTAGGAGTGTGTGCCTCCCTGCTTGTTTATGTACCAGATGACTGTAGTATTGTCCGTCTTTATTACTAGTTGTCCTGGATGAAGTAGATCCTTGAAAGCAGTCAGGGCATTCCGAACAGCTAGCATCTCTTTTTGATTGATATGAAGATGCATCTGGCTTGTGGGCCATGTGCCCTGAATACATTTTCCTGCCATGTGGGCCCCCCAGGCGTAATCTGATGCATCAGTTGTTAAGTGTCTGCCTGGTTGTGGGTAAAGTGAATGGCTGTCCTTTGTTGCGGTGACAGGCCTGTGCCCACCATCGAAACTCCTGTTGCAGGCAGGGAATGAGGGTAAAAAGAAGTTATGTACCTACCATAACGTTCCAAGTTAGTCGTCTTCTTCTCACCTTCTTTCTTGCTGGTTGGGTTTGGAGCAGATCCTCGGCTCCGACTCTGCCATCTTCAAAAGCTCGAGAGCTGCATACTGGCTCGAGGCCACCCCATATCACATGATGCCTGGCGCTAGATACCCAGATCTCGTTTGGTAAGTCTAACTGCAGACAAAAGGAAAGGATCCTTTCCTGGAATATGTAAAACCTCCAGAGAGGCTACTAGACAGAAAGGAATAGCCAGAGAAGACTCAGCCAATGAAAAAAAAAAACATAAGGAACTCTTCTCGGTCTACAAGGATAGGGGGATGGAGGGTGGGACGCAAGAAAGAAGGCGAGAAGAAGACAACCAACATGGAGCGTTATGGTAGGTACATAACTTCTTTATGTTAAGTTGTCTATCTCGCCTTCATTCTTGCTGGTTGGGACAGCGTCCCTAGCACCTAAAATCTTGGGTGGCTCATCGGAACAAACTCTTCAGTACAGTGGAACCAAATTCTGCTCTGTTCCTGGAAACCATATCCAACTTATAATGCGAAATGAAAGTATGTGGGTTGGCCCACATAGCAGCAGCAGCAAATAGATTCCATGGGCAACCGAGCCTGAAAGGCCACAGAAGTGGCTAAAGTTCTGGTGGAGTGACCTTTTGGTTTAACAGGTAATTCTTTATTCCTCAATTGATAGATAAATGTGATGATAGAAGTCAACCACCTGGACAAGGTTACTTTTGAGACTGGAAGACCTTGTTTACCCTCCTCAGCATAAGAAAGGAAAAGTTGGTCCGATTTCCTGATATCATTAGTTCTATACAAATAAAAGCGTAGTTGCCTGTGAACATCTAACTGATGCAATTTATATTCCGCCCTGTTGGAGTGGTTGGGAAAAAACACAGGAAGGTCTATGGACTGATTCAAGTTATTTTCAAGTTATTTTCTGAAGAGACCTTAGAAAGGAAGGATTCGTCCCGAGAGCAACCCTTGTCATTGTGAAACACTAGGTACAGAGGACGGGTACAAAAAGCCTGAAGTTCCGAAACTCTTCTGGCTGAAGTAATGGCTACCAGAAAGAGGGTTTTACAAGATAAAAACTTCAAGGAACAAGATGCTGCAGGTTCGAAGGGAGGCAAAATTAGAGAAGCTAAAAATCAAATTTAGATCCCATGGAGGTGGAGGATCTCTCACTGGAGGCCTGAGCAGAGTGGTCCCTTTGAGAAGGGCTTTACATAGCTTACGCGACATGGTATTTCCCGACAGACCAATGTGAAAATTTGAAATTGCAGCTAAGTGAACTCTAATTGCAGCGGAAGCGGACCCAGAATGAAAGAGTTCCACAAGAAATTCCAAAATGTGGTGTATAGGGGCTGAAAAGGGGTCTATACTCAGTCTCTGCCCAGGAAGAAAAACGTTTCCACTTACTAGCGTAAGTTTTTCTAGTCGTAGACTTGGGTGATAAAATAATTTCGCACACAGAGGGGGAGATATCTGGAAGCCTGGCTAAGGTTGGAAGTGGAGCAACCAAGCAGTGAGCTGGAGAGATTGCAGGGATTGGTGCAGCCCGTCCGATTGATTGGTCAGAAGGTCTGGAACTAGGTCCAGAGTCCAAGGCTGCTCGAGAAGATGATGCAGGAACGGGAACCATATTTGTCGAGGCCAGTAAGAAGCAATGAGGATAATTTTGCAGCCCAATACGGTAGCTTTCTGTATTAGTTTTGGAATAAGGGGAAACGGAGGGAATGCATAAAGAAGTCCCTGAGGCTAATCGTGGACTACAGCATCTCTGGGGGAATGTCCGGGAAGTGGAAGGAGAGAGAAGAAATTGCTGCACTTGCTGTTGAAGGGGGTGGCAAAAAGGTCGCAGCAAGGCTGGCCCCATTTGCAGAATATTTGGTCCGCAACTACTTGATTCAGAAACCACTCGTGAGGCATGAGAATTGCTCTGCTCAGCCTGTCTGCTACGACATTGGACTTCCCAGGGATGTGCGTTGCGATCAGAAACCATTGGGAAGAGATCGCCCACTGCCAGACTCTGAGTGCTTCTCGACAAAGGGGGTAGGACTTGGTTCCGCCCTGCTTGTTGCTGTACCACACTACTGACATATTGTCCATTTGAATTGCAATGGTCCCAGTAGGAAAAGAGTCCTGAAGAGCTTGCAACGCTAAAGGCACGGCCCTCATCTCCAAGACGTCTATATGCAGGTGGTACTCGTGAGGTTGCCAGGTGCCTTGGACTGTCCTGCCCTGATAATGCCCCCCCACCCGATCAGGGAAGCGTCCGTGGTAACCGTAGCAACTGGAGGGGGAAGTACAAATGGTCTGCCCAGGGGCACTGATGTGGGGACCATCCACCACGCAAGGTGCTTTTTGCATGCTTCTGTGATCATAATCATCTGAGACATGGGAAGCTGCTGGAAGGACTACTGGGTGGAAAGCAGCCACTTGGGAATCCTCATGTGAAAACGAGCTAGAGGAACAAGTATGATCGCTGCTGCCATGAAACCCAGAGTTTGGAGGACGAACCTGGCTTGAATTCTTTTGCATGCTAATAAGACTTGTACATGTCGACGAATCACTAATACCCTGTCTGGTGGAAGGCACGCTGACATGTCTTTTGTATTTACATTTGCCCCTATAAAGGTGATAGACTGACAGGGCGACAATGCAGACTTTGAAATTTATTGAGATACCTAGTCTGGAGCAAGTCTCGATAGTGTAGTCTCTGGCTCGCAGAAGGTGATGCCTGGTGGTACCAGTAAGGAGCCAGTCGTCTAGATATGGAAACACCTATAATCCTTGCCATCTCAGGTGAGCGGTGGTAACTGCCAAACATTTGGTGAACACCCTGGGGGCTGTGGTGAGACCAAAGGGCAGAGCTCTGGACTGATAATGGCTGGCTACCAGCCGGAAGCGAAGGAATCTTCTGAAGCGTCTGTCCATTTTGACGTAGTAGTATGCATCCTGAAGATCTATACAGCACATCCAATTGTCCTGACCCAGAAAGGGTATAATGGACTGTAGCGTGACCATCTGAAACTTCGTTCTTTGTACAGACCTGTTCACTCTGCTGAGATCCAGAATGGGTCTCCAGTCCCCTGTCTTTTTTGGTATCAAAAAGAACCTTGAGTAAATTCCGGATCCTTGCTGGTCTGCTGGGACTTGCTGGATGGCCCTTTTTCTTAGCAGTTCTGAAATTTCTTGCACTGCTTGATCCCTTAGATTGGGTGGAACATCTGGAAGGCACTTGTTTAACACTAAGGGAGTGCAAAGGGAATTTTGTAGCCTCTGGATATAACCGACTGTACCCATTTGTCTTGTGTTATGTCTTGCCAGGCTCTTGGGTACAGCGATAATCTTCCCCCGACTGCCTCCAGAGGTGGGTAGTCGGGCAACCCTTCAGGGATGCTGGAAGGGCTTCTCAGAGAAGGATTCTCTGCTGCCCTGGTTTTGCGGACCCCCTCTGCCACGAGGGTGGTGTCTATTATTGTTCCCTCCTCTGCCCCTGGATGGGAACTCACCACGTGTGTCCGGCAAGGCTCCCTGGTATTTCCAGAACCACATCTTTCCACTCTTCTGACCCTTGGGATACGGTCTGAAAGGAGTGGAAAAACAGACTCCCACGGCAGAGAGAGAGTCTTGCCTTCCTGCTCACACCTAGTAATGGTGTCCTTCACCTGTGATCCAAAAAGAGAGGAACCATCAAAAGGGGTGTTGGTGAAAGGCGCTCTGAAAGGTTCTGCAAAGTTACATAGCCGCATCCAAGCGTGTCTTCTTAGAGCAACACCTGTGCCCGCGGCTCTACTCGCACCATCATCTGCGTAAGAAATGAGCCTCATGGAGAAGTTCACCACTGAATTAAGAGTCGCCAGCTGGGAGGCTGCCTTAGCCTGGGCCCCCTTAGCTGATGGATCTTGGAGGGTATCTCCAAGCTCTTTAAGGAGATCCCTTTGAAGACGGGTAAAGTGGCACAAATAATTCAGAGACCTCATAGAAAAGGTTGCTGAAGAGAACAACCGCTTCCCATATCTGTCCATCGTCCTGGACTCCTTGTTAGGGGGATGGACAGATGAAGTTTCAGCCAACTCCTTTGTGGCCGCCGCTACCACCATGGCATCAACAGGAACACCTTTGGTCAAAAACTGTTTATCCTGTGGTACGAATTTAGCGGGTCTTCTGGTGGTCGGTTCCACTGTGTCTGGAGCTGACCATGCCTTCCGAGCCACCACAGACATCAGTGGGTCGAAAGGCGGAGACACCCAGAAGGTGGAAGGTCGGGATCCAAACGCATCCAGGAATACCGACTCATCCTCAGAAGGGCTTAGGGTAGTCCAGTTCCCCCTCTGCCTAAGCATCTCAAGGATGTCTGAGAAGGAGACATCTTCAGAGGGGGATCTCGGGGACCCTTCCAAATCCTCTAAGTCAGTATCTGATGTGACAGACTCAGGGGAGTCAACATGCTTCCTCTTGCATTTCCTCTTACGAGGTGGCTCCTCTGAATGATCAGGGGAGTCCTCGGAAGTGGAAGATACACCCAAGGGGGTGCCCTGGAGTGTTGGTTCCCCACGCTTGGGGTCTGGAGAAGGGGCAGACGCAAGCACCATAATGGGAGGAGCCGATGGGGATGATTGTGGGGCTGACGCAGGGGCCAGCACACTCCTCATCACCTCAAAGGCGTCCCTGCTCAGATGCCGAGAAGGCTCCGGTTACGAAGAGACCGGAATCCCTCTCCGCACAGAGGGGGATGGCTCCGAAGCCGATGTAGGAGCCGAGCTCACCAGCACCGAAGCTCCGAGGGGGAGAACGGGGTCAGACAAGGGTCTGATGCCACTTGCCCCCCTCGGAGCAGACGAGGGAGTCTCAGCGCCCAGACCCTTCCAAGGACGGTACCAAGGAAGTGATCAGAGCAGACGACGGAACCGAAGGAGAAGGTATCGGTGCCAATGATTCCACGACTCGAACCCCAACTAACTCCGGCTCCGAGCTCAAGGGAGGAGGAATAACTGCAGACATGGACGGAGCAGACACCTGATGAGAGGGGCTGGACAACATTTTTGCTAGGGCCTGCGATTCTAAGCCTACTGACCATTCTCTCCACGTCATGATCTGATAGTCTTGAGGACCGAGAAGAGTGGGACCGATGACTGTGCTCTGACTGGAGCAGAGGACACCTCGGATCCGAGCACATCGACTCCAGGGAGGGAGACCTAAATCTCTTTCGACTCCCCGACGGCTCCGAAGAGTGAGTCGGAAACGACTGGGAGACAGGTAAATCGTTTCCGGACGGAACAGAGGCTGAAGGAACAGCTTCATCCATCGATGGATCCGAACTGGGAGCCAAAGATTTAGGTGGCTTAAAGGCCTTCACGGGCTGAGCCTTAGCCGGTGAATCCTGCGCTTAAGTAAACCCCATAGGATTAACTTATTTTTACGCTCCTGCAGGACTCTTGGGCTGAAAGCATGGCAAACCGAACAAGAGTCCTGCAGGTGCACGGCGCCCAGACAATAGACACAAGAAGTGTGACCATCTGTCAGAGACATCTTCTGACAGCATGAGTCACTTCTTGAATCCGGACACTTTGGTATCCTTGGACATCCCTGAAAAAAAATAGAATACCAAGGACAATACACAAAAAACAGGATATAATAACTACTACACAAACTAAAGTTACCACACCCAAAACACAGCCAAGAATACTCACAATATTCCACTTACAAGCTAAATAAAACTGAACTAGGTACATGCTAATTTTTTTTTTGTTTTAGAGAAAAGAAAAGGGTTAGCCTCTAATTTAAATGGCTACCTATGAGAAGAAAGTGATTGGGGAGGGGAAAACTCTCCAACTAAAATGAGTTTTCTGAAGGGATAGGGGGAGGATCAAGAAAGAATTATAGATACAAGGATATACAGAGAAAGGTTGTAACTACTATTAACAATCTACACTAACAAGCCCTAATAATTATTATCAAACAGATAAAATAACGAAAATATACGACCTGAGCCAGAAAGACAACCTCGCAGCAGAAGCAGCAAACGAGATCTGGGTATCTAGCGCCAGGCATCATGGGATATGGGGTGGCCTCGAGCCAGTATGCAGCTCTCAAGCTTTTGAAGATGGCCGAGTCGGAGCCGAGGATCGGCTCCGAACCCAACCAGCAAGAATGAAGGCGAGATTGACAACTTAACATTTAATGTTTCCAGGCTGTGGCAATGTTGAGTCTAAACACTTTTTAGATATCATTGTAGTTTCCTCATATGCAGTCTGGCATATGGAATTAGCAGTATGCAGGATGCCATGAAGCCCAAAGCCTGCAGAATTTTTCTTGCAGATAACTGGGTCTTTGTTGCCAACATTTTGAAGTAAGAAGACAGTTGCCTTTGTCTGGCATGAGATAAGCCATCCGGGCAGTTGTATTTAAGCTTGCACCCAGGAATATTATCTCTTGAGAGGGTACTAGTTTTGATTTCTTTTCGTTTACTGTGTACCCTAGGCAAATTAGTAATCTTTTTACAAACGCCAGATGCTGTAGTAGAATGTCCTTGTTCTCTGCTTGAATAAGGCAGTCGTCCAAGTAAGGATATATCTGAATTCCTCTTTGTCTGCAAAATGCAATTACTGGTGCCAGGCATTTTATGAAGACCCTGGGCGCAGTAGATAAGCCAAAGGGCAGTGCAGAGAATTGGTAGTGCATTGAGCCAGCTATGAATCTGAGGTATCTTCTGCAAGATTGTCTGATTGGGACATGCAGGTATGCCTCTTTTAGGTCCAAAGTTACAAGCCGAGCCTTCTTGCCCAGCATGGGCAGAAGCTGTTGCAGAGTCAACATTTTGAATTTTGGAACGTCCAGAAATGCGTTTAGAATAGACAGGTCCAGTATTTGTCTCCAGGCTTTGTCCTTTCTGGGTACAAAGAAAAGTCTTGAGTAAAATCCTTGTCCCTGCTCTTGCTGTGGTACTCGCTGAATGGCCCTCATGTCCATGAGGGATGAAACTTGCTTTTGTGCCTCTGCCCATTGATTGTGTGGCAGGTCTGGCATACCTTTTGCCCTTGGCAGGGTGTGAAAGTGGAACCTGTAGCCCTGAGACACTATATTCAAGACTCATTTGTCCCGGGTGATCATGTGCCAATTTTGTGAAAAAAGTGCTAGTTTCCCCCCCAAGAGGGCTGCCAAAAGTTAAGTGCTTGGTGCTGGCAGAGGAAAGTCATTGGGACTGTTTCCTGTATGGCTGTGATTTGTCTTCTCCGCTTTTGGAAGTAGAAGCTCCCCATTGTTTAGGCCTGTATGAGCCTTGGGGCTGGGATCTGCCTCTTTGTGGCCTGTCTGACCCTGGAAAGGACCAATTCTTTGTAGGCCAGTTCCTGCTAAATCTGGGTGGCTGCACCTGTAAGAAATCCTTAACTGTCTGCATAGATTTCGCTTTGTCCTCCATTTTCTTCAACACCTCTTCTGCTTTAACACCAAACAAAGTATCATGCTGCAATGGAGCATCTAATAATTTTGCTTTAACATGATCAGGCAGTTTCTGTTCCTTTAACTAATCATGCCTCCTAATGACAGAACCCGTAAAGTACAGTTTTGTACCTACCATAAATGTAGATGTCCGAACTGGATAGCATCTGCAGTCATAACAACTGGGTTGTCCTGTCGTCAGGCAGCCCTTCAGTCGGCCGGATTCCAAAGTCCGGGTCCGGCTTCGGCTGATGTCGCACTTCACCCGACGTCATCTCTGTTGGTCTTCGGGTATAAAGGCATCAGCCGACGCCATTTTCTTCAGTGTTTCTTGCCCCAGATGCCAGTAGCCTCCTTGAAGGCTAAAATTTGGATAAATGCCAATGTTTCCAAAAAGATAGAGGTAAACACAAAAATAAGCATGTATGTACATATATACAAACAAATACACCATAAAAGACTCCCCCCACCAGCTAGCTATTAGGAGGGTAAACACCCTAGGAGTACCACAGAGGGGAAGGAGGGAGGGTAATCCTGACTGCAGATGCTATCCAGTTCGGACATCTACATTTATGGTAGGTACTAAACTGTACTATGTCCTTCATGGATGCATCTGCAGTCATAACAACTGGGTAGAATACCATAGCCAACTAGGCGAGGAGGAAAACTAGATTATGGTGTGTTTAGGATCCCTTGCAGTACAGCAGTGGCAAACCCTGCTCGGGATCTGGAATATAGAGGCAAATTATAATGCTTGGCAAATGTATGCACGGAGGTCCAAGTAGCCGCCTCAATAATGTCTTTGGTTGCCACTCCTCGTAAGAAGGCTGTGGTAGTGGCTGTTGCCCTTGTAGAATGAGGTCTTATGTTCTGTGGAGTTGGTTTTCCATGGAAGGAGTAACAGAATCGTATGCAATTTCCTATCCATTTGGAGATTGTCTGTTTGGAAATAGCTTTTCCTTCCCTTCCTGTTGCATAGGCTACAAAACGCTGGTCAGTTTTTCTGCTACTTTTTGTTCTGTCCAAGTAGTAGCGTAGCTGTCTATGTACATCCAAGGTATGCAGTATTCTTTCCCTCTGTTTTGTGGGTTGGGAAAGAAGGTAGGTAGGTGGATTGCCTGGTTTAAAGACACTCTGGATACCACCTTAGGCATAAATGTAGGATTAGTCCTCATGGACACTCTATCTTGGTGGAAGATTAGGAAGGGCTGTACTGCCATTAGGGCCTGAAGTTCAGAAACCCTCCTGGCTGAGGTTATTGCCAGTAGGAAAGCAGTTTTCCACGATAGATGCTGTAGGTCTGCTGTTGCTGCTGGTTCAAAAGGTGATAGTGTCAACTTTTCTAGCACAAAGTTCAAGTCCCAAGCTGGCAATGGTGGTTTCATTGGAGGTTTTACATTCTTGATTCCTCTGAGGAACTGCCTGAGTAAAGGATGTGAAAAGACAGGTGGATCAAAGCTGTATTCTGCTGATATAGCTGATGCATGTATCTTGATGGAGGAGTAGGACAGGCCTGTATGTAGAAGTTCTGCCAGATACTCCAGAATGTTAGGCATATCTATGTTTGACACATCTTTTCCTCTTTCAGTACTCCAAATGACAAACCTTTTCCATTTTACTGCATAGTTCCTTCTTGTTGAAGGTCTGCGGGCTTCAAGAATAATATCTTTAACTCTTTGCGAAAGTTCTGGATTAGCTGCTGCTATGTGATGTTCCATGCAGTCAGTTGCAACGTTTTTAGGTTCGGATGCATGATGCTGTAGTTGTTCTGAGTTAACATCAAAGGCATCAGGGGTATTGGCCACATATTGTTCCGAGACACGCTCCTCAGCAGTGGGTACCAGTGTTGTCTTGGCCAGTTTGGAGCTATCAGGATTATCCTTGGACGTTCTTCCTTGATTTTTAGTAATACCTTGTGTATCAAGGGAAGAGGTGGGAATGCATATGCTGTTAGGCCTTTCCAGCTGAAGGAGAGCGAATCCACTTTCCATGCCAGTGGGTGGAATGTCCTTGTGCAGAATTTTTGAGCTGGTGATTGAGAGGGAAGCGAATAGATCTATCTGAGGCATTCCCCATTTCTTTGAGATGGTCTTGAAGATGTCCGGTGTAGCATCCATTCGTGGGCATCCGATGTGGTTCTGCTTAATATGTCTGCTAGAGTATTCTCCTTTCCCGGTACAAATATTGCCTGTAACTGGATGTTGTAGCTGAGTGCCAGGTTCCACAGCTCCAACGTCATTCTGCATAGGGGGTATGAATGAGTGCCTCCCTGTTTGTTGATGTACCACATGACTGTGGTGTTGTCTGTCCTTATCATCAACTGGCCCTCTTTGAGAAATGGTCTGAACTTTTGGATTGCCAGTTTTACTGCCAGCATTTCTTTTAGGTTGATGTGCAGGTGAAGTTGATCCTGCGTCCACAATCCTTGCACGCATTTGTCCAGCATGTGGGCCCCCCATCCTAGGTCTGAAGCGTCTGTTGTGATGGTCTGGTTTGCTTGACATCTGCGAAAGGGTAGACCTGGGTTTGACTGGCATGCTTGAGCCCACCATAGGAACTCCTGTTTTAAGCATGGAATTAGTGGAATTTTTGTTTTTAGGCTGTGCCTGTGTTGGGACCTTAAGTTCTTTAGGTACCACTGTAGCTTTCTCATATGTAGTCTGGCAAGTGGGACCAAGATTATGCATGATGCCATGAAGCCCAAGGCCTGCAGTACTTTTCTTGCTGTTAACTTGTTCTGTTTTGTTAGAGCCAAGAAGTAAAGAGGGAGTTCTTTTTGTTTTTCTGCAGTTAGGAATGCCATTTGTCTTACTGTGTCCAATTCCGCGCCCAAAAATGTCTTTGTTTGGGATGGTATCAGCCTTGATTTTTGTAAATTGACTGTGTATCCCAGTGCTTGTAGCAAGTAAATGACCCTTTGTAAATCTGTTGTCAGCTTGCTTTTGTTGTCCCCTTGTAGCAGGCAGTCGTCCAGGTATGGGTAAATTTGAATTCCCTGTAGTCTGCAGTGGGCGATTACTGATGCCAGGCATTTTGTGAATACTCTGGGCGCAGTAGATAAGCCAAAGGGCAATGCTGAGAATTGATAATGCTCTGATCCTGCAAGAAATCTGAGGTATCTTCTGCAAATTGGTCGAATGGGGACGTGCAGGTATGCCTCCTTGAGATCTAGAGTTACCAGCCAACACTCCTTGCCCAGCATGGGAAGAAGTTGCTATAGGGTCAGCATTTTGAATTTTGGGACAATGATGTATGTATTTAAGGTGGACAGGTCGAGAATAGGTCTCCAACTTTTTTCCTTTCTTGGAACTAGGAATAGTCTGGAGTAGAATCCCTTTCCTTGTTCTGTTGTTGGCACTCTTTCCACAGCTCTCATGTTTGCTAATTGCATTATCTGTAGTAGAGCCTCTGTTTTTTGGTTTGGAGGTAGATTTGGCATTCCTCTTTTGACTGGTAAAGTGTGGAAGTGGAACCGGTAACCTTGATCTATGGTTTGTAAGATCCACTTGTCTTTTGTGATATAGTGCCAGTTCTTTGAAAATAAGGTTAATTTGCCGCCTAATGGAGCTGCTATTTGTTCCCTGGTAGGCGGATTTAGAGGTAAGTCACTGTGGTTGTGTTGTTGTAGTGGCAGAGGTTGTGTCTGTGCCTCTGTTGTTACCTTGCCACTGTCGTCCTCTGTAGGCACCTCCTCTGGATTGGTTTCTGCCTCTGGCACGTCTATTCCTGCCCCTTTGGGATCTTGTGGAGTCAGGAAAGGACCAATTTTTGGCAGGCCAGTTCCTGCTAAACCTTGGTGGTTGAACCTGCAAGAAATCTTTAACCGTTTGAACAGATTTTGCCTTTTCTTCCATTTTCTTCATTACCTGCTGGGCAGGTGTACCAAACAAGCTGGTCTTATCCATAGCAGCATCTAATAACTTAGCTTTAACATGATCCGGTAAGGCTTGTTCCTTTAGCCATGCATGTCTTCTTATCACTGTGCCAGTCATGGCTGATCTAAATGAAGCCTCCAGTGCATCATAGCCACATTTTAATGAATGGTTACTAACCTGTTGTATATTATTTACCATTTCCAATACATATTTCTTATCAATAGAGTCATCAGAGGATAGCTTTTTTGTTAACTGATCAAGCATAAACTCTTGGTATTGTATCATGTGAAACTGACAGTTTAAAGCTCTAGCTGAGAGAGTAGCTGAGGTGTAGACTTTTTTGCCCCATCTGTCTAATGACCTGGCTTCCCTTTCAGAAGGAATAGGGATTTTAGCTGTGGTCGGGGCTACTGCCCTGGGACCCTGGGATATAGTTTCGGGGTCTGCAAGAGGGGCCTTGTAAAGGTGGTGATGAGTGTCTGGTACCCTGTAAAATCTGTCTGGTTTGGCAGGGGCTGGAGGTAAAGAATCTGGTGCAGAGCAGACATCATTGAAGGCATCGTCCACCACAGAGAGGACAGGAGGTATAGCTAAGGGCCTGTGCTGTGGAAGGTGTAGAAAGGTCCTAAGTCTTTTTCTGGAGTCTGAGAAATCCTGCTGCTGCCATTGGAACTGCTCTCGCATGGCATGTAAAGTTTCCCCAAAGGAAAATTCTTCTGGTGGGGAAGCAGCTAGAATGGATTCTTCAGCATCTGAGTCTTCATAATTGGAGAAAGGAGCCTCTGGCTGGTCTGTTATGTCTGATTCATCGGCAGAATCATCAGAGGACACAGGCTCGGGGGGCTCTGCCCTAGGTCTCTTCTCTGGGGGCTGAGAGGCCCTGTCTGGGTGAGATTGAGATCCCCTAATTAATGAAATCAAATCTTCTGCCAGAGTAAGCATTTGTGAACTAGAAGAGGGCCTGGTTGAAGGGGGTTTAACAGGCACTGTTTTAGTAGTTTTGGCTGCTTTAGCCCTGGCAAAGGCCTTAATGGACATGGCTGCTGGAGGCCTAGCAGCACCACGTGCTGGGGTAGAGACATCCAAGGGAATGGTGTCTGATAAGTCAGTGGCAACCACCGTAGTGGATAAAATTTCTGAGGCCGATTCGAGAGAAGTAGCAGGGGCCTCAGTGGTAGTGAAAGATTCAGCTGTACTTTGATCAGTTTTCTCGGTTTCGGCCGAAACCAAGACACTCGCGGTTTGCTTAAACATGGTTTCGGCCGAAACCGCGGACCGCGAGTGTCGGTCTTTATCTTTGCGTTTTCTAGCAGTTTGGGTAGTCGGAGGATCCGACGGCATGATATACGCAAAATCAGAACCGAAAAACTGTTCAGCAAACTCCGACCGACGCCTAAGCGTTCGTCGGTTGAATGAAGCACAGGCCGAACAGGCTGCTACGTCGTGGGCTGGGCCTAAACAAGGCAGACAATAAGAGTGGAAATCTTTATGAGGTATTTGTTTCCCACAGGTTAAACAATTATTAACTTTTTCTGACATCGGCTGAGGCAAGAAAGAGTCCCCAACGGGGTACTTAGCTTTAGAAGTCTTCGTAGTAGTATTCGGTAGAAGTAATCTCTGGATCCGACCGACCGGCACTTGCGAACAGCTTCTGCTTCGGGCGCCACGCGGCAAGAAAGACTGAAGAAAATGGCGTCGGCTGATGCCTTTATACCCGAAGACCAACAGAGATGACGTCGGGTGAAGTGCAACATCAGCCGAAGCCGGACCCGGACTTTGGAATCCGGCCGACTGAAGGGCTGCCTGACGACAGGACAACCCAGTTGTTATGACTGCAGATGCATCCATGAAGGACATCAGCGACCCTGCAAGAGGCCTCCAGAGAATCAAAACCACATTGCAAAGTATGCTTTCCCACTTGTTCAGTTGCATGCAATAAATCCTGCATTTCCTTGTTTTCTGCACATTCAGAATTTAACATTTTCTGTTTAAGCAGTGACATTAAACATTGCTGACATTTAAGCATATGAAATTGACAATTTAAAGCCCTCACAGCCAAGGTAGCAGCCGTGTAAACCTTTTTCCCCCCATCTGTCCAGTGCCCTTGAATCCCTATCAAAGGGGATAGGGATTTTTGCAGTGGAAGCCTTGACCCCTTTGGGACCCTGAGAAATAGTTTCTGGGTCAGCAGCAGGGTTTTTATAAAGAAATTTATGTGAATCTGGAACCCTGTAGTATCTGTCTGGCTTAACAGGTGCAGGGGGTAAAGAGTCAGGAGACAGGCTGAAAATACATCATCTACAATGTCTAAAACAGGGGGGATAGCAAGAGGGCTGTGCTGGGTAGTAAAAGAAAGTTTCTGAGCCTTTTCTTAGATTCTCAGTAGTCCTGGCTCTCCCAGTGGAAGTGCTCCCTCATGGCATGCAGGGTTTCCCCAAAAGAATAATCCTCAGGAGGAGATGTTGAAGGGATAGATTCTTCAGCATCAGAATCCTCATAGGGAGGAAGAGAGTATTCCTGTTCAGAAGAGGAGTCAGAGGAAATAGAAACCTGATCTGAAGATTCATACTCGGTCTCTTGCCTAGGCCTCTTATCAGGAGGGGGATGGGAACCCCTGATCAAAGTAATTAGGTCTTCGGCCATTTTGAGCATTTGTTTTTTAGGCATGGAGGCCTGTCCATGGGCTTGCTGTACTTGTTTCTTTGTTTTTACTGATGCTTTAGTCTTTGCCTTTGAAGCTGTAGTCGGTTATACATATAACTGTGTAGGCCTGAAAACACCCTCAGAAGCCGATGCCTGCTCAGCAGCTCCGGACCCATCTGAGGGAATATTTTCCAAGTGTCCAATACCTTGAGTTTCCAGTGGACTAGTCTGCTCCACGTGGGAGTCAGAAGTGGCCTGCGGCCCTGAGGTAGCGGGCGTCAGGGGCTGCGAAAGCGCCTCACTGAGAACCGGCGACTGGCTTAGAAGCCATCTAGTCAGTTTTAGACCTCGAATGCTTGTCCTTTTCCTTGCGTTTCTTGTGAATTGCGGTAGTCGGATGGCTATCCGATGACATCGTGTAATTAAATCTTCGGCCAAAGTAATGAAATGCAAAATCGTACCGACGCTTAATAGTGCGTTGGTTAAATCTAGCACAAAACCTGCAATTAGCAACGTCGTGATCAGGGCCTAGGCAAGGAATACAATAAGAATGGAAGTCCTTATGAGGTATTTGCTTCCCACAAGAAATACAATTATTAACTTTTTCTGACATCGGTCTGGAGCAAGAAAAAAAGTTTCCTCAATGGGGTACTTAGCTTTAAATGAAGACTTTGGATCTGAAATTCGAACATGAAAATCTCAGGAGTCAGCCGACCGGCACTTGAAAAACTCCTTCTGCTTCGGGCACCGCGCAGCAAGAAAGACTGAAGAAAATGGCATTGGCTGCATCTTTTATACCCCTGGCGCACTGACGTCAGGGAAGAGGCAACAGCAACCGATGCCGGACCAAGACTTTGGAATTCAGGCCGACTGTGGGTAGCCTGCCAGAAGGATAACCCAAGAGTAATGACTGCAACAGTAAAACACGATGAACATCATCTTCATATTCAGATGCATTAGTCATCGGACTCCTGTTCAGATAAAACTACTGGAGACAAGTCTCTCTTTCTTTTGGAAAGGGTAGGCTGGCTTCCCCTAATAAGCATTATAAGGTCTTCCACCATTTAAAGCATTTGAGACTGATGCAAGGAAGCAGGTGCCTGAGATTGGGTTGTCGTTTTTTTGGGTGTGGTTTATACCCTGGGCCCTAGAAAAGTAAAGTTGTGTACGCTTACCATAAATGTAGATGTTAGAGTGTATTCACTGTTGCAGTCATTACATTTGGGTAATCTGCTGGCAGGTTGCCCTCAGTCGGCCTGACTAACAAAGTCTTGGGTCCTGCGTCAGTTGCTGTCCCTTCTTCCATGATGTCAGGTCGTCAGGGGTATAAAACATGCAGCCGACGCCATTACATCAGTCTTTCTTGACGTGCAGCGCCCGAAGCAGAAGCAGTTCGCAAGTGCCGGTCGGCCAACTCCTGAAATTTTTGTTTTCGAGTTTCATAACCGAAAACTTCAACTAAAAGCTAAGTACCCCGTTGGGGAAATTTTTTCTTGCTCCTTACCGATGTCAGTAAAAGTTAATTGCATTACTTATGGGAAGCAAATACCTGATAAGTATTTTCATTTGTACTGTATTCCTTGCCTAGGCCCTAACCACAATGTGCCTTGCTGTCGGTTTTGTGCTAAACTTAATCAATGCACGATTAAACGTCGGTATATTTTTGCTTCTAAATATTTTGGCTCAAGATTTAATTATCCAGAAATGTCATTGGTTAGCAATCCTACTACCGGAAACAGGGTACTTAGCTTTTAGTTGAAGACTTCGGTTCTGAAACTTGAAAATGAAAATTTCTGGAGTCGGCCGACTGGCACTTGCAAACTGCTTCTGCTTCGGGCACCGCGCGACAAGAAAGACTGATGTAATGTCGTCGGCTGCATGTTTTATATCCCTGACGACCTGACGTCATGGAAGAAGTGACAGCAACCAACGCAGAACCCAAGAGTTTGTTAATCAGGCAGACTGAGGGCAACCTGCCAGCAGATTATCCAATCGAGTTTCGGTAG
This sequence comes from Protopterus annectens, assembly GCF_019279795.1. Lineage (NCBI taxonomy): Eukaryota > Metazoa > Chordata > Ceratodontiformes > Protopteridae > Protopterus > Protopterus annectens. Next base: position 1,728,730,744 of record NC_056737.1, on the reverse strand, counting down.
TGCGAAGTACTTCCTCGGAAGCCTGTGCCTGCTCAGCGGCTCCGGACCCAAAAAAGGTAGAGACATCCACAGGATCCTTAGTCGAAGAGTCTCGTGGCATATTGTTCTCCAGAAGGGTCTCTGTAGCAGCCTGCGAACCAACAGAAGCGGGCATCAGGGGATGAGAAGGCGCCTCAGTGAGGACCGGAGAACTGACTACTAGCTTAACAGAAGCATCGTCAGTAGTTTTGGACCTGTGCAGTCTGTCTCTTTCTTTACCCTTACATTTTTTCAGAAGATTGGTAGTCGGATGGCTTACCGAAGCCATAATGGAATTTGAGCACTGAGGGAAAATATCTAGCTAGAAGAAGGGCCTGACGATGTATAGTTCTGCCGTTGAACAAAGCACAAAAGTGACAGTGGGGGACATTGTGGTCTGGGCCAAAACAAGTGACGCAGTAAGAAAGTACAGTTGTGTACACTTACCATAAACGTAGACGTTCGATTGTATTCACTGTTGCAGTCATTACATTTGGGTAATCTGCTGGCAGGTTGCCGTCACTCTGCCTGAATTCCAAAATCTTGGGTCCTGCGTCAGTTGCGGTCTCCTCTTCCATGACGTCAGGGGTATAAAACAAGCAGCCAACGCCATTTTCTTTAGTTTTTCTTGCCCCAGATGTCAGGTGCCCCCAAAAAGGTAGCAAAAATATATATGTATAAAAAACTATATATACATGCATCAATATAAACTTTACCTTCATCTACAAGCAAATACACCACATAAGTTGTAGAAGATAGAGAAGGAAAGATAAACTCCAGAATGAAAGGGGGGATGGTGGGCGGGTAACCTGGACTGCAACAGTGAATACACTTGAAGAACATAGTACAGTTGTGTACACTTACCATACATGTAGATGTTCATGTTTCACTGTTGCAGTCATTACATTTGGGTAGAATCCCAAAGCTATGGTTGGGAGGCTGGAGCTAAACAGCATTAGATGTGGCTAATAGGTCCTGCAGAACTGCAGTGGCAAAGCTTGCCTTGGACTTAGAGAGGCAAATGATAATGCTTTGTAAAGGTGTGAACAGAACTCCAAGTAGCAGCCTCTAGAATGTCTTTGGTTGGTACTCTGAGAAAGAATGCTGAAGTAGCTGCAGCTCTGGTGGAATGAGACCTAATGCCCTTGGGCACAGGTTTACCATAGTGTAAGTAGCAGAAACGAATACAGTGGCTTATCCACTTTGAAATAGTCTGCTTTGAAATAGCCTTTCCTTCTGATCCTGCAGCATATGTCACTAGCAACTGCTCAGTTTTTCTTAGAGCTCTAGTCTTGCTCAAGTAGAATCTTAGCTGTCTGTGTACGTCCAAAGAATGCAGAATTCTCTCCCCCTTGTTCTGCGGATTTGGATAAAAGGTTGGCAGATGAATAGTTTGGTTAAGAGCCACACTGGAAACCACCTTAGGCATACATGTTGGATTTGTCTTCAGAGACACCCTGTCTGGGTAAAATATGATGAAAGGCTCCACAGCCATGAGGGCCTGTAGCTCTGAGACTCTTCTTGCAGAAGTAATTGCTAGTAGCAGAGCTGTTTTCCATGATAAGAACTTTATATCAGCAGAAGCAGCTGGTTCAAATGGAGGCAGGGTGAGCTTTTCCAACAAATAATTGAGGTCCCATGCAGGTATTAGTGATTTTCTAGGAGGCCTTAAATGTTTGGCTCCTCAAAGATACTGCTTTAGTAAAGAATGATAAAAGATTGGTGGCTCTGTATTGTAATGAGACGAAACGGCAGGGGCATGGATTTTAATTGATGAGAAAGATAGGCCTTTTTCAAGCATCTCAGTCAAGTATTGTAATATTCTGAGGAATATTTGGTTCTGCTGTATCAGTTCCTTGTGCTTGATTCCAAGCACAGAATCTCTTCCATTTAAGAGCATAAGATTTTCTAGTACTAGGCCTTCTGGCTTCCAACATGACATCCATCACAGCTTTACTGAGAGGTGTTGTTTGTATAACAGTGTCTGGAGTTGATTGTGCAGGATCGGACTGTTTTGCTGGGACAATAGTTGAGGTCTTTGAGGTAAGATCCAAGCTGGGAATTGAGACAAGTTCCTTAGGATTGTGTACCAGTATTGGTGGGGCCAGTCCTCTTTGGTTTCTCTTGTCTGACTTTTAGGAGGACCTTGGGAAGAAGAGGCAGAGGAGGAAAGGTGTAAACTGATAGGTTTGTCCAACTGAAGGATAGGGCGCCCACTTTCCATGCTTGTCTGTGAAAAGTCCTTGTACAGAATCTTTTCAATTGGTAATTTTGAGGAGAGGCAAATAGATGTCTGGGCTCTCCCATTTCTTTCTTATCATGCTGAAGACTTGTGGATCTAGTTTCCACTTGTGAGGATCCATAAGGTTTCTGCTTAAGTCATCTGCCAGAGTATTTTGCTTCCCTGGCAGGAATTGAGCTTGAAGATGTATTTGGTAAGTCAAAGCTGTGTCCCACAGTGCCATGGCTAGTCTGCAAAGGGGATATGAGTGCGTGGCCCCTGCTTGTTTATGTACCACATGACCATGGTGTTGCCCGTCTCTATCAGTAGTTGTCCTGGATGAAGTAAGTCCTTGAAGGCTGTCAGGGCATTTTGAACAGCTAGCATCTCTTTCTGGTTGATATGTAGATGCATTTGTTTTGGGGTCCATATGCCCTGAATGCGTGGGCACCCCATGCATAATATGATGCATCTGTTAAGGTTTGGCTGGCAGGGGGTAGAGTGAAGGGCCGTCCCATGTTTTGGTGACATGCCTTTGCCCACCATAGAAACGCCTGTTGTAGGCAGGGAATGAGAGGAATCATTGTTTCCAACTGTGACAATGTTGACTCCATAAACTTTTGAGGTACCATTGAAGTTTCCTCATATGCAGTCTTGCATATGGAATCAGTAGGATGCAGGATGTCATGAAGCCTAAAGTCTGCAGAATTTGTCTTGCAGATAACTGGGTTTTTGTTGCCATCTGTTTGAAGTACATAGTCAGTTGCCTTTGTCTGGTGCAAGGTAAGCCATCTGGGCAGTTGTATTAAAGCTTGAACTCAAGAATGTAATTTTTTGAGAGGGCACCAGTTGTGATTTATTTTCATTTGTGTACCCCTAGGCATGTTAGAAGCCTTTTTACAAACGCCAGATGTTGAAGAAGAATGTCCTTGTTTTCTGCTTGAATGAGACAGTCGTCCAAGTAAGGATAGATTTGTCTGCTTCTTTGTCTGCAAAATGCAATTACTGGTGCCAGGCACTTTGTAAAGACCGTGGGCACAATAGATAAGCCAAAGGGCAGTGCAGAAAATTGGTAATGCATAAAACCTGCCTTGCAGCGGAGGTATCTTCTGCACGATTCCCTTATTAGGATATGCAGGTATGCCTCTTAAGTCAAGTCACTAACCAAGCGTTTTTGCCCAGCATGGGCAGTAGCTATTGTAAAGTCAGCATTTTGAACTTTGGAATGTCCAGGAACATGTTAAATATCGATAAGTGCAGTATTGGGTACCAGGAACAGTCTTGAATAAAAACCTTGTCCTTTTTCCTGTTCTGGTACTGGCTGAATAGCCCCCATAGCCATGACGGACGTAACTTGTTTCTGAGCCTCTGCCCATTGATTTTGTGGCAGATCTGGCCAACTGTTTGGGATTGGCAAAGTATGGAAATGAAATCTGTACCCCTGGGATACTATGTTTAATACCCACTAGTCCTGGGTAATTAACTGCCAATTTTGAGCATGAAATGCTAATTTTCCCCCCAAGGGGGCTGCCAAAAGATAAGTGCTTGGTGATGGTAGAGGAAAGTCAATGAGACTGCTTACTCTAGGGTTGTGCTTTGTTTCCTCCAGATTTGGAGGTGGAGGCACCCCATTGCTTTGACCCGTAAGAACCCTGTGATTGGTATCTAGAGCCTCTTGAGCACCTGGATTTGCCTTGAGAGGCTCTGTTGGACACATGAAAGGACCAATTTTTAGTAGGTCAGTGCCTACTGAATCTGGGTGGCTGCACTTGTAAGAAATCTTTTACAGTTTGCATAGATTTAGCTTTGTCTTCCATTTTCTTTAAAACCTCTTCTGCTTTATGACCAAACAGAGTATCATGCTGTAAAGGAGCATCCAATAATTTAGCTTTAACATGATCAGGCAGACTTTGCTCCTTGAGCCAGGCATGCCTTCTAATCACAGATCCAGTAACTGCGGACCTGCAAGAGGCCTCCAAGGAATCAAAACCACTTTGCAAAGTATGCTTTCCAACCTGTTCTGCTGCATGCAATAATTCCTGTAATTCTTTATTTTCCACACAATCAGAAATCTACAATATTTTCTGTTTCGATAGGCCCATAACATGCTGCTGATATTTAAGCATATGAAACTGGCAGTTTAAGGCCCTAATTGCCAAGGTTGCAGACGTATAAACCTTCTTTCCCCATCTATCCAGTGCCCTGGAATCTCTATCAGAGGGGGTAGGATTTTTGGATGTAGAGGCCTTTACACCTTTGGGACCCTGTGAGACAGTTTCAGGATCAGCAGCAGGATTTTTGAATAGAAATTTGTGGGAGTCGGGAACCCTGTAATATCTGTCTGGCTTACTAGGAGCCAGAGGTAGGGAATCAGGAGCCATGCTTGATTCTGAAAACACATAATCAACAATGTCTAATACAGGAGGTATAGCCAAAGGCCTATGCTGCGGAAGAAGGAAATCCCTAAGCCTCTTTTTTGATTCAGAGAAATCCTGACTCTCCCAATGAAAATGTTCCCTTAAAGTATGCAAGGTTTCTCCAAAAGAATAATCCTCAGGAGGGGATGCAGATGGGATGGATTCTTCTGCATCTGAATCCTCATAGGGTGGTACAGAAAATTCCTTATCAGAAGAAATAGAAACCTGATCTGAAGATTCATAATCAGTGTCTTGCCTAGGCCTCTTAGCAGGGGGAGGTTGGGAACCCCTGATCAAGGTAATTAAGTCCTCAGCCATTTTGATCATCTGTTTATTAGGCATAGGGGCCTGAGCACGTGGCTCATGCGTCAGTTTTTTAGACTTAGAAGTTGTTTTTGAAGCTGGCGTCGGTTTTATATAAAAATGTTGAGGCCTAAAAACACCCTCAGATGCCGGTGCCTGCTCAGCGGCTCTGGACCCATCCGAGGGAGAGACATCCATGGGTTCAATACTCTGAGAATCTCGTGGCATACCGGACTCCTCATGGGTCTCGGTAGAGGCCTGCAACTCAAAAGTAGCGGGTATCAGGGGCTGCGAAAGCACCTGAGTACCGGTGACTGGCTTAGAAGCTTCGTCTGTTTTGGACCTCGACGGTCTGTCTCTGTCTTTTTCTTTGCGTTTTTTGTGAACTCCAGTAGTCTGATTGCTATCCGACAACATTTCAGGGTAATGAAATCTGGATCCAAAATATTCTGAAGCAAAAATATACCAATGCTTAATAGTGCGTTGGTTAAATCTAGCACAAAACCGACAGCAAGGCATGTTATGATCTGGGCCTAAACAAGGAATACAGTACAAATGAAAATCCTTATGAGGTATTTGCTTCCCACAAGTAATCCAATTATTAACTTTTACTGACATCGGTAAGGAGCAAGAAAAAGTTTCCCCAATGGGGTACTTAGCTTTAATTGAAGACTTCGGTACTGAAACTCGAATGCAAAAATTTCAGGAGTCTGCCGACTGACACTTGCGAACTGCTTCTGCTTCGGGCACCGCACAGCAAGAAAGACTGAATAAAATGGCGTCGGCTGCATGTTTTATACCCCTGACGACCTGACATTGTGGAAGAGGAAACAGCAACTGACGCAGGACCCAAGACTTTGTTAGTCAGGCCGACTGAGGGCAACCTGTCAGCAGATTACCCAAATGTAATAACACGAAGAACATCTGGCAATGCATGAAATATTAGTAATAAAACATTTTGCATATGTATACACACACACACACACACACACACACATATATATATATATATATATATATATATATATATATATAGATATAGATATATATGGGATGATGAGTCTTGCTCTAGCCATCATACCATTCTGTTGAGATGCTATGTGAATTTTAAGGATTTTGCATTACATAAGGGTGGTACATGTAGCAAAGCCCATTCACATAGATTGGAAGGGGGGGCTTAATACATCCCCAAGTTTGCCTTTTTTTCCTGGCCAATTTTCAACAAAATGGGTTGTCAACAGTAGACCAGGACTCAGAAAGCATATCATCCAACCTTTACTTCTTAGCAAAGCCCAGCCCATAACATGACATACCCCAAGTGTTTTTCCAGCTTTGAAGTCTGCTTTTCTCTTCTCCATTTCCTGTTCAGCCTTTGCAATTTTTTCTTGCCGTTTTCGTTTTTTCCAAGCGAGAAAAGATTCTAATGTAATTCTGGTGACATTTGGTCCTAATGCAGCACGCTGTAAAATTAATAAAAACAGTTTAAAAATCTACAGACAGTCTATGAAAGATTCATGACAATCTACTAAGCTAAACATTTGTCACAGCAGTACTACAGTCTCAGATCAAGCAAAGAAATGACACATTTTACTTATGCTACAAAATGTGAACTTTCTAATCTCCAAGTCCAACATACTTCAAATTAACAGATATGTTCTTACTACCAGCTAATCTAGGAAGAGAATTATTTATTATACATCCCATTGATTGGTTTGTCCTCCAGTCAGTCAGTACTCAACAACTTCTTTTGGAGTTTCCTCAATGCACATATAAGCACACCAATTATGATGTATGCCAATGTAGTAAGTACATCCACTCTCTCACACACACACAAATTCACTTATGTGCCAAAAAAAGCAGCCTCCTGTAAAGCAAAAAGCATCTGCCCCTGTCCCCCAACACTGCTAACAACTATTCCACTTTTCCACTTACAAGGAAGTCCAAGAGGTAAGGCTGGTTGGCAGGACTGACCATTCATTGGGGTGATGGAGGGACTGCATCTCTGACCTATCAAGATGATATCCTTTGCAGAACAAATGGTATAGTAAGACAGCACTGTTAAAGACAAATTGACACAGTAAGAATGTTTTCTCTTATCTAACAGGGGACCCTCCTTGATGGGTTTTGTGGTTGAGTAGAATCCTAAGCAGTAAAACAACCAGCGTGGAAGTAGCTGGAACACTACACCACAACCAGCAAGATAGTACCAGAGATCACAAGTTGGAAAGCAACTCCATGGCCAAGGAAGTCTGTACAGGAAAGAGAGAGAAGCCAGAAGGGTTGTGATGACAAAGGCTATGGGTATACTAGTCAGGACCACTGGGATAGACAGTAGTGTAGAGAGTCCAAGGGTCCTCTCAATGATCGTACCCCCCCCCCCGAGAGCAAAGTAAGATGAATTATGTATTCAGACACCACAGAGAGAACCCCACACACACACACACACACACACACACACAGAGCAAAACAACTCTCAGTAGAGTGACAGTCCATCATTCCTGCAATGCCTTACTCTACATTACTAGGATGGAGGCCTAACACCTCAGAAACAGTGGGAAGCAGGAATCCCTAGTGGAGCATGGAAGATAAACCTGCTGCAGGCCCATGAAAACTGGGGACAGACAAGGTGAAGCCACTAAGAATACATAATGCATACAGTTGAACTGCAGTACCACTAAGCAGGACGAAAGCAGCAGAGGCAAGAGTACTGAACCTTTAGTTATGCACTTACCATAACGATAGATGTATGTTTTCCATCTCGCCTACATTCATAACTGATGGGCTCGGTGCTGAGAATTGGCTCCGACTCGGCCGATACACTAGCATGAAGTCTCTCACTGGCTGGGCCAACCCCCTTATCCCAGGATGCACCACGCCCAAACCCCCAGATCTTGTTTGCCCCACAACAACTCACTCACATGAGCCACTCCAACTGTACAATTGAGTTTCCTCCAGATCCAACAGGTAGGGGGAAGGAGGGCGGGTACGTACGAATGTAGGCGAGATGGATCACATACATCTATCGTTATGGTAAGTACATAACTAAAAGATGTAATGTGATCCTATCTCACCTACATTCATAACTGATGGGACAGCGTCCCTAGCACCTAGATCCTGGGAGGCTCACTGGAAGACACTCAAGAGCACTGTGGAACCAAAGGACGCCCGACCTCTAGAGGCCACGTCCAGTTTGTAATGAGAAATAAAAGTATGTGGAGAAGCCCAAGTGGCCACTGCACATATCTCATCCACCGACAGTCTGGCGTGGAAAGCCACAGAAGTAGCCATACCCTAGTAGAATGAACGCTAACTGGAAATGGAAGGTCCCTTCCTGTTGATGCATAAATAAATGAAACACAATCCCTAATCCACCTAGCAATAGTGGTCTTAGTTACTGCTTTGCCAATCCTGTTATCTGCAAAGGCCACAAACAACTGGTCTGATTTCCTCTGCTGCTGTGTCCTATCCAAGTAAAACCTCAGTTGTCTATGCACATCCAACTGATGAAGTCTGTATTCTGCCTTGTTGGAAACATTTGGAAAGAAAACTGGTAGCTCTATAGATTGCTGCAGGCAAAGAGCAGAAGAAACTTTCGGAAGAAAAGACGGGTTTAGTCTTAGAGATGCTCTATCCTTGTGAAAGATCAGATAAGGGGGCTTAACAGAGAGGGCTTGAAGCTCCGAATCTCTTCTGGCTGATGTAATAGCTACCAAGAAGGCAGTCTTCCAAGATAAGAACTTTTGCTCACAAGTGGCTGCCGGCTCGAAGGGATGAGACGTCAAGGCTCCTAAAACTACATTCAAATCCCATGGCAAAACAGGTTGTGACACCGGGGGGCAAAGCAACCAAACTCCCTTAAGAAAGGCCTTACACAACTTACGACTCACGAGTGAAGGCTCAAAGGCAACATGATAATTAGAAATCGCTGCTAATTGGACTTTAAGCGTGGAGACAGCGGAACCCTGTCTAAAGAGAGTTGCCAAAAAATCTAATACTGCGGACACCGGGGCTGTCATGGGGTCAAGGTTGTGCTGCTGGGCCCAAATGGCAAACCTTTTCCATTTATTAGTATATATCTCCTTAGTGGAAGCTCTGTGAGAAGAAGACAGAATCCGGACCACCTCAGGCGAAAGGATATGCTGTCTGACTAAGGTCGGAAGTGGAGCAGCCAAGCCGTTAGCTTGAGAGTTCGCAGTGATGGACAGGATGGTTCAAGGCACGTGGCAGGATCACGAAACCCACTTACACATCAATGTCCTGGAGATGAGGGCAGTGCTTCTAGCGTTGCAGGCACTTCACAGCTCTCTTCCCAAGGGAAGAGTCAGGAGGTCTGGAACTGGGTCCAGAATCCAAGGATCCTTCACTGCATACTTCCGAAGGAAAGGAAACCAAACTTGGCGGGGCCAGTGTAGTGTGATCAAAATCATGCTGCTTCCCAAGCAGATCGCCTTCTGAATCACCTTTAGCAGTAGTGGGACCGGAGGAAAGGCATAGAGTAGACCGGAGGGCCAATTGTGGACTAGAGCGTCCCTGGGATACCCCCCCCTGGGGGGGGAATCAGGGAGAAGAAATTGCTGCACTTCGTGTTCCAGGGGCTGGCGAAAAGGTCGCAACAGGGGAACCCCCACTTGGAGAAGATCCGAGCCGCTACTCGGTCATTTAGAGACCACTCGTGAGGCATCAGAATAACTCTGCTCAGCCTGTCTGCTATCACATTGGACTTCCCGGAATGTGCGTTGCCACTAGAAATCTCTGGCAAGGGATCACCCAGTTCCAAACTCTCATGACTTCTCTGCAAAGAGGATAAGACCTGGTTCTTCCCTGCTTGTTCAGGTACCATACTACCGTCACATTGTCTGAGAAGATTGCGATAGTACCCTTGGGAAGAGAGCTGTGAAGTGCCTGCAACGCTAGAAGCACTGCCCTCATCTCCAGGACATTGATGTGTAAGTGGGTTTCGTGATCCTGCCACGTGCCTTGAACCATCCTGTCCAGATAATGCACCCCCCCCTATCTGGGAGGCGTCTGTGGTCACTGTGGCAATGGGGGAGGGGGGGCAGAATGAAAATCTCGCCGGCAGGTATCCGTAATGAGAATCGGGTAGGACAAGGGCAGATCTTGGTACGACCACTGGGTCGACAGGAGCCATTGGAGAATTCGCATGTGCAATCTTGACAGAGGGACCAGAAGAATGGCGGCCGCCATCGACCCCAAAAGCTGAAGGACCATCCTGGCTGGGGCTTTGTTTCAGGGTAGTAAGGCTAGAACTTGGTTCTGTAGTATCTTTATCCTCTCTGTTGGAAGGAATGCTCGCATCTCGACAGAGTCTAGCTCTGCGCCTATAAAGGCAACACGCTGTGATGGCAGCAATACAGACTTTTCCCAGTTAAATGTAATTCCTAATAGATGTCCCAATTCGATGGTAGCACTCACGGCTTGAATAAGATGATGCCTGGTGGGGGCGGTGAGGAGCCAGTCGTCTAGATACGGAAACACCTGGAATCCCAGACGTCTCAGGTGAGCCGTCACCACTGCCAGACATTTGGTAAACACCCTGGGGGCTGTGGTGAGACCAAAGGGCAGGGCTCGGAAATGGAAGTGACTGGCTCCTAGGCGGAAGCGTAAATGTATCCTGGACGCCCTGTTTATCTTGATGTGATAATAGGCATCCTTGAGATCGATGGAGCACATCCATACTCCTTTTTCCAGCAATGGGAAAATGGATTGCAACGTGACCATCCGGAACTTGGACTTCTTTACGAAGTGGTTTAGGTGGCTGAGGTCCAGAATGGGTCTCAAGTCCCCTGTTCTTTTCGGCACCAAAAATAATTCGAGTAAGTTCCTAATCCGGTCTGGTCTGCATGGACTGGCTGGATGACCCCCTTTCCGAGCAGCTTTGCGACCTCTATGGCTGCTTGATCCCGTTGACTGGGTGGCACATCCGGGATTTTCCTTAATGGTGGAGGGGGACGGATAAAGGGAATGGTGTCACCTCCGGTGATGATACGAAGCACCCACTGATCCTGAATGATGGAACCCCAGGCCCTTGGATGCTCCGAAAATCGACCCCTAACTGGCTCCAGAGACGCACGGTCGGGCAGTCCCTCAGGAACGCTGGAAGGAGGCACCACGAAAGGATTCGCGGTCTCCTGTGTTGCGGGGGCCTCCGCCACCTCTAGGGCGACGTCTTCCAGAATAATTCCCCCCTCTGCCTCTGGAAGGGGGGTCACTCTGATGGGCAGGGAAAGACTTTTGGGACTTTCTGAACCACATCTTTCCTCCCCTCTGTGCCTTGGGATAAGGTCTCGAAGGGAGCGAAAAACAGGACCCAGCGGCAGACAAAGTCTTACCCTCCTGCTCGCATCTAGTGAGTGTGTCTTTCACCTTGGGTCCAAACGGAGAGGACCCATCGAATGGAGAGTCTGTGAAAGAAGACTTGAAAGCCTCCGCAAAGTGACACAAGCGCATCCAGGCTTGCCTCCTAAGGGCTACGCCCGAACTCGCTGCCCTACTCGCCCCTTCGGCTGCATACGATATGAGCCTCAAGGACGAGTTAACAATCGACGAAAGGGTAGACAGCTGGGCGTTGACAGAATGCGTCAACCAACAGGGTATCTCCCAACTTCCTTTATGAGATCCCTTTGTAGCCTCGTAAAATGACACAAATAATTCAGCGACCGCAGGGTAGAGGTCGCTGAAGTTAGGGTACGCTTCCCATACCTATCCATGCTCCTGGACTCCTTGTTAGGAGGATGGATAGACGTAGATGCCTCTGCCACATCCTGCTGGGTGGCAGACGCCACCACCATAGCATCCACTGGGACTCCCTTGGTTAGAAACTCCTTGCCAGGGGGTGTGGATAAAAATTTGTTGGGGCGAGAAGGAACTGGCTCCACAGAGTCAGGGTGTTCCCACACCCTTCGACAAATAAGGTCCAGTAATTCATCGAAGGGTGGAGACACCCAGGAGGCGGGAGGGTTGGGCTCTAAAGGCCTCGAGGAAGATGGACTCCTCCGCGGAAGGGGTTTTGGATGGCCAGTCGCCCCTCTGTCTCAAGATCTCCAGGACATCGGAGAACGAGAGATTGTCAGAGGACGACTTCGGGGACCCTTTCCGCATCATCAAGGTCGGTGTCCGAGGTGACAGGCTCATCTGGGGAGTCTATGTGCTTTCTCTTGCACAACTTTTTCCTGGGGGGCTCTTCAGGCAAAGACTCTGAAGGCTCCTTGGAAAAAGGGGGACCACACATGGAGGAATCCTCAGGCCTCGGAGCCGTGCTGTCCGAAGACAGGGAGGCACCAGAAGCTCTAATCGCCATGTCTAGAGAAGGAGTCGCAGATTCCAGTGAAGTCACTAGAGATTTGTCTAGCGCACTCCTCATAGCCTCGAAGGTGGGTCCACCAGAATCTGAAGAAAGGCACGCCTGCGAGACCATTACCGGTGGCGGGTTCTCCCTAGCCAAAGCACCAAGGGGGAGACTCGGGGCCGAAACCAGAAGCCCCGAGAAATCCCCCTCGGGCTCGGGCTCGGCCGAGGACACCCGAGAACCGAAACCCCTGGAAGGAACAGAAAAGATTGGAGCTGAAGACTGTGCCGACAGACTAGCAGTGGGTCTCGGAACAGACTCGGGAACCTCACCTGATTCTGTGAACCTCGTCTCCGACGACACCAGGGTTGTCGGAGGATGAAGAAAAGAATCAAAATGGTTGGCTCCGGCCGCTGGGCTGGAGCTGAAAATAATTTAGATAAGACAGGTGACTGGAGGAGCCTCTGGACCACCCTATCTAAATCTGAAAGCCGGGAGGACCTGGTGGAAACAGACGGGGGGAGAGAAACTCTTTCTACCGGCACCGAGGCAATGCTGGAATGTCGACTCCTAATCGGCTCCGGAAGGATCGGAGCCGAGGAAGACTCGATTAGAACAGACACCCCCTTCGGAGCCGATGGTTCAGGAGTCGAAGAAACCGACCCTGGAGCCGAAACACTCACCTGCGGCTCCGAGACCAATGGAGCCGAGGAAAACCCAGATTGTAATTCTCTATCCTGCGGCTCCGAGACCAATGGAGCCGAGGAAGGAGACCGAGACTTAGATAGTCTCTCCTGCGGCTCAAAGACTATTGGGGCTGAGGAAGAAGACCCAGACATAGATCCTCTATCCTGCGGCTCCAAGATCAGTGGAGCCGAGGAAGAGGACAAAGATTTAGTTCTCTTTTCAGGCGGCTCCGACGGACTTGTCGGAGCTGAAGACTTCTTTTTCTTTGATTTTGAAGAGGGAGAAGAAGATATAGCTTCCTCAAAGGCTGGTTTTATTAAACCTTTCAAGATCAACTTATTTTTCATCTCTTGAAGTACACGGGAGGAAAAGGCATGGCAAACACTGCAACATTCTTGCAAGTGTTTAGCCCCTAAGCAATAAACACAGATGGCATGGCCATCTGTTAATGACATTTTATAGCCACATTTCGAACATTTTTTAAAGCCTGACGGCTTATGCTCTTTTTCTATGCCAGACATGACCCACAAAACAGAAGGAAGGGAAGGGAGGGAAGAGCTCTAACTAAAATGCTCGACAAGAAATAGGGCAAAGGCCCTCTAACTCAAACGGGCCTAGCCCGCCAAACAGAAGGAATCACACAACACCAAAAACAAACACAGCCAATCACAGGGTAGTACAGACGAAGATAGCTATTAAAATAGCTGTTTCGTTATAAAAATTTTAAGCTAAGAGCAAAAACGACCCAAAAAGGCCAGAAAAAAAGGGTACTTAGCCACAGCCAAGTCGAGACCACGTCGTTACTTCAGAAGCGGCAAACGAGATCTGGGGGTTTGGGCGTGGTGCATCCTGGGATAAGGGGGTTGGGCCCAGCCAATGACAGACTTCGTGCTAGTGTATCGGCAGAGTCAGAGCCGATTCTCGGCTCCGAGCCCATCAGTTATGAATGTAGGCGAGATAGGATCGCATTACATCAAGTAGTTCAAGTCCCCTGACTGGGAAGATCACCACTAGGAGACAGAACACAACCTTCCTAAGGGAAACGGTTGCTTAAACAGCTGTGAACTGATCCTCAATCCAGCACCGATCCTTTGCACTTAAACTATACAGCAAAAGTCCATAATCTTTCTGAGGCCTACAGAAGTGAACCATATGGTACAAGGCACTGCTTCACCAATACAGAAACGGCCTCAACATGAACCCGAGAGACACTTTTGTGCATCTTGGACCTTCTCTTATTCAAGCCGGAAAGTCAGTGGAACTAAGCAGCCGCAGGGGAAGAAAACTACAGTTGTGTTTTTGTTTGTGTCTTTCGGCTTTTCCCAGTTACGGGTCGCCACAGCGGAACTCCGGTCCGCTAATGATTGGTAGTTGAGTTTTCCGTGCAGAGTTACCAGCCCTGATGCACAACCTTCAAGAAGGTACGCCCATTCATGCATGTCTCCACGCAGAAGACGCTCTAGCTGAGAATTGAACCAGACAGCATTTTACTGTGAGGCGACAATGCTACCGCAGCACCACCACCATGGGTCTACAGTTGTGTAATAATTTAAAATAACAGCAGATGTCCTACTGATCACTGTTAATGTACTCCAAACATATGGGTTTTTGCCACTGACATCCAGCTAGGGTACCAAAGTCTAAACCTTGTATTAGTCACATGTCTGACATGGACCTCAAACCATGAGTGTGGGAGCACTAAAAGCAGAAAGTCTGAGTCTAAATCCTCAAATTATGTTCAAGCCAGCGGCCTGAAGACATCTAGGAAGACAGTTGTCAGGGTAGGGGAGGAAAACAGGAGAAAAAGGAAACTCAGAAGCTGCCAACCAGGGTAGGAGAGTAAAAGGAAGGAAAAAGAGGAAATGAAGGGAGAAGGTGGTTAAGAAGGAATACTACAGCAGTAGTCATCAGGGCATCTACTCTTATGGTAAATTCTTGCACAAATGTACTATATGTCCAGACTAAAATCTCTGTTGCAGTATTCCAAACAGATGTGAGATTCCTAAAGCCTATGGGAGAAGTTGGGACAGCTGAGAAACCAGAAAGAAGTGACCTGGCAAAAGAAGCTCTGGATTGAGGAAAAGGCATCTACTCTAATGCTTAGTGAAAGTGTGCACCGAACACCAGGTAGCTGCTCCAGAATTAGACTGGAATCGACTCCCTTCTAGAAGAAGCCACTGCTCTAGGAGAATGAGCTTTTGGAAAAGAGGGCAGAGATCTGCAATGGTGACCACTGCTCTAGGAGAATGAGTTTTGGAAAAGAGGGCAAAGATTTGCAATGGTGAATATAGCAAAAGGAGATGGACCTTGAAATCCAGCTAGCAATAGTTTGCTTGCCTCCTGGCTGGACCAGCTTAAAGTCTAGGAAGGAAAATAGCTGGTCTGACTTATGAATAAACAGCCCTGCACAGGTAAAATCTGAGCTGTGTGCATTCAAAGAATGTAGAATTCTTTCTCCCCCTTTCTAGGGGTTGGGAAAGAAATAAAGCAAGTTGATGGCTTAATCGAAGGACATCTCATTTACCACTTTAGGCATGAAGGAAGGACAGACTCCCAGGGGTACACTTTCCTTATGGAAAATAAGGAAGGGGGTAGCCATAAGCGCCTGCAGCTCTGAGACCAGTGTAGTAGAAGTGAGAGCTACCAATAGAATAGTTTTCCAGATGCAGAATTTGAGAGTGGAGATTGTCAGTTCAGAGGGAGGCAGAGTGAGCTTCTCCAGCACATACTTGAAATCACAAGGGCAAGGCCCAGGTGTTCTGGGAGAATTTAAGTGCAGCAGTAAAGCTGATGTTTCATCCTCAAGCATGGACATAATAGGAGGAATAAGGGGAAGATGGGCTGAAAGGCAGGCTTTAACAGAGTGTACGACAAACTGCATTTCATTAGCTCCTTCACACAAACAAGATAAAACAAGAGGAACTTCACATTTTAATGGGTCCTTGACACTATAGTAAAAATATCTGATTTGACTATGTAGGATTTTCAGGTAGTGGGTCTCCTTCCCTCCTAAAAAATCTCAAGCACATCCTCAAAAAACTGGTGTCTGGAAGGGATCTGAATCCTAATCCTATCATCCATATAGTTAGGTTGAAGGATGATAGGTTGGGATGAAGCAGAGAGCTCTTCTGTTGTGTGATCACATCCACTTTGTAGGGTTAGACTGTGGTGACTGTTTCTTGGCTAACAGATAGGGAATGGGGAACCAATGCTGCTTTGGCCAACAGGGAGTCACCAACACAATTTTTTTCCTTCTTTCTGGATTCTGAGTAAAACGTTTGAGAGCAGATGCAGTGGAGGGAAGGGATAAAGAAACCTTCCCCATCCACTGGAAAGGCAATGTATTTTTCCACAAATCCTTATGCAAAAAAGGGGGAGCTGTTTTGTTTTTCAAGGTGAAAACTTTATCTGTAGTGTACATCAGTTGTGGACTGTCTAGGAAGATCCGTTTGCCCAGCATTCATTAGTGAAAGTCTTAGACCTGCTGAGGGAGTCTACTAAGACACTGTCCTAGAAAGGAATGTACAATGCTTGAAGGGACATGTTCTCCTTGACAGTCAGGTCACAAGCAATCTGGATCAACTAGCATAGTTGGTACATCTTGTCCCGCCTTGCTTGTTTTTGTACCACATAGCTGTTGTGTTGTCTGTGAACATGTTTTGAGGTATTCATTTCCATAGAAAGGCTAAGACTTGTAGGGCCTGAATGACAGCTCTAAACTTCTTCAGGTTGATGTGCTCTGTCTTTAGATTGGGTTGCCAGCAACTCTGGACCTTCAGAGCCCCTCTCCATGGCCCCAAGCATTGTCAGATGCATCTGTGTGCAGTTTTTCTCGGAGCCAGCATCCTGAAGGGCATACCTGGACTGAGCTTCACCTGTGATACCCATGAAAGAAACTCCCTCTTTAGACATAGTGAGAGGTACCTGTGTGCCCACTGTGTCCGTGTCCAGTGTGTGCGCATATTATATATATATATACATACACACACACATATATATATATATGTGTGTTTTGAGATCCTGCATTTTTCAAGTACCACTGTATTTTCCTCACATGCAGCTTGGCTAATGGTCGCACTGACATGGTTGCCACCATGTAACCTAGTGGTCTGAGAATCTCCACTGCTGAGTAGACATGTAACTCAGTAAGATAGACAGGAAGCAACTTGTGAGGCTCTGCACCTTTGCCTGGGATAAGGAGGTCTGCATCCTAAGAAAAGTAGTTCTCGCTTGGGCTGTAGTGAGGACTTTTTGAAATGGACAGTGAACCTCAGCCGCAGAAAAAGGGTAAAGGTAAACGATGTGCAGTAATAGAATCTGAGGCGAGGATGCCTGGATTAGCAAATTGTCTAGGTAAGGGAATATCTGTATTCCCAGAGTTTTGCAAAGGGCTATATAACCATAGATAGAACTCTGAGTGAAGTAAAAAGCCTGAAGGGCAAAGCAGAAAAAAATGAAAATGTTACGAGCCAGTAGAGAACCTCAGAAATTTCCTACAAGATGGGTGCTTGGGTATATATAGGTACACATCCTCCAGGCCCAAAGATATCAGAAAGGCTTGTGTAAGGATAAGGTGAAGAAGTGTGTACAGAGAGCATTTTGAAAGTGGATAGCTTGACGAATGTGTTGATAGGAGAAAGGTCCATCACAGGTCCTCCACTACCCTTTTTGTGGTACCAGGAACAGCCTAGAGCAGAACTCTCTCAAAACTGAGGAAGAAGTGGCTCTATTGTGTCTTGGGTAACTAAGTACTGTAAGATGGGTGAAAGATACAACTGGTTGTGGGGGGTGGGTGGAATGCCTTTCAAAGGGAGGGAGTTTGTCCAGGACATTCTGTAACCTCGCTTAATTATGGTGAGGAAGGAGTGTGAAAAACTAAATCCCTGGATACAATGACAGGCCATGGAATTAGCTTGCAAATGGGAACTCCCAGAATGGGCAGGACAACCTTCCTAACACATCAGCTTTTCTGCTCCACCAGAAAGAAGAGTGGGGGATCATAATCGCACCCACAAGCAGACACGGCATGACCCTAAGAAGTCTCATTTGAGGATATGGAAATCCCCCCAGTCACTTGATGAGAAGACAGAGGCTGGGAAGGAGGAGAACCCAAAAAGGAACAAAGAAAATTACAGTTCTGCAAATAAACTTGTCATAACAAAAGATGTTTGAATAAATCACTGTTGCAGTAGCCTAAGCTTTACAGGTTATATCCTGCTAAGGATATAACTGGCCAGCTTCTGAACATTTAAGGCACCTTCCATGTGTCATAATTATACAGCTGCTCTTGACCCTTACAGTAAAGTCAATGGTTAGGGCTCCAAACCTTCAGAGCTTTCTTGCCGCAATGTAAAAGAGGTTAGGGCTCAGCTAGTTAGGTTTATGAAAGAAATGGAAATCGTAGGAAAAAAGGGGGAAAAAATGTCCACACTCTAGCATAAAACAGTAAACAGAAAATGGTGAAGGGAGGGTATTCCTACTAAAGCAGTGACCTACTGAAACATCTACTGCTAAGGGAAGTTAATTTACACAACTGTATTATGTTCATCATTGGATCACTTTTACAGTAGCCTAAGCTATATGGTTAATTACCACAGTTTAGAAAGAAAAGGAGGAGGAAGAAGGGTCAGAATCCAGGATCCCCTAGAAAATAGGTTCATAGGTGCATACTAGGCTACGGAACACTGAAGACTTTATAAAACCTGGCCTAGCATCCCATATGTATCCCACAAGTTTGTGTGCCTTACAGGTTATTTTACAGGGTATATGTATTTACAACCTGCTTCTATCCATTTGAAATAGACTTGCTAGACTTGGGTATTGGGGCATTTTTCCAACTTCCCATTCACTTGCCCCGGTTTCTCTTGTACAGGTTTAGGGAAAGCTCAACTTCACAGTTCCAGAGAAGGGGAATTCTGAGAGACATACAGTGGATATAAAAAGTTTACACACCTCTTTTAAAATGCCAGGTTTTTGTGATATAAAACAATGCAACCACAATAAATTATTTCAAAACTTTTCCACCTTTAATGTGACCTATAACCTGTACAATTCAACTGAAAAACAAACAAATCTGTTAGGGGAAAAATATAAAAAATAAAAAAACGTACAATACGCTGGTTGTATAAGTGTGCACACCCTTAAACTAATACTTTGTTGAAGCACCTTTTGATTTAATTACAGCATTCCGCCTTCTTGGTTAGACACCTGCCATCAATTAGAGAGACTCCGATTAACCCCAAATAAAGTTTAGCTGTCCTAGTAGGATTTTCCTGATATTTACTCAGTTGCCTGCTACAGCAAAAGCCATGGTTCGCAGAGAGCTTACAAAGCATCAAACGGATCTTATTGCTGAAAGGCATCAGTCCAGGAGAAGGGTACAAAAAAAATTTCCACAGCATTGGATATACCATGTAACACAGAGAAGACAGTCATAAAAAAAGTGGAGAAAATATGGGATAACAGTGACGGTGTAAAGAAAATATAGTTGTGTACACTTACCATAAATGCAGATGTTAGAGTGTATTCACGGTTGCAGTCATCACACCTGGGTTACCTGCCTGCAGGTAGCCCTCAGTCAGCCCGAATACCAGAGACTTAGTATTTCTGCGTCAGATGCTGTCACTTCTTCCTTGACGTCAGGGGTATAAAAACAGGCAGCAGACGCCATTACATCAGATTTTCTTGCCCCAAATGTCAGTATCCCCCAAATAGGGAGCTAGGATATGGTGGGGAAAACACCACCAGTAAAAAGTAAATACCAATACCAGTAGGAATAGCCGTAGAGAGGAGAGATAGAGAGAGACAGAGAGAAAACCAGGGGGCTGGAGGGAGGAAAACCAGGACTGCAACAGTGAATACACTTGAACATCTGCATTTATGGTAAGTGTACACAACTGTACTATGTTCTTCGTGTTTCACTGTTGCAGTCATCACACTTGGGTTGATTCCCAAAGCTGAGGAAGGGTGGAGGCAGTCAAGAAGAGTTAGGGCTGGCTAATAGGCCTTGCAAGACTGCTGTAGCAAAACCTGCCCCGGATTTTGAAAAGATAAGCAGGTGGTACTGTGCTTGGTGAAGGTGTGTACAGTACTCCAGGTAGCAGCTTCCAGGATGTCTCTGGTAGGGACTACCCTAAGAAATGCTGTAGAGGTAGATGTAGCCCTAGTGTATGTGTTCTGACCCCGGGAGGGGTTGGTTTTCCATGGTGCTTGTAGCAGAAATGGATGTAGTGTGTTGTCCATTTGGAAATAGTTTGTTTTGAAATGGCCTTGCCCTCTGCCCCTGTTGCAAAGCTGATTAGAAACTGGTCAGATTTTCTGAAAGGCTTAGTCCTATCAAGACAAAATCTGAGCTGTCTGTGCACGACGAAAGAGTGCAGTATCCTTTTCCCTTTATTTTGAGGATTAGGGAAGAAGTATTGGCAAATGGATGGATTGGTTGAGAGCCACACTGGACACCACTTTAGGCATAAAGGAAGGGTTAGTCCTGAGGGAAACCCTGTCAGTCTGGAAAATAATGAAGGGTTCCACAGCCATCAGTGCTTGTAACTCAGACACTCTTCTAGCTGAAGTGATGGCTAGAAGCAAGGCTGTTTTCCAAGAGAGGAATTTTAACTCTGCTGAAGCAGCAGGTTCAAAAAGGGGAAGCGTGAGCTTTTCCAGTACAAAGTTAAGGTCCCAAGCAGGGGTGTGTGCTCTCCTTGGTGGCCTTAAATTATTTGCCCCTCTCAGGAACTGTTTGAGACGGTGAGAGAATAGAGGTGGCTAAGTATTGTAATGAGCTAAGATGGCAGAGGTATGGATCTTAATGGAGGAAAAGGATAGGCCTCTGTGGAGTAGTTCTGCTAGGTAATCCAGGATTAGAGGTAAGGAGGGGCAGTGCTGTCTCCTTCCCTTTAGACTGAATCCAAGAACAATACCTTTTCCACTTTTCAGCATAGGATTTCCTTGTACTGGGCCTTCTGGCTTCAAGGATGCCATCCAGCACCTGCATGCTTAGAGTTGCTGGTGTAGCATTTAAGGAATAAGCCAGGTTGCAAGATTTAGGGTTTGCAATTGCATATGCAAAATCAGTCCCTCCTGCTGAGAAAGCAGAGTTGGGGTCTGGTGTAGTTGCCAGGGGGCACCATTGTCAGGCTGCGCAGGAGTGGGTACCAGTGCTGGCGTGGTCAGTCTGGGACAATCAGAATTATCCTTGGCCTGTCTTGTTTTATCTTGAGTAATACTCGAGAGAAGTGTCAGAGGGAGAAAGGCATAAATTGAGAGGTTTTCCCATTGAAAGGATAGGGCATTCACTTTCCAGGCCCTGCTGTGAGGGCTCCTGGTGCAGAATTTGCTTAGCTGGTGGTTGTAGGGGGAGGCAAAGAGATTCACCTCTGGGGTCCCCCATTTCTGAATCGGAAGGTTGAAGGTGCTGGGCTCCAATTTCCACTCATGTGGGTCTAGAAGATTTCTGCTCAAGTCATCTGCCGGTGAGTTTTGTTTGCCTGGCAGGAATTGAGCTTGCAGATGGACTTGAATGTCCAAGGCAGTGTTCCACAGGGCCATGGCTAACCTGCAGAGTGGGTAAGATTGGGTTCCCCCCTGCTTGTTGATGTGCCACACAACTGTGTTGTTGTCTGCTTTTATCAGCAGCTGTCCTGGCAAGAGTAGGTATCTGAAAGCTGTCAGGGCATTCTGTACAGCTAGCATCTCTTTTTGGTTGATGTGCAGATGAATTTGACTTGGGCTCCAGTGGCTCTGAATACATTTGCCAGCTATGTGAGCCCTCCATGCAGAGTCTGTGGTCAGGGTCTGGACAGCGTGGGGTTGAGTAAAAGGCAGTCCTTTGTTGTGGTTGCATGATTCTGCCCACCAAGGAACTCTGTCCTTGTAATAAGGTATGATAGGAATGACTGTTTCCAGCTCCTGAGAATGTTGGCACAAAGACTTTTTAAGTACCACTGAAGTTTCCTCATATGCAGTCGTGCATATGGGATTAGCAGTATACATGAGGCCATGAACCCTAGGGCTTGCAGTATTTTTCTTGCAGATAGCTGGGTTCTGGTGGCCATTTGTTTGAAGTAGTCTGTCAGACAGACCTGTTTTTCTGAAGTGAGGAATGCCATCTAGGAAGTTTTGTCCAAGCTTGCTCCCAGGAATACAATTTTTTGACGGGGTACCAGTTGTGATTTCTTTTCGTTGATGGTGTACCCCAATGAAGTGAGAAGGCTTTTTACAAATGCCAGGTGCTGAAGCAGCAATTCCTGGCTGTCCGCCTGAATCAGGCAGTCGTCAAAGTATGGGTAAATTTGGATATTTCTCTGCCTGCAGTATGCAATGGCTGGAGCCAGACAATTTGTGAATACCCTGGGCACAGTAGATAAGCCAAAGGGAAGTGCAGAGAACTGATAAATGCATAGACCCTGGCCTGAAACGTAGATACTTCCTGCATGACTCCCTTATGGGGATGTGCAGATAGGCTTCTTTTAAGTCTAAGGTGGCTAACCAGTCATCCTTGGCCAACATAGGGAGAAGCTGATGCAGGGTAAGCATCTTGAATTTTGGTACCACCAGGAAGGTGTTGAGAATTGAAAGATCCAGGATTGGGCACCAAGAGCCCTCTTCCCTGGGTACCAGGAAGAGTCTGGAGTAGAATCCTTGACCCCTCTCTGTTCTACCGGAACAGGCTGAATAGCTCTGATGTTGAGCAGGGAAAATACTTGGTTTTGAGCTTCTGCCCACTGGTTTGGAGAAAGGTCTGGAAACCCACTTGGGGTTGGCAGTGAATGGAAATAAAATGTGTACCCCTGGGATACAATGTTGAGGACCCACTGGACCTGAGTGATGGACATCCAGTTTTTGGCATGAAGGGCAAGTTTTCCTCCTAGGGGCACAAGCAATTGGGCAGGGCTGGGAAACAGAGTGAAGTCATTGCGAGTTTTTTTCCATTAGGAGGTGGCTTACCACTCCCTGCTTTAGGGGTGGGGGCACTCCATTGCTTAGATCTCTGCCTGAGACTGTAGTCTAGGTGGTCTGTTTCCCCTGGGTCTTGTTTGGGACGGCCCGGAGGGGGCTGGAAATGACCAGTGTTTTGAAGGGCAATGCCTACTGAATCTAGGAGGTTGCACTTGTAGGAATTCTTTAACAGTCTGCACAGATTTAGCTTTTTCTTCCATCTTTTTAAGAACCTCTTCTGCTTTGGTACCAAACAAACAGTCCTTATTCAAAGGAGCGTCTAGTAATTTAGATTTGATATGATATGGCAAGGTCTGCTCCTTCAGCCAAGCATGTCTTCTCAGTACAGAGCCAGTGACTGCTGCCCTGCAAGATGCTTCTAGGGCATCAAAGCCACACTGCAAAATATGCTTACTAACTTGGTTTGCAGAGTGCATACGCTTCTGAAATTCTTTATTTTCTGCACAATCTGGAAAAGTTACCACTTTTTGTTTAATAAGTTCCATAATATGTTGCTGGTATTTCAGCATGTGAAACTGGTAATTCAAAGCCCTGATAACAAGATTTGCAGAGGTATATTACCTTCTTACCCAATCTGTCCAAAGTGGAATCCCTGTCCGAAGGGGTGGGATTTTTGGGTGTAGTAGCCTTAATACCTTTGGGCCCCTGGGAAATTATCTCTGGGTCAGAAGTAGGATTCTTGAAAAGAAACTTGTGAGTATCAGCTACTCTGTAGTACCGGTCTGGTTTCCTAGGGGCAGGAGGTAAAGTGTCTGGAGTAAGACTGAATTCCATGAAAGCATCTACAACATCCAGGACAGGGGGTATAGCTAAAGCCTGTGCTGAGGCAACTCTAAAAATTCTCAGAATCTCTTTTTGGACTGAGGATAGTCTTGGCATTCCCAATGGAAATGCTCTCAAAGTATGTAAGGTTTCACCAAAAGAAAAATCCTCTGGAGGGGAGGCAGAAGGAATAGATTCCTCTGCATCTGAATCCTCACAGGCGGATAAGGGCATGTCTTCATAATCAAAAAGGGCAGAGTCATTGGACTCCTGGTCTGTAGAAGCTGAAGGGGACTGGATTCTGTCTCTTTGCAGGGGAAGGCTGGCTTTCCCTAATCAGCATAATAAGGTCTTCAGCCATTCTATGCCTTTGTTTTTGTGGCATGGATGCCTGAGTATGCGCCTTGGTCGTTGGGTTTCTAGGCGTAGTGCGTACTCTCGGCCTAAGAAACTCGGTAGTTTTGGTTAAAAATGAAGTCGTCGGTTTGTTTTGAACATCGTTAAGAGTGAAAAACTGCCTCAGAAGCTGGTGCCTGCACAGCGGCTCTGGACCCATTCAAGGTAGAAACAGCTGGCTCCATAGTCGAAGAAACATCTCACGGCTTACCGGACTCTGAATGGGTCTCAGCAGAGGCCTGCGAGTCCATTGAAGCGGGCATCAGGGGCTGCAAAGGCGTCTCACTGAGTACCGGCGGACTGGCGACTAGCTTAACGTAAGAGTTGTCGGCAGGTCTGCCGATCTCCTTACTTTTTTTGGACGATCGGTAGTCGGATGGCTTACCAAAGCCATTTCAGAATATGGAGATCAACAGCGAAAGAATTTAGCGACAAAGAGAGCCCGACTATGAATGGTTCGGGCATTAAATAAGGCACAAAACCAACAGCGAGGGATATTGTGGTCTGGGCCTAAACAGGTGACGTAGTAAGAATGAAAATCTCTGTGAGGTATTTGCTTTCCACAGGCAATACAATTGTTAACGTTTTCTGACACCGGCTAGAGGAAGAAAAAAGGATCCCCAAAGGGGTACTTAGCTTTAGAAGGCTTCAGGATTATTCAACTCAAAAACAAAAAATTCAGGTAGCGGCCGACTGCCACTTGCAAACTGCTTCAGGCTCCTCCTCGGCAAGAAAGACTGATGTAATGGCGTCGGTTGCCTGTTTTTATACCCCTAATGACCTGACGTCAAGGAACAAGTGACATAATCTGACGCAGAAATACTAAGTCTCTAGTATTCGGGCCGACTGAGGGCTACCTGTAGGCAGATAACCCAAGTGTGATGACTGCAACAGTGAAACACGAAGAACATCTGGACGTCTCTCCAAAGTTGATGAAAAGACTAGACTAAAACTGGTCAGGGTGGCTGCCAAAAGACCTAAAGCAACACTGAAGGAGCTGCAGGAATTTCTGGCAAGTACTGGTTGTGTACTACATGTGACAACAATCTCCCATATTCTCCATATGTCTGGGCTAGGCTTGCAAGATGGAAGCCTTTTCTTACACAGAAAAACATCCAGGCCTGGCTAAAATTTGCAAATCAATACATCGAGTCTCCCAAAAGCACGTGGAGAAAATGTGTTATGGTCTGATGAGACAAAGGTTGAATTTTTTTGCCACAATTCCAAAAGGTACGTTTGGTGCAAAAACAACACTTCGCAACACCAAAAGAACACCATCCCCACGGTGAAGCATGGTGGTGGCAGTATCATGCTTTGGGGTTGCTTTTCTTCAGCTGGAACTGGGGCTTTAGTCAAAGTGGAGGGAATTATGAACAGTTTCAAATACAAGTCACTTTTGACCCAAAACCTTCAGGCATCTGCTAGAAAGCTGGAGATGAAGAGGAATTTCACCTTTCAACATGACAATGACCCCAAGCATACATCCAAATCAACAAAAGAATGGCTTCACCTGAAGAAAATTAAAGTTTTGGAATGGCTCACCAGAGCCCAGACCTAAATCCAATAGAAAATCTTTGGGGTTACCTGAAGAGGGCTGTGCACAAGAGATGTCCTCACAATCTGACAGATTTGGAGCGCACTTGCAAGGAAGAGTGGGCAAATATTGCCAAGTCAAGATGTGCCATGCTGATAGACTCCTACCCAAGAAGACTGAATGTTGTAATTAAATCAAAAGGTGCTTATCAGTTTAAGGGTGTGCACACGCAACAAAGTATTAGTTTAAGGGTGTGCACACTTATGCAACCAGCGTACTGTACGTTTTTTAGTTTTTATATTTTTCCCCTAACAGATTTGTTTTCAATTGAATTGTACAGGTTTATAGGTCACATCAAAGGTGGGAAAAGTTTTGAAATAATTTATTGCCTCATAGGTTGGTACTAGGCTATCAGCCCTAGGGCCTATACAAGCCTAGCCATAACAATTCCCTGGCTATTTCTTCCCACACTATTTACTTCCCTGGACCCCTGTCTAGCAGGGCAACTGACGTGATCCCCGGGGTGAATTTCCTTTCTCCCATCCAATCGTCAAGGTTCCTTTTGAAGAGGACCAAAGAGGCACTCTGCTTGACATGTATGGGCAATCTATTCCAGAGTCTGGGGAGTCTCTGGGTCAAGAACCTATCCCTCCAGCATGTTTTGTTTATTGTGATGACAGGGTTTAGATCCCTGGAGCATGTGGCTCTGAGGGACTTGGATTTCTTTAAGTGTAGCATGTCCAACAGCTCTGGATTTGACATGGCCTTGTATGTTAAGCAAAGATCGCCTCTGAGTAGACGATATGCGACAGAGTATAGCTGGAGTTTTTTAAGGCGGTCAGCGTAGGGCATCTGCTTTAGGCCTGTGATTCTTTTAGTGAGGTATTTCTGTGGCCTTTCCAGTTGTTGCAGATGTCTTGAGAGGTACATACCAAACGGGGCATTGTATTCTATAATGGGTCTAATGAGGGATGAGTACAGTGGGACAATGACCTCCTTTTTTCTTGATGAAAAGCCCTTAGTGATGAGGTATGCCACATAGAAGGATTTCCTGACTGTTGTGGCGATGTGGTTATCAAAGGTGAGACCACTGTCCACCTGTGTCCCTAAGTCTCTTATCAAACTTTCGGTGTTTAGTGTATTGCCACCTAGTTGGTAATTCACGGATACATATTTTTTCCCAAAGGGGATAACTATACATTTCTTGGCATTGAGCTTGAGCCCATGGCTCTGACACCAAGCATCTGTTTCTGTAAGGCCCTTTTGTAGAGTATCCACATCATTTATCACATTTCATTTTTTTTATATCACAATAATCTGACATTTTAACAGGGGTGTGTAAACTTTTTATATCCACTGTATCTGTCCCTCCATGTCCTACTTCTGTCTCAAGCAAAAGTTTAAATCCCTAGCTTGAGTAATTCTGATCCTATTAATTTTGTGGCTGTGCAAGTCAGAGCGGCATGAAAGGATGCCAGACATAGATCACCTTTCAACAGTCCATAGGAAACAAGAGTACAAAGATAAGCCTTTGAGAAGATTTGAATAGGACATGCTGTTTATAACTTTGTGGGAAGCCTCTGTGGACATTCCTGTTGTTGCATATGTCTGGTCAGGTGCATACCAAAGGGGGCACTGTACTCTATGGATGAGATGAGGGCAGAATGCAGTAGAACAATGACCTCTTTTGACACATGCCATGCCCTGGCTTGTAAGTTGAGCAACACAGAATGACATTCTTACTACCTTAGACACATGTTATTCAAAAGCCAGGATTATCATCTAAATATAAACCCACATACCCGACTACTGGTTTTACTCTTAGGAGTATGCTATCGATTAGGTAATTTCCTATGGTGGCTGACTTCTCAAAGGATACTATTATACATTTTTTGGCATTGACTCATTTGTCTGTGTTAGTTTCTTGGACAGATTCTACTGCTGCTCCTAATTTACAATCATCTGCAGAGGCCCTTGACGATGGCTTTGACTTCTGAGAAGTAGATGCCAAAAAGGAAAGGGCCCAGCACAGAGCCCAGAGGGACTCTGCTACTGCCTGTCCTCTTTGTGGAGATTTTCTCCCCTACCTTCCTGGGTCCTATCAGAGATAACTTATGGGTTTATGCTTATAGCCATGGATTTGTTTACAAAAGAGTGGGATATTGTATGAAATGTCTTAACCAAGTCAAGGTACTTAGTATGCATCATTTTGTCCTTATCTGCTTACTTGGTGACTTTCTCAAGGTCATTAACCAGACTGAGTAGGCAGGATCTGCCCTTGATGAAATCAGACTGGATTAGATCCAGTGTTTGAAGGTATTCTGTGTCCTTATTAATCCTTTCCAGAGGTTTTCTATGTCCTTATTAGTCACTTTCCATGACCGTTCTTTCCATGGCTTTGCATATCAGATTAGTCAGACTTCTGGATTTGTAGTTCCCTGGGTCTGATGATGCACCACTCATGTACAGGGATGACCACTGCAGTTCTCCATTCATATAGCACAAATCCTATCTGGATGCTATGGTTAAACAGCGACTCCAGTGGTCCTGACAGGTCATGTTTCAGGCTATTTAGGAGGCATCCTAGAGATATTACTGGGGTCCATCAATGCAGTGTTTTTTGGCCTTAGACAGTACACCTAGGACCTAAATGGGGCTATGTTTGATGCCATTTCCTGAGGGGTAGCTGGAGGAGAGAGGGGGTAAAATTGGAGTTGAATTTATGGGACAGCAGATTTGCTACATCTTATGGCTCCATGTAGGTGGTCCCATTTGCAATCAATCAGTTCTGCTCACTGCTCTGTAGTGCCTCTGAGGTTTCAGACATAGCTAAAGAAAACCTTGTGGTTGTTCTTTGCCTGGGAGGCTATATTTACCTCAAATTTGGCTTTAGTAGACAATTTGCTCTCTTAGTTGTTTGTTTACATTGCTGACAGTGTTTTTATCATGCTGGGAGTAGCATTTCCTTGTCTTGGCTATGACTTTTTTTCCCTTTTGTTGTACTACCTGTTTTTGTTTCCACCAGGGTGGTTTGTTTTTTGAATTAGTTCTGGGTTTATCTGTGGTGGGCACAGCTGTTTCAGTGCATTTACTGACATGACTGTACAAGGTTCCTGTGAATAATTCAGCACAGGCATCTGTATTCTCAGGGTTTGTGGGGGTGGGGGTTGAAACTTTGACAAGTTTTCACTTAGTAAAGGTAGTCTGCTTTGAATAGCTCCTAAATGTCAAGGGATTACCCGGGGTCACAGAAAGTACAGTTGTGTACACTTACAATAAATGTAGATGTTTGAGTGTATTCACTGTTGCAGTCATCACATTTGGGTTATCTGCTTGCAGTAGCGCTCAGTCAGCCTGATTATCAAGGTCTTGGGTCATGCGTCAGTTGCTGTCTCATCTTCCATGACGTCAGGTAGTCAGGGGTATAAAAGCATGCAGCCGACGCCATTACATCAGTTTTTTCTTGCCCCAGATGTCAGGTGCCCCCCTAATGGGAAGCAATTAAATATAAATAAATATATATATATATATATATATATATATATATATCTACACACACACATACACACAAGGTTATACCTCTAACAAAAAAGCAAATACACCAAAAAGCTTTTAAGCATAGTAAAGGAGCACAGAGGTATAGCCAAAAGAAGTCAGGGGGCTGGAGGGAGGGAGGGTAACCAGGACTACAACAGTGAATACACTCTTAACATCTACATCTATGGTAAGTGTACACAACTGTACTATGTTCTTCATGTTTCACTGTTGCAGTCATGACATTTGGGTAAATTCCCAAAGCTTAGGATGGGAGGAGGAATTCAGATAGCATTAGGGACAGCTATAAGGCCCTGCAAGACTGCAGTGGCAAAGTCAGCCCTAGATTTAGGGAAAATTGGCAAATGGTAATGCTTTGCTTGGTGAAGGTATGTACAGAACTCCAGGTAGCAGCTTCTAGGATGTTGCTGGTAGGGACACCCCTAAGAAAGGCTGTAGAGGTAGATGCAACCCTGGTTGAATGGGATCTAATCCCCTGTGGGATAGGTTTTTCATGGTGCTTATAGCAAAAATGAATGCAATGGCCTATCCATTTATTTATTTTACATTTGTTGACCGGGAAAGCCCGACTGGACACAGGTCCATTTTCAGTGGAGGCCCGGCAAGAAAAGCTCCACTTAAAAAACAATCTAACAAATAACATTTTATGAATTACAACACTTTCTCCTAAATGCATCCAATATTATACAAGAACATATTTTACATTTCTTCACAGATGTATGTATAGATACAATTACTGTATTCTAGAAGTATACCACTTGTATGTAGGAATATGTTTAACTGTCTTCAGAGATGTATAAGTAGATACGAACAGACTAGAACATCGTTAATTAAGAATTCATATACAGAGGTAAGGCAGTATTAGGTGATCCTTGGTAGAATCATTGTATCACTGCAAATGTAGTGGATTAGCCTGGGGAGTCACATGGGCATAGCCAGTTGTTAAAGTAGTGGGTTTTGAGTAGTTTTTAAATTGTGGAGCAGAACCTGTAGAAGTTGTGTTTTGGAAGCGAATTCCAGACTTTTGCTATAGAACAGGCAAAAAGAGATTTGCTAGCCTCATTCCTATGTTTGATGACATTTATGTGATTTTGGTCTGTTGACCTTAAGGCTTGGGTGGTGGTGTAGGGTTGTATTACGTCTTGTAAAATGAATCAGAACCAAAAACTGTAGTTTCCTGCGCCAAAGTATCTCCACCAATAAAGCATGACACAAATCCAAAACAACAGTAGTAGGAGACACCAAGGCAAATAAAAAATGTAGAAACGTTTATTAAAATAAATAAAAGTGCACAATGAGAGCTTTCAGGCAAACAAGCCCTTCCTCAGATCATATGAGGAAGGGCATATTTGCCTGAAAGTGCTCATTGTGCACTTTATTTTAATAAAAGTTTCTACATTTTTTACTTGCCTTGGTGTCTCCTACTACTGTTTTTTTGGTCTTGTAAAATGGGGATTTTATTTGGGAGATAATATAGTTTGTGGGCTTTGGAGAGTTGAGTGGTAAGTAATTGAGGCAGTTCAAGCCAGTTGAGCTGTTTGAGGGAAATATAGTGGTGGGCTCTATTAGAGGCACCTGTGGCAAATTTGGCAATCTTGTTGTAGCAAGATGCCATTTTGCTTTGTTCGCTGTGGGGAAGATTAGTCAGGATTGGGGAGGCATACAGTAGGGTGGATAACAGATGGGTTCTGGCGATAGTGGCTTTGGTACAATTGATCTTGAATCGCTTATTCCTATACAAAAGACCTAGCTTTTTGTGAACTTTTTTGATTGTTTGGGCTATGTGTATATCAGATTTGAGTTTATCGATTACTGCTGCTATGAGTTTAGTGTGCGCTGTTGGGGTGATTGAGGTATTGTCCTTGGAGTTAATGATGAAGTCATTGCATTGAGTGCAGGGGATCTACCTGGGCTGAAGAGAATTAGTTTTGTTTTTCTGGGATGGAGTAAAGGTTTTATGGTAGAAAACCATGCTTCAGCCAGAGTGAAGCTGTGTTGTGTTATTGTTTGTAGCTTGCTTAGGGTAGGGGCAGCACAAATGATATTGTAATCAGCATATTGTACTATAGAGGCAGAAGGAGAGGAAGCAGCTATCTGATTTGTAAATATGGAGAATAGTAAGGGACCAAGAATGGAGCCTTGAGGGACTCCAAAAGATACAGGTAGAAGGGAGGATAGTTGGCCCTGCCATAGAACTGTTTGCTGTCGGCTTGATAAACAGCTTCTGAACAATGATATAGTGAGAGAGTTTAGGCTGAGGGTAGAGTTTTGAGAAGTATACTGTGGTTGACCATGTCAAAGGCCTTGGATAAGTTTAAGAAAACAGAGGACACAAGAAGTCCGTTGTTTCTGTAGGTGTTGATTATGTTGGTACAGGATAAAAGAGCTGTTGTGGTACTATGGGAGGGACAAAATCCATGTTGTGATGCTGATATAAGTTTATTTTCTAGAAGGTATTGCATTAGTTGTGTATATACTACTCTTTCAAGTATTTTTGATAGGGGTGATAAAAATGCAATTGGCCAGTAGTTGGTGAGCTTAAGGGAGTTTCCACCTTTGTGGAGTGGAATAATATGAGATATCTTCCAAAGGTTAGGTACTTTACATTCAGATATGGATCTGTTAATGAGGATAGACACAGGGTAAGATATTTATTTATTATTTATTTCAGTTTGACTACTGGGGAGGTCCACTGGACTTGGGGGCCCATTTTCAGTGGAGGCCCGGGGAGAAAAGCTCCACAGAAACAACAATTTTAATTACAAGAAAGAGTTCAGACACGAACATTACAATTAACAGGTGGCTACAAAATAGTCTACAATACCAATATCAGATTGCTAAATTAACAAAAGTATTAACAGTTTCAGTTAAGTTCAGCAGGAAAAGATAGGCATATTGTATAAAATGCAAAGAAAAAATTAAAAACTTTAACGTTTAGAAGCTTATGCAATTAGTATTTTAGAAGAGGTGAGGAAGGTAAGGAGATTCGCCTGGGTAGCTTAAGCATATAGTGCAAAAATGCTTTAGTAGCTTATACATTTAGTATTTTAGGAGAGGTTAGAAGAGGATTAGGAAGGTATAGAGGTTAGCCTGGAGAGAAGGGGTAGGATAGTTGGACTGGTGTAGGTTGAAGAGTGCAGTTGCATATCCTATTTAGATAAAGGTGAGAATAAAGTTGGGTTTTGAAGTTGTCTAGGTTGTTGCTGGATCTTAGAGAGGTGGGAAGGGCATTCCATTTTTTAGCTAGGGTAAAGGATAAGAGAAGTTGACCTGCTGGGCGCTTTGGTTTTTGTACTGTGATCCAGTTTTGGTGAGATCTAAGGGATCTGAGGGGGGTATAGGGTTGAAGAATAGTTAGTAGGATGGAAAACTAATTTATGGGCTGTGGTGAGTTGGAGAAAGTTAAGATGATTGGGGAGTTCAAGCCAGTTTAGAGAGTGAAGGGAGGTGCAGTGATGAGAGGAGGATTTGGATTTAGTGGCAAATTTGGAGATTTTGTTGTAGCATTGTTCCAGTTTGGAGGTAAGAGTAGATGATAGATTAGTGAGCAGAGGAGCGCCATATAGTAGAGAGGGAAGGAGGTAAGCAGAGGCAAGGGTTATAGCCTAGTGGAAGGGGACAGAAAGTGGTTGTTTCTATACAGTAACCCATGGTTTATATGTGTTTTTTGATGTTTAGCTGAATATGAGTATTGGATTTGAGCTGGTCATCAACTGTAACACCAAGAAGTTTAGTGGAGGTTACTATTTCAATCGTGGAGTTGTTAAGGCTGGTTATTTGGAAAGAGTTTTTATCAAGAGATGAGGATTTGGAGGGGGAGAAGAGCAGGATCTTAGTTTTGCTGGCATTTAGGGAGAGGTGATTTTGGAACATCCAGTTTTCAGTGGTTGAAAATGCTGTTTGGGTTAGAGCTTGGAGCTCTGTTAGGTTCAGGGCTTGGCAGATCAGAGTGGAATCATCAGCGTATTGCACAATTGTGGTGTTGGGGATGGCTTTATGAAAGTTGTTAATAAAGATATTGAATAGTAATGGGCCAAGAATGGAACCTTGAGGTACTCCGGTAGGGGTAGGAAGGAAGGTAGATGTTGCTTGGCCCCATTTCACAACTTGGGACCTGTTTGAAAGGTAGTTAGAGAACCAGCAAAGAGCTTTTTGGCTAAGGTTGAGGTCAGAGAGATAGTTTAGAAGGAGGGAGTGGGAGATGGTGTCAAAAGCTTTGGATAGGTCTAGTAGAACGGATGATACTAAGTTACCGGAGTCATGTGCAGAGTTCACAGAATGAAGGAAGGCGAGAAGGGCGGTGTTAGTACTGTGTCCTGGGCAGAAGCCATGCTGGGTAGGAGAGAGTTGTTGGTGTTCAGTAAGGAAAGGCATGAGCTGTAGGTGGATACATTTTTCTAGGATTTTGGACATAGGGGAGAGGATGGCAATGGGACGGAAACTGGAGACATTACAATTTTTGCCCCCTTTGTGAAATGGAAGGATGAAAGCAAAACGCCAGAGTTTGGGTACACAGGATTCGAGTAGAGACCTATTTATTAGAATGCTGATCGGTATAGCAATGGAGTCAGAAGCTATCTTTATGAAGGAGGATGGGATGTTATCAGGGGCACTGGAGCATGGCTTTAGTTTATAGAGTAGTTTCTTTATTAGGTCGGTGGGTACTGGTTTGAGGTCGAAAGTGGGTGGGGGTGAAAAGGGAAAGGAAGATTGATTAGGGGGGGTTGTTGTTGGTGAAAGTTTTGGTTAGTTCGGCAATAGAAGAGGTGAAGAAGGAATTGAACAGTGAGGCAATTTCTGGGTCATATTTGCTGGTGTCAGGGCAGGGATTGTTTTTTGTACCTGGTCTAAGGAGGGAGTTAATGGAGTTCCAGAACTGTTTGGGATTTCTTGTGTGGTTTTCTTGTAGTTTGATGTAGTAAGATTTTTTTATCAGTAATGACTAGTTTTTTGGCAAGGTTTCTTAGCTGCCTAAACTTAAGGAACATTTCAGGCTGTTTGTGTTTAAGGTAGGCTTTCCAGGTTTTATCCCTTTGAAGCATAATCTTTTTTGTCTCATTAGTTAGCCAAGGGGTGGTTTTAGTTTTGATTCTTTTTCTTCTTATTGGAGCTTGGGAGTTAAGGACGGTTAAGAATGTGGAGTTGAAATAGTCAACAGCTTCGTCTAGAGGCAGAGTTTTTAGGGGGTTCCAGTTAGTTAGCTTAAGGGAGTTTGAGAAAGAATTTTGATTAACGTTAGTTAGGTTACGAGTCTGAATAAAGTGGTGAGAGAGAGGGGAGGAGGGAGTGGCTCGAATGAAGATGGCAGGGAGGTGATGGTCTAATGGGTCAGGATTGACACCAGATTTTATAACTTTGTTAGGATGCGATACTAGTACCCAGTCAAGTATGGTGCCAGGGGGGTTGGTTTTGTTAGGTCTAGTAATGGAGTTAGTAAGTTGAGTGAAGTTGAATAGGTTGATAGTTATGGAGGGATTAGGGCTATTGATTTTCCCCCAGTCAATGTTTACTTCTCCCAAAATAAACGTTTCTAGTTTAATGTTAGATGAGGACCATGAGAGGGTGTATTCCAAAGTATTGGTATTGTTACCAGGAGGAATGTAGAGGGAAATAATACAGATGCTTTTGTGGTTGTTTATTTTTATTATGGCAATAACTAGTTCTGCATTATTAAAAGAGGGGATGGTGTTAAGGTATGGGGTCATAGTTAGGAGGTTAGAGTAGATTAAAGCAACTCCACCTCCTCTTCTATTAGTGCGGTCAGATCGGAGAGAATGAAATCCTGGAGGTAGGAATTCAGAGTCATTAATGTGAGGTTTTAGCCAGGTTTCAGAGATGGCTGCTATGTCTGGGGAGTTATGGGTGAGCCAGGCATGGAAGTGTGTTAATTTATTTTTTAAACTTTGTGCGTTGATTGTGAGGAACTTGAGGTTTTTATGAGTAGTTTTATTGTTGGTGCAAGGCTGATTTGTAGGAGAGAAGTTTGGACCTGGATTGGGGTGTATGTCACCAGCTAAATGAAGGCAAGTACAATTGGGGATACGTTTATTAGATTTGTGTTTTGATAGATGATATTGGTAGTGAGTTGGTTTAAGTTTATAGTTGTTGTTAGAGATTGGAAAAAAAATTATTTTTAAGAGAAGGAGAGGGTGGGAGGGAACTAAAGATGCTGAGATGTTGTGGAAGTGGGATGTGTGGTGGTGCTGGGGAATCAAAGGGGGAGAGGGCACATGGGAGTTAGTATAGGAGGTTAAATGGTATAGTGATAGTAGAAGCAAGATGAAGGGAGAGAAGAGAAGGACTTTGGAAGGAAGGCTGAGCATGGTAATGGGAGACAGAATGTTAAAAGAGTAGGTGATATGAGATTGTGTGTTGTGGGTGTGGTATAGAGAAGTAGGTAGGGTGAATAAAGTGGGAGGGTGAAGGGTGTATCTGATTGGCTGGAGAAGAGAGAAGGCCTAATAGTAAGGTGTATCCTGATTGGTTGGTGAGGGGGTGGGACTACTGGGCTACGGATAAACGTAGAACCACTGGGGGGCAGGTGGGAATTGGGGGCAGGGTAGGGGAGCAGAGTGAGCCCGCAGGGCGAACGGAGCAGGAAGAGACAAGAAGGCGGGAAGGCCCCAAAACAATCAGTGACCTGAGGCAGGAGAAGGAGAACTACTGCAGGGGTGCAGGTATATGGATTACAAACTGTTTTGTACTAAAAACTCTTAGTTTCTTAAATTTATTGGGGAAAACTTTCTAGTAAAACAAGTATATGTGTATGGAGAAATAAAAGTACAGCTTTTTCTTGGTGAGGGGCAGAGACACTTTCTAAAACAGGTATATGTGTGTGGAGAGATAGAATTACAGCTTTCTTGGTGAGGGGCAGAGATGCTTTCTAGGTAGAGTTAGTTAGTGGAGAGTAAGGGGGAAGTTATTGCTGGGCTTAATTATTAGGAGTATGCTGCCACCTAGTGGAAAAAGGAGGGAGGTGCACTGTGAGGAGACTAGGTTCCACTTAGAAGTACGGTATATAGACGTTAGATAGAGGTAATTATGGGGAGTAGACTGTAAGCCAAGGATGGGGTTGGGGGGTGCCTGTGTAGTGACCACTGGTAGGCTGCTTTCACGCGTACCAAGGTAGAATGTGCTCAAGTAAAGTAGACGCTAGAAAAACATATGTAAGACAGAGTACATACATTGAGTCTCTTTAGGGAGATAAGGTCCCAGTAAACTTAATATAGATCAAGCAGACTGTCCACCGCCGTCTTTTCTTTGAAAGGAAGGATATTCTGTTTGGTAGTGAAGAAGGGGAAAAACACCTTGGGGAGCGGCTGAAAAGAAGAGTGAGAAAAAAAACAAATAGTTAGAAAAATGGGGTAGAGGAAAAAGTAGGGAAGAAGGAGAGAGCAGAAAGTAGTGAATGCAGAGTAGAGGAGGGAGTTTATAGTGTGGAGTAAAGTGGTAGAGAGGTAAGATACAAAGTAAGGTGGAAACAATAGTGCAGTAGAAGGTCTGCAGGTTACGATAAACTTCACTTAGTAATTTGACAAGCAAACAAATGATAGGTAACAGGTTTACATATGTATTAGAGCAACCAGAGACTGTTTTAGATATTCAAATAGCAGTAATTAAAGCAAAAATATTCCTAGGTGGGAGAAAAAATAATCCAAAACAGTAGTTACAATGGAAGGAAAAGCAGTTTATACATTCAATTAATCACATGAAGACTTTTAGTTGAGGCAGGCCTTAGTGAATAGCAATATCTAAATACATGGACAAGCTATTATTATCAGCAATCATTAAGAACATGCCAGGATACTAGCTAGATTTTGGTGCAGCGTCTAATGTTGCTTAACAGACGCCTCAGTAAGGCTCGCTGGAGTATCAGCATTGAGCAGCTTAGTAGACACAAACAGGCTTACACTAAGCCAAGAAAGAAGAGGCAGGCAATGAGGAAGCAATAGGATCATGTAAGTATAGTTGTCAACAATCAAATTAAACACACCAACAATCAAATTAAACACACCAGGATACTAGCGTTGTTAGCCGCGACTAAATGCTGCTAGACAAAGACGCCTCAATAAGGTTAACGTCTAATGCTGCTAGAAAGACGTCTCAAAGGTTCGCTATTATATTAGTATTATAACCATTCCATTACAACTTCTACACTTAACAGACATAAAACAAGCTTGTACTAATCCAATAATAAATACTCCAGGACACTAGCATTGTTGACAGCGACTACTGCTGCTTGAAAAAGACGCCTCAATAAGGTTAGCGTCTAATGCTGGCTGAAAGACGCCTCTAGGAGGTTCGCTATTATATTAGTATTATAACCATTACAACACTTTAGTACAAATTTTGAACTTGCACTACGCCAAAAATAAGTGGCGGGCAATGGGGAAGCAATAAGATCATGTACTATAGGCACCAACAATTAAACACACCAGGACACTAGCATTGTTTGCGGCATCTAATACTGCTTAACAGAACGCCACAATAAGGTTCGCTATTATAATAGCATTGTAACCCCCGTATTACAATTGTAACAGCTTAAGTTACACAAACAGGCTAGTACTAATTCAAAAATAACTGACGGGCAATGGGGAAGCAATAAGATCAAGTAATAATGTTACCGACATTCAGTTAAACACACCAAGACACTAGTGGTGTTTGCAGCACCTAATGCTGCTTAACAGACGCCTCAAAGGGGCCACGACTGTATTGGCGTTGTGAAGAGATTCTAACGCCGATTCAAAACACACCAGGACACTTAGCTGAAAGTTGAAGGAAATCAGTGGGAAGTTTCAGTAGCCAGTGTGGTAGGTTTCAATTTCTTGAGGAGTTTAGTAATGAGTTGTGTGGGTGATGGGGAGAAGGAGAAGCTGGGGGGAGGTTGTTGTGTAATAGAGGTAGTAGGGGTTAATGAAGGAGTGGGAATGGTGGTGCTATTTAGGGTGTTGGATAAGGCTAGGACTGTTTCGGTGAAGAATTTGTTGAATTGGGTAGGGATGTCCTCAGTGTCAGTTGGTACTATGGGTGTGGGAGTGCTGGTTTTACCTGGGTGCAGTAATCGATTTATTGAGGACCAACATTTCTGAGGGTTATGTGTGTGTTTGTCTTGCAAGGTTTTATAGTAATTGGTTTTATAGTTTCATAGGTTCATACTAGGCTATCTGCCCAAGGGCATTTATAAGCCTAGCCCACAGTTATGTGGCTTTCGCCACCCCTTTAGTTTGAATAAAAACTATGCCTATCATTTTGCTGTGCCTCTGTCAAGCAGTGACACTGAAGTAATCCCTGGGGTATATCTGCAATCTCCCATCCATTGGTCAAGATTCCTCTTGAACAAGGCCAGAGAGGTGCTCTGCCTCACATGTACCGGGATTTTGTTCCACAGCATAGGGAGTCTCTGGGTGATGAATCTGTCCCTCCAGCACGTTCTATTTATAACCGTGTCAAGGTTTAAGTCTCCCGCCCTTGTGGTTCTGAGGATCTAGATTTTTGAGGTGAAGCATATTCATCAAATCTGGGTTTGACATGGCCTTATATGTCAGGCACAGGTCACCTCTGAGCAAGCGGTATGAGACTGAATAGAGCTGGAGTTCTTTCAGTCGGGCAGCATAAGACATATTTTTGAGACCCTTTATCCTTTTGGTGAGGAACTTTTGGGGCCTTTCAAGCTGCAGCAGGTGTCTGGTCAGATACATTCCGAACGGGCATTGTACTCAATCATAGGTCTAATGAGTGATGAGTACAGGGGGACGATGACCTCCCTTGATCTAGATGTGAATCCCTTCATGATCAGGTGGGCGATATAGAAGGTTTTCCTAACTACTTTAGCAACATGAGTGTCAAACGAAGGCTACGGCCAACCTGGGTCCCCAGATCCCTGATGACTTTTTCTGTGCTCAGTGGATTGCCACCAACATGGTAGCTAGGGTAACCTTGTTTTTCCCGAAGGGTATGAGTATGCATTTTTTGGCGTTTAACTTCAGGCCATGGCTCTGGCACCAGTTATCCGCTTCTGTGCGGCCCTTCTGCAGGATATCTGTGTCAGATGTGTTTTCGACTATGGCGCCAGTTTGCAGTCATCTGCAAACTTTGTCAGCCATAACCCTCCTGTGTTTGCTTGTACTTCAGAAAAGTAGATGCCGAACAAGAGTGGACCCAGGACTGAGCCCTGTGGGACACCACTTGTGACAGGCTTTGAGTCTGACATGGCTCCAGCAACTCTGACCCTGTGGGTTCTGTCACTTAGCCAGTTTGCAACCCATCTTGTGATGTATGGGTTTACATTCAAGCTGATGAGTTTTTCGATGATACCTGAGTGGGGTATTGTGTCGAAGGCCTTTGCCAGGTCGAGGTAGGCTGTATGGACTGCCTTTCCTCATCAATGGCCTTGGTGACTGTCTCAAAAGTCAACCAAGTTTAAGAGGCAGGATCTGCCTTTGACAAAGCCAAACTGGTTTGGATCCAAAGTCTGCAAGTTCCCTATGTCTTTATTTATGAGTTCCATTATGATCCTCTCCATGGCTTTGCAGATAAGGCTTGTCAAGCTAATGGGGGTAATTTCCAGGGTCTGTGGAGGCACCGCCCTTATGAAGTGGGACCACAGTCGCGCGCCACTCCTTGGGTACGATCCTGAGGTGAGGCTAAGATTAAACAGCTGTCCTAACTGTGGGTTTAATTCCTCGTTGAGTTCGTGAAGCACACAGCCGGGGACACCATCCGTCCCATGGATGCTGTGTTTTTGCCTTAGTGAGGGCAGTTCTCACCTGGGCGTTGGAGATGTTTGGGGGCTACAATCCTCTGGAATAGATATCTCTCCTTTTGGGGGAGGGGAGAAGTTTGCACTGAACCTGTCAGCCAGTATGTTGGCAATGTGTGTAGGTTCAGTAATTTTCACATCATTTTGAACTAATTCTGAGCATATCTGGGAGTTTCCTCCTAGGTTTCTAACATAGCTAAAGAAGGCCTTATGATTCTCTTTAGAGTCCTTGGCGATTTTTCTCTCAAAATTTGCCTTGGATGATTTTATGAGAGCTCTTAGTTTTTACTTATAATGATCAAAGGTGTCTTACCTTTCAAGGATTTTGCTCTATCTTGTAGTAGCTTCCTCCTTTTGTTGTAGAGCTTGTTTATGGCTGGGGTCCACCAGACTGGACGCTTGCCTTTGGTACAGAGAGTCTTAGTTTTGTTTGGGATTGCCTGATCCATGCAGTCCTGTAGGTGCTGGTAGAAGGCATTTGTAAGTGATTCAGCGGTTTGAGTAATGTTTACCACTGGCTCAGGGGCCTTAAAGGAGACCACACTAGTTTTTAGAAGTGTGAAATCGGCTTTTGAGAAGTTTTTCACTGTGGTCTTTTTTGTTTCAGGTGGGGGCGGGATGAGGACCTCCAGCGAGATTAGTTTATGATCTGATCTCACCAGTGAGGGGTATACTTCCGGTGTTGAACATTTTGATCCCATGTTCGTGATGATGAGATCAAGTATGTTTTCTCCTCTTGTGGGGATGTTGACTAGTTGTTCCATGGCATTTGAGTTTATGAACTCCAGGAATCTTTGGGTCAGAGTGTTCGGGCTTGAGTAGTGTTCCCAGTCTATATTAGGGTAGTTAAAGTCACCTAGTATGATGGAGTTTGGAGATACATTTATCCCCTCCAATGTTTTCAGGAAGGCCATGTGAGGTTCCTGAGTTTGAGAGGGTGGCCTGTAACATGCTACAAATTGCAGAGCAGTCTTGCCTATGGTTAATTGCACCTGGATGGTCTCCGATGCATCGTGCGTTGCCACCAACCTTGAGGTGTGGGTGTCCTTTATGAATATGGACACCCCCTCCTTTCTTGGTGTTGTCCGGATTTTGGGGCCGGAACGCATGATATGAGGTGAAACCTGTTAGTGCTGGGGTGCTCTCAGGAGCCTTGAACCAGGTTTCTGTCACAGCACAGACATCGATGTTCTCCATATTGAGAAGGGCCTCGAGTGCGTGCATCTTGAGATTGAGACTTCTGGCATTGAGCAGCATTACCCTTAGTTTTTCCCTTTTGGTGTTCTAGGGTGGTAGGTTTAGAATTTGAGCCTTGCCTAAAAAGGCACTATGGGGTGGCAAGAGCCTTTGCCAATATCCGGAAGCCCAGGGGCGACAGGTGCAAGCCGTCCCTTGCGAAGCAGCGTGGCTTGTCCAGCATGTCATCCCAGGCAGACAGACATTGGATCCCCTTAGAATGACACCAGAATTTAAGCCAATTATTAAAGCTGATCATCTTATCACTGTATTGTGGCATCATTCTAGGTGAAGGTAGGATACTGCTCAAGGTCAGGGTCATACCTGCCTGGGCTACATAATCAGAGAGCTCCTCGATGTCCCTTTTCATGTAGTCCAAGGAGGTACGTCTCAGGTTGTTGACACCAGCGTGGACAATGACTGAGTCGTACTTGTACCTGCTGTTGAGAGACCTGAGTGCTTGCGTTATGTGGCGGATTCTAGCCCGACAGGCAGCTTACTGTGACCTTCTCTTTACTCAGTCTGGTGAGCGGGACGTCAGTGTGTCTGACTATGGAATCACCAATGACAAGTGTGTCTGGCATTTTGTTTGGCCTTAATCAAGTTTTATAAGTTTTTTGGTCTTGTTCCGAAGTGCTAAGATGATTTGTTTTGTGGTGGTGGTTTTAAGTTTATGAAATTGAGCCCAGGCTCTATCTCTATCTTTCATTATGGTTCTGGTTTCTTTTGTTAGCCAAGGGGCATAGTTAGTCTTAACTCTGATGGTACGGGCTGGTACATGACAGTTTAGGATTCTGAGAAAGGTTGAGTTAACGTACTCTACTGCCTCATCTAGGGGTAGGTGTTTAAGGGGAGACCAGTCACAGTGTTTTAGTTAGTTGTTTAGGTCCTTGGTTTTAACGTTTTTTTTTTAGTTGTGAACTATTCTGAGGATGGGTTGGTTACAGTGTTGGGATGTATTTCTAATAAGGTAGGTAGGTTGGTGGTCGCTTAAATTGTCAGGTAGGCAGCCTGCCTGGTTTGCCAATGTGTGGTCAGACAGAAGTATCCAATCTAAGATGGATTGTCGCTTGGTTTTCTTATTAACTCTTGTGGTGGTATATATCACTTGGGTAAACCCATGTAGGTTAATGTGGGTAGAGGGATTGTATTTGGTACAGTCAGACCAGTCAGTATTAAAATCCCCTAGGAGTATGGTCTCATGAGGATGGGAGATAGTCAACCAGTGTAGCTGGTTCTCCAATAGTGTCAGTACTGTGTCCTGGGGGGGTATAGGCACCTGCTATGCCTATGTGTTTGCGAGAGTTTAGTTTTAATTTAGCAAAAATGAGTTATATGTCATTGACATCTTGGGAGTTGTAGTTAAGCTGTTCTACTGTGAGATTACTCTGAAACAGAATGGCTACACATCCTCCTTTTTTCCCTTGCCTATCCTTCTGTAATAATATTGTGACCAGGGGGTGTTCTCATTATCATGGTGTTCTGGTCTAAGCCAAGTTTCTGTAAGTATGGCTAAATTTGGTTTGTATAGGTTCATAGATTAGTACTAGGCTTATTGCCTTTGTTGGCCTTTTTAAGCCTAGCCAATTACCCCATGTGAGAATCAAATCCTGCACCTTGTGTCTCCAAGGTAAACACCTTAACCATTCTGCCATCCTCCCACCCTTTTGTATAATGCCAATAGTGCATGGAGGTCCTGAACTTTGTTGAATATACTTCATACATTAATGTCTAAGAGCAGAAGAGAGGAGGTTGGTCTGTTATAAAGAGG
Organism: Protopterus annectens; assembly: GCF_019279795.1. NCBI lineage: Eukaryota > Metazoa > Chordata > Ceratodontiformes > Protopteridae > Protopterus > Protopterus annectens. The sequence goes on along the minus strand of NC_056737.1, from coordinate 1,728,687,822 downwards.
GTTTGGTTGGGTTAGGTCTGGGTGGAGTGAAGTAATGGGTCCTGGATTGGGGTGTATGTCTCCACAGCAAGAGAGTTTTAGAGTTAGGTAAAGGTACAGCTTTTGCAGCATTTTATTTTGTTTCTGGGATAAGAAGGGGTTAATTTTGTTTGTTGGTTTATAATTAACATAGGGGTGGAGTTGAGTTGGGGTAAGGTCAAACGGAGATATAGGGAAGTGTGTTTGCTTAAGTGTACTGACTGTGGTTTATTTGCCACTGAGTTGGACAGGGGAAATGAAGTTGTGTGTGATAGGATGTAAGGATGGATAACCAGAGAAGAACCAAAGCGGTTAATGTATAGAAAGCTTCAAGTGTAGGAGAGCCATTGTATTAGTTTGTTTCTTCTCCTTTTATGTTATTTTTAGTGGGAGAGCAGTGGTGAGTGATAGTAGGAGGTGCTGAGTGGGTGACAGAGGAGCAGTTAATGGTGTTGGTGAAAAGGGTATGGTGTAGTATGCATGAGTGAAGACAGAGGGTGTGGTTAGAATGAGAGATTAGGTGTGTGAGTTGGGAGGGAGTGGCTAGCAGCTATAAGTGTAATTGAAATTGGTGTGGGTGGGAATGGGGGTAGGCAAGGGGAGCGGAGTGAGCGTAGTGAAGGGAGCGGGGCAGAACTGTCCTAGAGGAGCAGCAATCAGCTAGGAGAGGGTTATGGCTTGGAATACACTGAATAGCAATTTACTTTCCTGGAAAAGCTATTCTACACCTAACTCTCTGGTATTTACCTTCCTCAGAAAGAGATGTTATGCCTAAAATCTTTGAGGAGGGAAGAGCACAGGATATCTGGGGCTAGACTAAGGAGTAAGCTGGGAAAGCCCTGGCAGGACAGGGGGGCACAAGGTCTAAGGTAGTAAAGGGTCCGAGTGAGCAAGGTAGATGGTGGAAGGACAGGCAAGAGGAGGAAGAGGTAAGAGGGGGGTATGCAGTGGAGGATAGGAGGGAAAGAAGAGAGCTAGGTTAGAGAAGTTCAGTAGGGGATAGGAAGATAGATGACTAGGCTAAAGGTCAAATAACATATGTTAGTGGGGTGGGGGTTTCATAGCAATGTTATGTAGCTGACCAGGAGCAGTACTCAGTGGGCATAATAAGAGGGCAATACAGTCAGGAGTATGTATTATTAATACTGAACATACATTCAAATACTGTTTCTGTAGAGGAATTGAGCAGTATTCTGTATAGGGATGTTCTTCTGGAGTTGGCTGGGGTACTACAAGACTGATTGTTCTAGGTGTCAGGGACCTCATCAGCATACAAACCGCTACATAGGAGGCTATGGATATGGTAGGGAAATGGCGACGAAACCTGAAATGGTTTGCTTTGAAACAGCCTTCCCCTCTGCCCCTGCAGCAAATGCCACCAGCAGTTGCTCAGACTTCCTTTGAGGTTTAGTCCTGTCCAAGTAAAATAGAAGTTGCCTGTGCACATCTAAGGAGTGCAGTATCTGTTCCCCTTTGTTCTGTGGATTAAAAAAGAAGGTTGGCAAATGAATGGATTGATTAAGAGCTACACTGGATACTACCTTGGGCATGAAGGAGGGATTGGTACTGAGGGACACCCTGTCCGCATGAAAGATGATGAAAGGCTCCAATGCCGTAAGGGCCTGCAATTCAGATACCCTTTTTGCTGAAATGATTGCTGAAAGGAAAGCTGTTTTCCAAGAAAGGAATTTTAACTCTGCACTTGCAGTTGGCTCAAAAGGAGGCAGAGTGAGTTTTTCCAATACCAAGTTAAGGTCCCAGGCTGGAGCTGGGGCTCGTCTGGGTGGTCTTAAGTTTTTGGGGGCTCAACTGGGTGGTCTTAAGTTTTTGGCCCCTCTGAGAAACTGCTTGAGCAGTGGGTGAGAAAAGAGGGGTGGTTCTGTGTTGTAATGAGCTGAAATGGCTGAGGCATGAATTCTGATGGAGGAAAAGGAAAGGCCTTTGTGAAGCATCTCAGTTAAATATTGAAGAATCTGAGGTAAATTGGGCGCTGCTGTGGCCATCCCTTGAGTTCGGTTCCAGGCACAGAAACTTTTCCATTTTTCAGCATAAGATTTTCTAGTACTAGGCCTCCTTGCCTCCAAAATGACATCCAACACTTGTTTACTGAGGGATGGTAACGGAGACATTAGATAATTAACCAGGCTGCCAGGTTCAGGGTTTGAAGCTGGGGGTGCAGAATCTGGCTCTCCTGCTGTGACAGTAGGGTAGGGGTCTGAGGCAGGTGCCAACGGGCTAGCTGTGACTCACTGGGCAAGAGGGGGTTACCAGGGTTGGCGTGGCCAGTCTGGTGCAATCAGTATCATCCTTGGTTTGTCCTGTTTGATCTTTAGTAGTACTTTGAAGAGGCAGAGGAGGAAAGGCATAAACTGATAGATTTTTCCAGCTGAAGGACAGAGCATCCACTTTCTAAGCTTGTTTGTGGGGAGTCCTTGTGCAGAATTTGTCCAATTGGTAGTTCTGGGGGGAGGCAAACAGGTCTATAACTGGGCTCCCCCATTTGTTTATCAACATGTTGAAAATCTTTGGTTCCAGTTTCCACTCGTGTGGGCCCATGAGATTTCTGCTTAGTTTGTCTGCCAGTGTATTTAGTTTTCCTGGCAAGAATTGAGCCTGTAGATGGCACTTGGTAGCTCAAGGCTGTGTTCCACAGAGCCATGACTAGTCTGCAGAGGGGGTAGGAATGGGTACCCCCTCTGCTTGTTTATGTACCACATAATAGTGGTGTTGTCCGTCTTTACCATTAATTGTCCTGGAAGAATGCGGTCCTTGAAGGCTGTCAGAGCATTCTGTACAGCTAACATTTCTTTTTGATTGACATGCAGGTGCATTTGACTTGGGTTCCATTTGCCCTGAATGCACTTCCCTGCCAGGTGAGCCCCCCCATGCATAGTCTGATGAGTCTGTTAGGGTCTGGGCGGCAGGGGGCAAAATGAATGGTAGTCCCTTGTTTTGGTGGCAGGCCTCTGCCCACCAAAGGAATTCTAACTGTAGGCAAGGTATGATAGGGATCGTTGCTTCTAGATCCTGAGAATGTTGACACTATAGGCTTTTTAGAAACTATTGTAGTTTCCTCATAAGCAGTCTTGCATATGGAATTAGTAGAATGCACAAGGCCATGAACCCCAAGGCATGCAGTATTTGCCTTGCAGATAGCAGGGTTTTTGTGGCCACTAGTTTGAAGTAAGTTGTCAAATGAATTTGTTTCTCTGGTGTGAGGCAAGCGATCTGGGAAGCTGTGTTCAAGCTTGCTCCCAGGAATATAATTTGTTGACAGGGTACCAGTTGTGATTTATTTTTGTTTATGGTGTACCCCAGACAAGTTAGAACCTTTTGTACAAATGCCAGATGATTCAAAATTATGTCCTGGCTTTCTGCCTGAATTAGACAATCGTCCAGGTATGGATATATTTGAATATTTCTTTGCCTACAGAAAGCAATGACTGGAGCTAGGCACTTTGTGAATACCCTGGGAGCAGTAGATAAGCCAAAAGGCAGTGCAGAGAACTGATAGTGCATGCAGCCTGCTTTGAAGCATTGGTATCTTCTGCAAGATTCCCTGATTGGGATGTGCAGGTAGGCTTCCTTTAAATCCAGTGTTGTCAACCAAGCATCTTTGCCTATCATGGGAAGCAACTGGTGAAGAGTTAGCATCTTGAATTTTGGAATCACCAAAAAGGTGTTTAGGATAGAAAGGTCCAGGATAGGACGCCATGAGTTGTCTTTTTGGGTACCAGGAAAAGTCTTGAGTAGAAACCTCATCCCTTTTCCTCTTCTGGTAAAGTCTGAATAGCCTTTAATCTTAAGAGAGAGTACTTGCTTTTGAGCCTCTACCCACTGATTTGGGGGTAGATCAGGCCAACCGTTTGGGGTTGGTAAAGTGTGGAAGTGAAATGTGTATCCTTGGCAAACTGTGCTTCGAACCCATTTGTCCTGGGGTAATGAGTTCCAGTTTTTTACTTGCAGAGCAATCTTTTCCCCTAAAGGAGCAATCACCCCCTAAAGGAGCAATCAGTTGAGATGTGCTTGGAAATTTTAAAGTTATGTCATTGAGCTAGCTTGCCATAAAGGGAGTCTTACTACTCCCTGATTTGGAAGTGGAAGCCCCCCACTACTTAGTCCTGTGCGTACCCCGAGACTGAAGCCTGGTTGTTCTGCTGGTTCTGGGTTTGAACTGCGAAGGCCTGGAAGTGGCAGGAAAGGACCAGTTTTTTTGAGGGCCAATGCCTACTAAATCTTGGAGGCTGTACTTGTAAGAAATCTTTAACAGTTTGCATGGATTTAGCTTTTTCTGCTTTGTTACCAAACAGCCGGTCCTGATTTAAGGGAGCATCCAGCAATTTAGTTTTAACATGATCTGGCAAAGATTGCTCCTTAATGGGAAAACTCCACCCTAGAACTAAAAAAAAGTTTTTTTTCAGTCTGTTTCCAGACCTATTTTAACACCTCAAAATCACTCTTAAGTGCTTTATTTGTATCTTTAGCATGTTTACCACAACATGGCTACAGATGGAGCTTGATATAGCAACATGATGATCTGCTTCATCCCTTTCTCTTTCCCATAAAGCATTTCAAGTCTTCGTTCTAGGTGTTCTTTTGTAGTCCAACATGAATTGACAGTGCCCTCCCCCAACACTACTGCAAAGGTGTTAAAACTGTAACTGCAACAGTCAGCTCAGAACTGAAAGGGACGTCTAGTCTAAATGTCTTCCCCTCTGCCTGCAGTAAGTGTTATGTATTTATTTAATCATTTTGCCAGCAGTAGAAATAAATATTTATATAAACACTTTCAATTTAATTTTTGCAAGCAAGTTTCAGAACATTCTTGATTATTTCAGTGTGTTTTATTACTAGTAACTTTCTGTTTCTGTATACAAGCCATTATTATGTTAACTTATTTTTGCGTGCCCGTTTCTTTTTGATGTACAGCTGTCTTGTGACATGCTGTTTTGGTAATTTCCTGACATTCTACTCATCTCCACATTTTTAAAATTACAGCAAAACAGTCATTTGCAAACCTGTCCTGACTTCATGATACTGGCTCAGTAACAGAATTGTACCTGAATATCACTGTAGTCTTACAGCCCATGTAGTGAAACTTTTTTTTTTGGGGGGGGGGCTGGGTGGTTCCTTACTAAATATTTTAGGGAATAAAGTATCACTTGCATTACACATACTCCACACAGCTTTGTATGGAATAGTCAGACACTCAGATGTGCAGCTATTCAGGATGTGCAACATACTAGCTTTGGTGGGGGGAAATGTTTTGTAAAGGAGAAAGGGGTTAGCTTGTTTTTTCTGTTTTAAAAATTTTAGCAAAATGTAGGATCAGTGCATGACTGTTTTTGTTTGAGTTGTTTGTAAGGTATGCAAAGTAATAGTGGGTGGACCCCACAGCAAATAAGGACAGTAAATATATGCGCACACACAGTAAAGGAAAAATTAACACAAGGAAGCCCCTTGTGTCGATGGCGCTACCCTCGTGACTGAAAGGTAAGAGGTATGAGAGATGTTTTATTCTGTCAATGTATAAATATATCAGAGAAAGCAAAAGAGAAAAAAAGTTATATATAAAGTTAAAACAAATTCATGAGCCCACCGCATGGTTGGGACATGGACTGTAAATTGCGAAAACAAATTCATGAGCCCACACCATGCTTAGGGAGTACCCTACCCTGTACAACAAGTTCATGTGCCCACAGCATCAATGGGACATACCAAATCAAATACAGCAAGTGCTCTTACACTGGCAAGCTTTAAGACTGAGTCTTTATTAAGTGTGCCAAATCACTCCACAGAGTTTCAGGAAAAATGTAGAAATGTTACTGAAGATAAGTGGTTAACTTTAGAAATCTGGCAGCTGGAAAACCCAAGTGGTCGCGGGAGAAGCAGAGGGAGGAGTAGAGAACATGTTAGATCATTTAGCAAAATTGCTAGCCAAGGGGAACAAGGTGCAGTTTGGTTGCCAACCATGAGCTGGCAGTGACCCTCCAGCCTCATCTAACACATCTTGCTTCAGTTGTGCAGAAGCAGCACATTGGAGAGGGGAATCCCCACACAGGCAAATGCAGAGTCTCCAATATACTTGGACTGAATGGCAACCAAGTTAAAATAATGCAGTTTTTCCAAGACCACAGCCACAGATTGGAGGAAGTCAAGAAGCTCCATATTGACTAGGTCAAGCAAATAACACAGAAGCAATTTTTAACCCTCTACTGCCAACAGATCAAAATGGACTCTACGTTAACATCAAAATAAATTAAAAGAAAAACACCTATTCTGGTGGACACTGGAGTCACTAGTCAGTGTTAAAAATTACTTCAGATAGATACAAGTATCAGAGCACAGAGCATAAAGTAAAGGCAGTTAGAGTCACAAATACTACGGTTATGTATCCTGTTTTGGAACCCATCCCCATTTCTTTTGGTCTGATCGAAGAAAAGCATTCTTTTGAGTACAACTGCACCAGTAAATCTGCTAGGAAGAGATTTGTTATGCAAGCAGGGTTCTACTATTTACTGTTATCCAGAAGTGCTGTTTGAAAATGTTATGACAGAATCAGATGAGGAACCTTTGGCAGTTTTAGCAGAAGGTGAGGAATACCCTGTTGGAAGCATACACAGATGGAAAGTTACTACAGCAGGTACCTGCCAACTTGTAGGCAAACCATGCAAGTGAGCTAGGTATACTGAAATCAGCAGAACCAGTAAAAATAAAATTAGACCCATCAGAACCTCTTCCTAGAGTACCATGATATCCACTAAAGCCCGAAGCAGAGCAGGGAATCAAACCTGTAATTCAGTCTACGATACAGCAAGGAATAATAATATGAGTTAAAAGCCCTTATAACAGTCCTATGTTTTTCCAGTTAAAAAGGCAGGAAAGGATACTTATTTATTTACTGGTGTTAAGTCTTGTACATATCTGAGTATTGCCTACTTTTCCTGATGATCCAAATCCACCACCAATACTGCATTGCATACCACCTACAGCTAGTTAGTATTCTGGCATACATTTATGATCTGCATTCTTTTCTATACCTGTTCAACCTGACAGTCACTTTCTGTTTACTTTTACTTATCAGGAACAGCAATAAACCTCTACATGGTTGCCACAAGGATATACTGAATCTCCATTATTTTTCTCAAATTTTAGAAAAAGATTTGGAGAATGTGACGTTTCTGGGTGGGCTTGTGTTAATACAATATGTAGATAGGTTCATAGGTTGATACCTAGGCTATCTGCCCTAGGGCATTTGTAAGCCTAGCAACAGTGTGCTTGGCTTTCGCCACCCTTTTAGATTAGTTGACTGTGCCTCTGTATAGTAGGTCACAGAAGATAGCCCTTTTAAAGTTAGTTTACTGTGCCTCTGTCTAGTAGGGACACAGAAGAGATCCCAGGGGTAAACCTACAATCTCCCATCCACTCGTCAAGATTTCTCTTGAAGAAGGTCATTGAGAGGCTCTGCCTAACATGGATTGGGATTTTGTTCCAGAGTGAGGGGAGCCTCTGGGATATGAATCTGTCCCTCCAGCATGTCCTATTTATTTCTGTGCTGAGGTTTAAGTCCCTGGAGCATGTAGCTCTAAGTGATCTGGATTTCCTGAGGTGGAGCATGTCCATTAATTCGGGGTTGGACATGGCTTTATACGTCAGGCACAGATCGCCTCTGAGTAGGCGGTAAGCAACAGAGTAGAGCTGGAGTTTCTTTAGCCTAACTGCGTAGGGCATCTGTTTGAGTCCCTTGATCCTCTTGGTGAGGTACTTTTGGGGTCTTTCCAGTTGCTGCAGGTGTCGGGTAAGGTACATCCCAAATGGGGCATTGTATTTAATTATGAGCCTGATGAGTGATGAGTAGAGGGGCACAATGACCTCTCGATCTAGATCTGAACCCTTTCGTGATAAGGTGGGCTATATAGAAGGTCTTTCTAACCACTTTGGCAACATGATTGTTGGGTCCCCAAATCCCTAATTACTTCTTCCGTACTTAATGGATTACCACCTATGTGGTAATTTGTGGGCACTTTGTTTTTCCCAAAGGGGATGACTATGCACTTTTTGGCATTTAGCTTTAGGCCATGGCTCTGGCACCAGTTATCCATCTCTGTGAGACCCTTTTGGGGGATGCTTGTGTCAGTCGGCGAATCTATTATGGCACCCAGTTTGCAGTCATCTGCGAACTTGGTCAGCCATAGTCGTCCTGTGTTAGCCTGTACCTCAGAGAAATATATACCGAACAAGAGAGGTCCCAGGACTGAGCCTTGTGGGACGCCACTTGTAACTGGTTTAGAGTCTGACATGGCACCTGCAATTCTGACCATGTGGGTTCTATACCTGAGCCAGTTTGTAACCCATCTTGTGACATAGGGGTTGATATTTAAGCTGGTGAGCTTATTTGTGATGCCCGTGTGGGGTATTGTGTCAAAGGCTTTTGTGAGGTCCAGGTAGGCTGTGTGGACTACCTTCCCTTCATCTATGGCCCAAGTCGACCAGGTTCAAGAGGCAAGATCTGCTCTTAGCAAAGCCGAATTGGGTAGGCTCCAGTGTTTGGAGGTTCCCAATGTCTTTGTTTATGAGTTCCATGATGATACACTCCATAGCTTTGCAGACCAGGCTAGTCAGGCTTATAGGGCGATAGTTTCCGGGGTCCGTTGTGGCACCACCTTTGTGGAGTTGACCACTGTTGCTGTACGCCATTCCTTGGGTACATATCCTGTAGTAAGGCTGAGATTGAACAGTGACTTTATGTGAGGGTTCAGTTCTTGGAGCTCGTGTAAGACGCAGCCCAGGACACCGTGCAGTCCCACTGATGCTTTTTTGCTTTGGAGAGGGCAGCTCTCACCTGTGCATCTGTGATGTCAGGGAGGCTACACTCTGTTGGGATAGACATTTGCTCTTTTGTGGGGGGGGGGGGGGGTTGCACTGAACCTGTCTGCCAGGATGCTGGCAATGTCTGTGGGTTCAGTGTATTTTTTGTCATTTTGCACTAACTCAGAGCATATCTGGGAGTTGCCACCCAGGTTCCTGACATAACTAAAGAAGGCCTTGTGATTATCTTTAATGTCTTGTGCAATTTTTCTTTCGAAGCTGGCCTTAGATGATTTTATAAGGGATCATAGTTTCTTGCTAGTACTGATCAGAGATGCCTTCCATTTTTGGGATTGTGCTCTATCATGTAGTAGCTTCCTCCTTCTGTTGTATAGCTTATTTATGGCTGGGGTCCACCAGACAGGTCTCCTGCCTTTGGAGGAGTGAGTCTTGGTTTTATTTGGGATAGCACGATCCATGCATTCCTGTAGGTGTCCACAGAATGTGTTTGTAAAGGATTCTGCGGTTTGGGCCGTATTTTCCACTGGCCCGGGGGCTTTGAAGGATTCCACCTCAGTTTTGAGAAGTGTGAAGTTTGCTTTTGAGAAGTTCTTCATCGTGGTTTCCTTGGCTGGGGGTGGGGACGGGATATGGATATCCAGTGAGATTAATTTATGGTCAGATTTTACCAATGACGGGTATACCTCTGGTATGGAACATAGAGTCCCCATGTTGGTGATCAGGTCCAATATGTTTTCCCCTCTTGTGGGAGTGATGACCAGTTGCTCCATAGCATTTGAGTTTATAAATTCTAGGAACCATTGGGCGAGGGTGTTGGGGCTTGAGTAGTGCTCCCAGTCTATGTTTGGGTATAGTTGAAGTCACCCAATATAATGGTGTTTGGAGAGACCTTCATATTCTCCAGTGTTCTCAGGAAAGCCGAGTGGGGTTCCTGAGTTTGGGAGGGTGGTCTGTAGCAGGCTACAAACTGAAAGGCAGTTTTGCCCACTGTTAGTTACACATGGATGGTCTCCAATGCTTCATGCAGTGCCACTAACCTGGAGGTGTGGGTATCTTTGATGAATATGGATACTCCCCCTCCTTTTGTGGTTCGGTCTGAGTTTTGGGGCCGAAAAGCATGGTATGAGGTATAACCTGGTAGTGCTGGGGTGTTCTCGGGAGCCTTGAACCAGGTTTCTGTTACTGCACAGATATAGATATTCTCCATACCGAGGAGAGCCTCGAGTGCATGCATCTTGAGGTTTAGACTTCTGGCGTTGAGCAGCATTACCCTTAGTTTCTTTTTCCTTGTGTTGTCTATGGAGGTGGGTTTGTCTTTTGAGCCTTGCCTAAAAAAGGCACTATGGTGGTGGCAAGAGCTTTAGCCAGTATTCGAAAGCCCAGGGGTGACAGGTGCAAGCCGTTCCTAGCAAAGCAATGTGGCTTGTCGAGCATGTCATCCCAGGCGGACAGACACTGGATCCCCTTTGAATGACACCAATACTTTAGCCAATTGTTAAAATTGATCATTTTGTCTTTATACTGTGGCATCATTCTTGGTGAGGGTAAGATGCTACTCAAGGTCAGGGTCATACCGGCCTGGGCTACATGATCAGAGAGCTCCTCTATGTCTCTTTTCATGTAGTCCAAGAAGGTACGTCTCAGGTCATTCACACCAGCATGGACAATGAAGAAGTCATATTTGTACTTGCTTTGGAGTGACCTGAGTGCTTGTGTTATGTGGCGGATCCTGGCAATAGACAGGCAGCTTACAGTGACCTTCTCCTTGTTCAGCCTGGTGAGTGGGACATCAGTGTGTCTGACAACAGAGTCACCTATTACACGTGTATTAGGTGTGTTGTTTAGCCTTAAGGGCTGTGACTGTGTGGCACACTGACTTTGTGAACTATGTGATACGTGGGCATTGTTGTGGGGTAGCGGTTGCTTGGATGTCTGCTTTGGAGGTCTCTGCTGCTTGGGCAGATTTTTACTTAGAGCCTCAGAGTATGTTTTTGTGTGTTTATGTGTTTGGTTTGCTGTTGCGATAGGTCTATGTGAGACTGGATTTGTGGTGTGTGTGGTTACCTTCTCCTCCTGACTGACTGCGTCAGTACTGGGTTGAGAGAGCTCAGCCTCCAGTTTGGCTATATAGTTGCATCTCTCACATATATTTGAGCTTGTTGGGAGGAGAAGAGGGTAGTCTGTGTGCATAAGGCAGTTGTAACATTGCCTCAAGATTCCCAGATTCACCAGCTGGACTGGAGAGTAAACCCGAAACTGACTTTTGGACATGCCAAAATAGTATAAGGAACTACTTTTTGACTGATCAAAAAGGACCAATAGGGAGCCAAGTACTTAAAGGGAGTGTAAGAGGATATAGTGCTTTAGTTTATTAGTGCTTACTTATAAGATTACTTATACGAGCAAGTGCAGGGCTTTAGAATGAAAATTGAGTGCTTACTTTGAGATTTAGAACAGTTCTAGTTCTAAGGGAAAAAGTGAACAGCAGACTTTGTGAAGCCGGGAATAGTTTAAACCCGTTTAAGCAGCGCTGCCCGATGCTGCGCTATGCGCAAAATCGCACAAAACCGTGCGCATGCGGGTTTTAAAGCAGGGAAACTGAAAGAGATAGGAATTGACCCAAGACAGCCAATAAGCTACTAGATTCAGGGCTGAGACCACTCCTCCAGGGACAGACAGGCTGCTCAAAGCTCCCCACTCTCACTGGTGAACAGAGAAGCTTCCTCCTATCCAAGTAAGGATATGGGAAACATAGGAAACTATACCACAGTCCGGAATTCAGCAAAACCTGAAATCTGGACTAATCTAGTTCAGCAAAGGCGGGAAAACAGAATATATATATATATTTTTTGTTTGTTTGTTTTTTTCAGGAAACAGCAGAAAAACACACAGAAAACACTGTAAATGCTATAAACAGGCTAGTGTACTTTAGTGTGCAGCCTACAACAGTTATACAATACAAAAACGACAAATTGATATAAAACAAGTGCAAAAACTGTAAAAAGCAGAAGGCAAATGCAATTTCAACTTTTTAAAGCACACACAGATCAGTTAGAAATTCGCTTTTTAGGTGGGAAAAGGCAGTTGGAGCAAAAAAACAGAGAAAAAAATATGTAAATCTGGAAAAGTCTCTCTTGGGTCTCTCTGTTGCCTGTATCACTCTGCAGGACACCACGAGGAGCTGTGCGGAGTTGTATACTGGTGCAAAACCGCACAAATGCGGGTTTTAAAGCAGGGAAACAAAGAGATAGGAATTGACCCAAGACAGCCAATAAGCTACTAGTTTCAGGGCTGAGACCACTCCTCCAGAGACAGATAGGCTGCTCAAAGCTCCCCACTCTCACTGGTGAACAGAGAAGCTTCCTCCTATCCAAGTAAGGATATGGGCAACACAGGAAACTATACCACAGTCCGGAATTCAGCAAAACCTGAAATCTGAACTAATCTAGTTCAGCAAAGGCGGGAAAAGAGACTAAGATGATTTACTAATGGCATCAAACTCCTTTCAGCAATGTCAGCAGGATACCTTGCATCTTCTGACCATCCTTGCAGAAAAGGGACAAAGTGTCTAGAGAAAAACTACAACTCTGGTCATCTCAGGTACATTATCCTGGTCATTTAATATCACAGGGTGGCAGGCTAGTGCTACCATCTCATATTCATATATCTAAGGCCCCACATCTGACTACTCAGCGACAGCTTAGGTCTTTCCTATGTATGACAGATACTCCAGACAGTGATTCCCTAACAACGCAGAAATTTCAAAACCTTTGACAAATCTTTTAAAGCAGCACACACCACAGACTCTCCTTTGCAATAGTGAAGAGGAAAATTAATTTCATAATTTTAAACAAGCTTTAGCTACTGACCCATCTTTAGTTAATATTATCAGACTATGATAAGACTTTGATTTTATTCTGTCATGAAAGAAATGGATTTGCTCAATGAGTACTTGCACGAAAACATGGTGACAGCTATCACCCATTAGCTTATTACTGCATGGAACTTAATTCTGTTGCAAAAGGTTTTCCACCCAGTTTAAGGGCAGTTGCTGCTGCTGCCATTCTAGTTAATCTTGCACAATTGCTGCTGCTCGGGCAAGATCTCACAGTAGCTGTCCCTCATTCTGTATCATCACTTTTGCTTAAAATGAAAACAACCACCATCAACTGCACATCTATCCTGCATCTCTTTTGCATACTGCTGATGATGGGGAAGCGGATGATTGTGTGTCTCTATTTGCTTTCTCCTAGGAAGGACTGCAAGGATACTGCTATACCCAATGCTGATCTCAACTTGTTCGCGGATGGCTCATGTGAAAGAAATCAAAGATACAAACTGACTGCAAGAATAGCCGTCTGCACTGAAGAGACAATATTGTAGCAACAAAGATTAGCGGGTGTTCACTATGCTCAAATAGCAGTGTTATTGGCTTTGCAAAATGTCTATGAGTTAGCCAAAGACAAGGTGGCCAATATTTGTGCAGACATCCATTATGCTTTTGGGATGGTAGATGATTTTGGGCAACTTTAGAAAGAGAGAGGGTTTTTGACCTCTTCAGGAATACAAATTAAAAATTCAGGGTACATAAAATCATTGTTAAATGCACTTCTACAATCTAAAAGGCTGTCTGTAATCAAATGTTGTCCACATCAAAAAGGCTAGTATGTTGTAAAAAAAAAAGGGTAGCAATTAGCACACCAAGGTGCTAAACAAGCAGTAGTAGATGGTTTCAAAAATCTATTTATGTTAACGGTAAACTGCAACAGTAATGATACATTTGATTTTGAAAAGTTGCCATGCTTTCCAGCTGAAGCATCACAGGGAGAAGTTCAGAGGTGGCTCAACGATGGATGTAGAAGATGCCATATGGCCAACATCTGGTTGGCTGACTGGTGATGCCTGCCTTTTTGCTACCTTACCTGGTAAGGGCATATCAACTTAATGCCCTTACATGTAACACAGCTTTATTTAATCAAAGTACCCGAAGTTGGTATGCCCCTCATGTCTCCTCTAATACTTCAGTATTGCTCAAAATTGTGGGATATGTCAAGAGTATAATGTAAGTAAAAATGCCAACATTAAGGCTGCATGTTTACCTCTATCCTGAGGAACATTTGTTACCATGCAGCTGGACTTCATTCAGATGCCTAGGACTAATAATTTAAAATTTATTTTGTTGGTGGTGTGTATGTTCTCAAGGGTGGAAGCTTGCCCCTTGTCACAAAGCTGATGCATTAACAGTAGTTAAACTTCTGTATTCTTTTATACCGAGATTAGGTATATCATGTAATATCAATACTGACCAGGGAACACATTTTAATAATTATTCACTTAAGGGATTGTGCATACTTTTTAATACTAACTTGAGTCTGCACTGCACCAACCATCCACAGTCATCTGGATTAGAGCAAAGGGTAAAGAGAACCATCAGGAATAAAATTTCAAAGATTTGTGCAAAAACACACTTAGTGGCCCGCAGGCCTACCCTTAGCATTAATGAGTATGAGGGTCTCACTAAATGCCACCAGGAAGTTGAGTCCATATGAAGTATAACTGGGGAGGCCCATGCCGCTTCCACCTACACCTCTAGTGGGAAATGCCGAATTAACCTGGTCAGATGATGCCATGATTTCATATTGTAAAAACTTGATTTGGACTTTGCAGTAATATCATCAAACAGTAACAGCACCATTACCAAATCCTCCTGACCAGCCCTGTTATCAACTACAGCCAGGTGATCGAGTTTATGTAAAAATGTAAAAATTTTCCTGGAGAAGAGCGTCCGCAACCCAAGGTGGAAAGGTCCTTTCCCGGTACCTGCTAAAAACCGGGACTGCTGTTCGCTGTGCAGGACTACCTACATGGATCCATTCATCTCATTGCAAGAAGGCTATACCATGTGGGGACACCAAAAGATTCAATGCAGCCAATAGAAGGAACTTGAGGTGCGACACATACATCATCTGCCCAGTGACAAAGTCAAGGTCAGTAGCACTCCATGATGAATCCAGTGACAACAGGTACCATTTGCTTGGTTTCTGCTGCTGTTTCCTTCTATAAACTGGTCGAGAGAAAACAGTTTCTTGCTGGTCCTTCAGCAATATGCCAAAAATTTAAACACAAGACTGCTGGATATGTCCGCATATACCTCCTCATTCTAAGGCAGGGATTCCTATGATTCCCATCCCTGCATCACAAGTGTCATTTGAAAAGGACCTTAATGACATTAGTCTAACCTGGCATAATGTAACTGATTTTTCAAAGGTTGTCTCTTTTCAGCTTGCAACCACACACCATGGAGACACATGGTATGCCAGAAATGGGACTGTACCAGTGTCAAAGCAAATGTAATGACAGCAGGCATGCAAGTGTGGTAGACTCTTTGCACTTAAATTATGGCTGGAGGAGTGGCATGGGTGTGATAACTGACCGTTAAAATACAGTTGTGGTATTGTGCCTACCCCTGGCTGCCTACAAACTGGTCTGGATGTTTTGTAGGATATATTATTCCTGCTATTCAACATTTCAAAAACCCACCATCAAGTAGACAATCCACTGGGCAGAGCAAGTATTTTCAATTTTTAATCATGGGCATGGAGTGCAAAGGACAATGATTGAAATCACCATGCTTGCTCAGAATCTACAAGAAGTGGCCAACGAACCTTTGCATAACATCACAGTGGGCAAACTGAGACATGACTGAAATGCGAACTGTGATGTTACAGAATTGAATGGCACTTTATATAATGCTTGCTGCAAAAGGGGGGGGGGGTCATGTGCCCTCAGAGAGTCGGTGCTGTTCATATATTAGTGACTATCAAGATGAACAGAAAAAAACTGGCAAATTTCATTGAGCAAAGGGCCCAAGATTTGGCCAGGACAGTCAAACAATGGGCACTTTTTGGATGGCTGGGCAGTATCTTTGTTAACCATGGGAAGTAGTATAATCCAGGGTATTGTCATTGTACTTTTTATTACACTTCTGATCCTTTTTGTCTTTTCTGTTTTGAAGGCTGAAATAAAATGTTTAACATCACCTGCACATACCAATCAATAACAGTTCGATTTTCACTGACAATGATTATGATGCTGAAGCTTTTTTGTATCAAGTTATGAAAAAAAGAAGTTATGTACTCACTATAACGTTCCATCTGAGTAGTTATACTTCATTTTTCTGCAACCTGTGGTTATACGGATCTGTATCGGATCCGAGCCGGCAACTTTTTTTCTAGCATCTGCTCCAAGCTCAGAGCTCCTCCCCTTACTCATAATGCCCTACCATCTCCTATCTTCCCTCAGATCGAGTTTGCTGCAACTAACAATATATATGCAACTCAACCCAAAAAACAACCTGAAAACAGGATAATGTCCCGGGGATGGAGGGAGGGAATGTTGCAGAAAAATGAAGTATAACTACTCAGATGGAACGTTATGGTGAGTACATAACTTCTTTATCTGAAGTAAACAACTTCATTTTATCTGCAACCTGTGGGACAGAGTCCCCAACTACTCTGATCCTGGGAGGCCCTTATGGAAGGATATTCCTGAGCACCGCAGAGCCAAAGGATGCTCTACCCCTCAAAATCAGATCCAATTTGTAATGGGAAATGAAGGTATGAATTGGCCCATGTCGCTGCTGCACAAATATCGTCCAAAGGTACCCTTGACCAAAAAGCAGCAGAAGTCGCCATGGACCTAGTAGAATGAGCCTTAACTATACCAGGAGGAGATGAACCCTTTGCTTTGTAGGCATGTGAAATGCAAAGAGTGATCCATCTGGCTAAAGAAACTTTAGAAATAGCTTTTCCCATAAATGCTTTGGAAAAGGAAACAATTTGTCAGTCTTGCGGAAAGACTTGGTTCTATGAAGACAAAAACAAAGTTGTCTATGAACATTTAACAAATGGAGCTTGTAAGCACCTTTATTTTGGAAGTTGGGAAAGAAAACGGGCAGATTAATGGACTGGTTTATGTTTGCTTCAGATGCCACTTTAGGTGATAAGGAAAGGTTAGTACGGAGGGAGACCCTATCCTTATGGAAGACCAAATACAGAGGCACGGCAGACAGAGCTTGAAGCTCAGAAACTCTCCTAGCCGATGTGATGGCGACTAGGAAAGCTGTTTTCTAGGACAAAAATATTAAGTCCACCGAAGCTACGGGTTCGAAAGGAGGGGCCACCAATGCCTGTAAAACAAAGCTAAGGTCCCAAGGAGGTACAGAATCCTTGACAGGGGGCCGTAACAGAAAAGTACCTTTAAGAAAAGCCTTACACAGTCTAGAGGAGGCTAAGGCCATGTTGTCTTCACCAATGTGAAAACTGGAAATGGCTGCCAATTGTACTTTCACTGTGGAGGAACTAGCTCCTAGCTGATACCAGACAGGAAGTCCAACACCGCTGGAACAGGGGCTGTAAAGGGATCTATTTTTCTCTGTGAGGCCCAAATGGAAAAGCACTTCCATTTACTGCAATAAAGTTTCCTAGTGGAGTCTTTAATAGAGGCCACCAGAATGGATTTTACCTGGGATGAAAGGCCGGGAGTCCTGGCGATTAACGGAACTGGAGCAACCAAGCTGTTAGCTTGAGGCTGCACAGATCGGGCAGACGTGTCCCCGATGGATGGGAAATTAGATCCGGGCAGGGATCCAGAACCCATGGGGGAGCTAAGAGATGAGACCAAAGGAATGGGAACCAAACCTGACGAGGCCAGAATGGGACGATGAGGATCACTTTGCACCGTAGTCGGCAAGCTTTCTGAAGAAACTTCGAATGAGAAGTAAAGGTGGATAAGCGTACAGAAGCCCGAGGGGCCAAACATGGACTATAGCATCTCTGGGGACTTCCCCTGGTGAGCGAATCAGAGCGAAGAACTCGCTGCACTTTGCGTTGGAAGGAGATGCAAAGAGATCGCAGAAAGGATGTCCCCATGCCAGGAAAATCTCCTCCACTACTGACTGTTTCAGAGATCACTCATAAGGCATCAGAATGGCCTGGCTCAATCTGTCCGCTAAAATGTTGGAGTGCCCCGGGATGTGCGCTGCTATCAGAAACCGACCAGTGGAAATCGCCCATTCCCACACTCTCATGGCCTCGCGACAGAGGGTAGGATCTGGTTCCCCCCTGCTTGTTGATATACCAGACGACCGACATGTTGTCTGACTGAATTGCAATCAATCCGAGAGGGAGGACTGTGTGAAAGGCTTCCAACGCTAAAAGCACTGCCCTCATCTCTAGAACATTTATGTGCAAATTGGTCTCTGTCTGGGACCATGTGCCTTGGACTGTCCTTCCCGAACAGTGTCCCCCCCACCCGAGTTGGGAGGCGTCCATGGTCACTGTGGTTTGGACTGGGGGTGATGCAAATGGGTGTCCTTTTGATATCTCCGGTAAAGTTAACCACCAAAGAAGAGATGTCCTGCAGACGTGACTGATCTTGATCGGAAATTCCATGGATAGGTCTAGCCAAGACCACTGAACAGCCAGAGTCCATTGAAGAACCCGCATGTGAAGGCGCGCATACGGGAGAATAGATATATTGGCAGCCATGGAGTCCAGAGCCCAGAGAACCTCGCTCGCCTTTGAAGACTTGGAGTTCACTATCTGAGCTATGTGGCACCCGAGATGTAGAATCCTGTCTGGAGTTAGGAATACCTTCATCTGCAAAGTGTCTAACTGTGCCCCAATGAAGTCTAGAATTTGTACTGGTTGCAAATGGGATTTGTGAACATTGACTAATTCTCAGTAGGTCTGCAAACTGAATGAAATAATCCCAGGCCAGACACAAGTGATGCTTGTTATGCGTAGCAAAGAGCCAGTCGTCCAGGTATGGAAACACCTGAATACCCTGAAGCCTCAGGTGAGCTACTACAACTGCCATTACCTTGGTGAACACCCTGGGGGCTGTGGTGACACCAAAGGGTAGAGCTCTGAACTGAAAGTGACTGGCTCCCAGCCAGAAGCGCAGAAACCTCCTGGAGCTTCTGTGTACTTTGATGTGGAAGTAAGAATCCTGAAGGTCTAACGAGCACATCCAGTCGCACTCTCGGAGATAAGGTAGAATGGACTGTAGGGTGACCATCCAGAATTTCTGTTTTGCTACGGACAGGTTTAATGTTGACAAGTCTAGAATGGGCCTGAGGTCCCCCGTCATTTTTGGCACCAAAAAGAACCTTGAGTAGACGCCTAGTCCGGACTGATCAGGGGGAGACCTTTTTGATGGCTCGTTTGAGAAGCAGCTCTGAAACATCTAGAGCTGCGGCCTCCCTGTGAGCGCGTGGAACATCCGGGAGGTGTTTTGTAATATTTGGAGGGGCAATGAAAGGAATAGAGTAACCTCTGGATATTATCAAAAGAGCCCAGCGATCTGTCGTAATGGACTCCCATGCTGCTGGGTGTAAGGACAATCGTCCCCCGACTGCCTCCAGAGTAGGACAGTCAGGCAACCCCTCAGGGCTGCTGACCGGGTCTATCAGAGAAGGGTTCCCTAGACCCGGAATTCCTGGGACCCCCTCTACCTCTGGGTCGGCGTTGATCCTGTCCCCCTCTGCCTCTGGGGGAATTAGCTGTCCTGAGAATCCCAGGAAAGCTGAGATTTTCAGAACCACATCTTCTTCTGCCCTCTGATTCCTAGAGGAGGACCGCTGAGGGTTAGAGAAGTGGACTCTGATGGCAGACAAAGTCTTCCCGTCCTTTTCGCTTTGGACAAGTGTATCACGTACTGTCTTCACAAAGAGGGAAGAACCGTCGTAGGGAGTGTTGATAAATGATGCCTTGAAAGGGTCTGCGAACTGACACAATCTGAGCCAAGAATGACACCTCATGGCTATGCCTATCCCAGCCACTCTAGCTGCTCCTTCCGTGGCATGGGAAAGTAGCCGCATAGATGTATTTGAGACTGACTTCAGAGTAGACATTTTCGCCGAGAACAGCTGTCTGTCTTGCGGCGATAAAGACTCTGGGGGTGACTCAGCGAATTCTGAAGCAAGGTCTCACTGAAGTCGAACCGCATGTGTCAAATAATTCAGCGCACGGACAGAAAAAGTCGCTGAGGAGTATACGCGCTTCCCAAACCTATCCACCGACCTGGACTCCTTGTCTGGAGGGTGGACTAAGGAACTCTCCTGTGCTAGTTCCTTCTTTGTGGCCGCTGCGACCAACATAGCATCAACTGGGGTTCCTTTCGACCAGGGCTGTCTATCAGGAGGAGATAAAACCTTGTCAGGACATTTGGGGATGGGCTCTACGGTGTCGGGCCCCTTCCATGCCCACGTGGTGATGAGGTCCACCAAGGGGTCTGCTTGGTGGGGACACCCAGGAAGTAGATGGGCCCGTGCCAAAGGCCTCCAGGAACACTGACTCATCCCCAGAAGGTTTTGGGGCTGACCAACCTCCCCTCTGACGGAGGATCTCCATAATTTCTCCTAAGGAGACATCTTCAGGAGGTGACCTGGGGGAACCTTCTCCTTCATCTAAGTCGGTGGTGAGGGACTCGGAGGAGTCCAAGTGCTTCCTTTTGCGCTTGCGGTGACCCTCTTCAGTGGGACTTTCCGAAGGGGATCCTTGAGCCGCAGGGGTTTCCTCGGGGAAAATGACCTGGGGATCCTCTGGCATGGGCTGTCCCAGTGACAGGATGAAGGGACTAGTTGCCAAATCCAGGGGGGCAAGGGTGGTATCCGAGGGGATGGGCTGGGGTCTCAATCCCTGGGAGAGAACCCTCTCCACCACTTTGAAGGCCGAGGGAGAAGTCCTCCCCGGATCCGAAGCGGGGACCGGAGCCAAAGACAGGGTAGCCTGAGGTCCGAAGGAACAGATCGGGTCAGAGCCGAAGAATCCATTAGGTTCATAGGTTCATACTAGGCTATCTGCCCTAGGGCATTTATAAGCCTAGCCAGAATGTGTTTGGCTTTCGCCACCCATTTTAAATTTATTTTGCTATGCCCTTTTTCGAGGTTAGTATACTGTGCCTCTGTCTAACAGTGACACAGAAGTGATACCTGGGTAAACCTACGATCTCCCATCCACTCATCAAGATTCCTCTTGAAGAGAGTCAATGAGGGACTCTGCCTAAACTGGACTGGGATTTTATTCCAGAGTGAAGGGAGCCTCTGGGTTATGAATCTGTCCCTCCAGCATGTCCTATTTATTTCAGTGCTGAGGTTTAAGTCTCTCGAGCGCGTAGCTCGATGGGATTTGGATTTTCTGAGGTACAGCATGTCCATTAATTCCGGGTTGGACATGGCTTTATCCCCCGGGTCAGACTCCCTGTCCTCGGCTACGAGAGTCACTCGGATCCGAACAAGTCGGATCAGAGGAACTCAAGTTAACAATCGGAGTCGAGGTTGGAGGAACCGTCGGCGCCGAGCTACCAGCTCCGAAAAACCTCGGATCCAAGAGCCCTGAAGCCGAAGCACGGATCGGGGAAGGAGAGATGGGGTGGAAAAAAGGCATGGAGGTCGCCCCTCCAGAGGGAGAGGGACCTGGCAAGACTCCCATCTGAATTTGGGTCTGAATAAATCTCTGCATCACCTGTCCATATCCATGTCCAATAGGCTCAGAGTCGACCTCGAAGAGGCCACCGACTCTGATCTGGCTGGTCTGTGTAGAGGGGTGGAGGGCCTTGGGTCTGAATGTTTCAACGGCTCCGGTGAGAAACGAGGTGACCGGAGCCGAGGAGAAACGGGCCTCATGGTCTTAGATGGGGGGCTGAGAAAGAGCTCTCTGTCTGGGGATCTCTTACGATGCCTGTCTTTCTTTTTCTCCCTTTCTTCTCTGCGCCTTTCCTTTTCCTTTTCTTTATCTTTGTCAGACTCGCTGACTGAAGATCTGTCCTTCAAGGACCCATTGCCAGGCGAAGAGGGAGGTTGAGTCCCTGTCTGGGGTGGTACACTAGCGACAGAGGCAGATTCCAGCATGGCAACAGGGAAAAGGCCTTTGGTAACTAGCCTGGCCTTACGATCCCTATGAGCCCTACGGTTGAAGCCTGAACAGACAGAACACTGAGTGGATAATGTGCCACTCCTAAGCATATCACACACAGAGTGTGACCATCGGCAGGGGAAAGCTTATGGCTATACTCTCTACATTTTCTGAGCAGAGGCTTTGGCTGGTCAGCCATAGTCCTGCACTCAAAGGTATAAGCACTACTTTTCCAAAAACCACAGGTAGGGGAAGGGCAGGCCTAACTACTACTCTAATACAAAAAATTTTTTTTTTTTTTTTTTTTTACACCATCGACCAAACGCATTACTACAGAATGGGAGGAAGGGTAATCCTAGTCAAGCACACCGAGATATAAGCAAAAAGTTTCTACTTACTATCCCTTAGCTCAGAGTCAAGGAGACCATGATGCACACTACTGGCGCTGCAAATGAGATCTGAGGGAAGATAGGAAGTGGTAGGGCATTATGGGTAAGGGGAGGAGCTCAGAGCTTGGAGCAGATGCTAGAAAAAAAGTTGCTGGCTCGGATCCTATACGAATTCGTATACCCACAGGTTGCAGATAAAATTAAGTTAACTACTTCAGATCTAACAATATAATGGCATGTATGGTATGACACAGGTAGTGTCAAAGGGAGGAAACTTATGGAATAAGACCAGCTTATCTAAAATGTATATTAATTTCAGTTGCATTAATGACAATGTATATTACATACTGTGAGCTGTGGGGTAAGCATGCAGTCCAAGGGGTTGAACACAGTGAGGGAGTTGTAATGTTTATGTAACTGTTAGGGTAGAAATGCACATTAAGATTGTATGAAAGAGAAATTAGTTGGTGTGTTAAAGGATTCCGTAAGCAATCAAAGTATTTTGGTGGGGGTTAAGATGGGTAGAAAGGAACAGTAGGTATATTAAGTAATAGCGTGGAAGGGGTTGGCCAGTTACTAGAAAAAGGTACATCTGTATTCCTTGGCATAGAGAATGTTGCATTTCCTAATAGGAAAAAAACGTGACTCAAAGGCTGACATGTGACAATGTGTCTGTGTCACATTGTCCCAACAGACATTTTCATGGTTGCCTGCAATGAAAATAGAAGTTATGTTCTTACCATAACGTTCCATGTTAGTTGTCTTCTTCTCGCCTTCTTCTTGCTGGATGGGTTCGGAGCCGACCTCGGCCCGACTGCCACTCTAAAAGCTCGAGAGTTGGTTCCACCGGCTCGAGGCTCCCCTTATATCCCACAATGCTAGGCGAGAGTTACCTCAGATCTCATTTGTAAGCTAACCCCAGCTTATAATAGTAACAGTATAACTGTAAACAGAGTCCACCTCTAACAACAGGAAGAAAGAAGGGTGACCTACATCCTGATCCAGGAAATATGCACAACAGCATATGCCTAAGAAAGAGGTGGTAGAAAGAGAGGTCACAATCACAACTCCTCTAGGTCTGTCCAGGCCAGGGGGAAGGAGGGTGGGACGCAAGAAGAAGGCGAGAAGAAGACAACTAACATGGAACGTTATGGTAAGAACATAACTTCTATATGTTAAGTTGTCTATCTCGCCTTCATTCTTGCTGGATGGGACCACTTCCCTAGCACCTTGTCCCTGGTGGCCTAACAGAACAGACTCCTGAGAACAGTGGAACCAAAGTTAGCTCTATGCCTAGAAGCTAAGTCCAACTTATAATGAGAAATGAAAGTGTGAGGAGTAGCCCAAGTAGCCGCTGCACAAATGGTGTCAATAGGCAGTCTGTCTTGGAAGGCTAAAGAAGTAGCCAAAGCTCTGGTGGAATGGGCCTTAGGTTTATTAGGCAGTTTTTGGTGTCTAATTTCATATACAAGGGAAATCAAAGATGTTAGCCATCTGGATAATGATACCTTTGAAACTGAAAGTCCCTTTCTGCTTTCTGCATAGGAGACAAACAGCTGATCAGATTTTCTGAATTGTTTTGTTCTATCCAAGTAGTACCTCAATTGACGATGAACATCCAGGCAGTGTAATTTTTGTTCAGACCTATTGGAGTATGCTGGAAAAAAGACAGGGAGGTCAATGCTTTGATTTAGATTAGACGTCGAAACCACCTTAGGCAAAAAGGACGGGTTAGTTCGTAAGGATACTCTGTCCTTATGAAACAAAAGATAAGGAGGACGACAGCTGAGTGCTTGAAGCTCTGAAACTCTTCTAGCTGATGTAATAGCTACCAGAAAAAAAGTCTTCCATGATAGCAATTTTAAAGAACAGGAGACTGCAGGTTCGAAAGGGGGAAGAATCAAAGAAGCAAGAACTAAATTTAGGTCCCAAGGAGAAGGAGGATTTCTTATAGGAGGTCTGAGAAGAAAAACTCCTTTCAAAAAGGCTTTGCAAAGCTTATGGGACATTAAGGCAGATTCAGAAAAACCCACATGAAAGTTAGAAATAGCTGCCAATTGAACTTTAAGTGTAGAGGGAGATGAACCTGCATGGAAGAGTTCAGCTAGAAAATCAAGGACTAATTGGATGGAAGCAGTGAAAGGATCTATGTCCTTTCCTTGAGCCCAATATGTGAAGCGTTTCCACTTACTCAAATAAATCTTCTGAGTGGAAGATTTATGGGAAGCTATCAAAATATCTCTAACAGAGTGAGATAAATGAGGAAGCCTGGCTAAGGTTGGAACTGGAGAAACCAAGCAGTGAGGTTCAGAGAGGGGAGGGAGCGATGAAACTGACCCGACTTGATGGATCAAAAGATCTGGAACTAGGTCCAGGTTCCACGGTCGCTCCAAAAGAAATCGATGTAGAAAGGGGAACCACACTTGTCGAGGCCAGTAAGGAGCAATGAGGATCAATGAGGCCTTCTGAGCGATAGCTTTCTGTATTACTTGAGGGAAGGGAGGAAATGCATACAGAAGTCCCCGGGGCCAAACTTGGACTAGAGCGTCTCTGCTGGGTTGGCCTGGTAAAGGGAATAGAGTGAAATATTCTCTGCACTTGCTGTTTTGGGGAGTAGCAAAAAGATCGCAGCAAGGCTGACCCCACTTGAGAAAAATTTCTCTCACTACAGAGTCTTTCAGAGACCACTCGTGAGGCATGAGGATAGCTCTGCTCAACTTGTCCGCAATTTGATTGGACTTCCCGGGATGTGCGTTGCTATCAGAAACCGCTGAGAAGAAATCGCCCATTGCCACAGTCTGAGTGCTTCTCGACACAGGGGTATGACCTGGTTCCGCCTTGTTTGTTGATGTACCACACTACAGACATATTGTCTGTTTGGATTGCAATCGCTGCCAAGGGAAGAGAGTCTTGAAGGGCTTGCAATGCTAAAAGCACTGCTCTCATCTCCAGAACATTTATGTGCAAGTGGCATTCGCTTGGTTGCCATGTGCCCTGGACCGTCCTGCCCTGATAATGCCCCCACCCGTTCACGGTGGCATCCGTTGTCAGTGTAGCACCCGATGGGGGTGCAACAAAGGCTCTTCCCACCAAGAGCTTAGTGGAAGACATCCACCACATGAGATGATTTTGCACGCTTGCGTGATCATAATGGTGTGAGACATTGGAAGTTGCTGGTATGACCATTGAGTAAAGAGCATCCATTGAAGGATCCGCATGTGGAATCTGGCTAATGGAAGCAAAGGAATGGCCGCTGCCATAATTCCCAACACTTTCAGAACTAACCTGGCTTTGATTCTGTTGTTGTTGAAAAGGAGTGATACCAGTTTGTGAATGTCTGTTATTCTCTGATGTGTTAGTCTCGCAGACATGTTTACTGTATCTAGATTTGCCTATGTAGGTAATAGTACGAGAAGGCGACAAAACAGACTTTTCGCAATTTATTGAAATACCCAGCTTTTGACAAATGCGAAAAGTGTAATCCCTGGCCATTAGAAGGAGATGCTTGGTGGGAGCTGTGAGGAGCCAGTCGTCCAAATATGGAAACACCTGGAATCCTTGTCGTCTCAGGTGAGAAGCTACCACTGCCATGCATTTGGTAAACACCCGGGGGGCAGTGGTGAGACCAAAGGGCAGGGCCCTGAACTGAAAATGACTGGTTCCCAGCCTGAAGCGGAGGAATCTTCTGGAGCGTCTGTTCATTTTTATGTGATAGTACGCATCCTGAAGGTCTATAGAGCACATCCAGTTTCCTTTGCCCAAAAGGGGAAGGATGGATTGCAGCGTGAGCATCCGAAATCTTGTTTTTTTTGACTGATCTGTTCAAGATACTGAGATCCAAAATTGGTCTCCAGTCCCCTGTTTTCTTTGGAACTAAAAAGAACCTTGAGTAGATTCTGGATCCTTGCTGGTCTGCTGGAACTGGCTGAATTGCTCTTTTTGTAAGCAGTTTTGAAATCTCCAAAACCGCTAGATCCCTTTGAGCGGGTGGAACATCTGGAAGGGATTTTTTTGACTGATTTGGAATGCGAAGAAAGGGGATAGAATAGCCTTCGGAAATGATGGACTGTACCCATTTGTCTTGAGTCAGGGATAGCCAGGCTTCTGGGTACAGTGACAATCCTCCCCCGACTGCCTCCGAAGATGGGCAGTCGGGCAACACCTCAGGGATGCTGAAAAGGCTTGTCAGGAAAGGCTTCCCGATCGCCCTGGTTCTGCAGACCCCCCTGCCCCTAGGGCGACGTCTACCATTGTTATTCCCGCCTCTACCTCTGGCGGGGAAACGACTCTGGCCAGGCGAAGTCCCTTGAGATTGTTTACGGAACCACATCTTTCCACCTTTCTGGCCTTTGGGGTAAGGCCTAAAAGGAGTAGAAAAACTGACTCCGACGGCAGAAAGGGTCTTGCCATCAGTTTCGCACCTAGTCAAGGTTTCTTTCACTTGAGGACCAAAGAGGGATGATCCATCAAACGGGGAGTTAGTGAAAGACGTCTTGAAGGGGTCTGGAAAATTGCATAGCCGCATCCAGGCATGCCTACGTAAGGCCACACCTGTCCCTGCGGCTCTGCTCGCTCCATCAGCCGCGTAAGAAAGAAGGCGCATGGAGGAGTTGGTTATGGAGTTAAGGGTAGCCAGCTGCGTGTTCATCTTATCTTGGAAACCCGCAGCTGTAGGGTCCTTTAACATTTCACTCGCTTCCTTGATCAAGTCCCTTTGAAGACGAGTAAAATGGCACAGGTAGTTCAGCGAACGCATGGTAAATGTCGCTGACGAGAACATCCGCTTGCCGTACCTGTCCATGGACCTAGATTCCTTGTTAGGTGGATGGACAGGTACTGAAGGATCAGCTAGCTCCTTCTTAGTGGCAGCAGCTACCACCATAGCATCCACAGAAACTCCTTTTGTTAAGAACTGTTTGTCTGCTGGTGCTTATGAACTTGGAGGGTTTCCTGGGAGTGGGGTCCACCGAATCAGGAGCCGTCCATGCCTTCTTAGCAACCACCTGCATGAGGGGGTCAAAGGGAGGGGACACCCAGGAGGTGGAAGGACGAGAGCCAAACGCCTCAAGATACACAGATTCGTCCTCTGAAGGGTTGAGGGCTGGCCAATTTCCCCTCTGTTTCAGGATCTCTAGAATGTCTGCAAATGAGACATCTTCAGAAGGGGAACAGGGGGAACCCTCAGAATCATCCAAATCTGTGTCTGACGTGATGGACTCAGGTGAGTCAATGTGTTTCCTCTTACACTTCCTCTTCCGAGGGGGCTCTTCTGCCAAATCAGGAGAGGCCTCGGAAGAGGATGAAATCCCCACAGGGGGTTCCTGAGGAGCTGGCTCTCTGCGGTCCGGGATGAGGGAGTGAGTTGACTTAACCTGAGGCACTGTAGAGGGAGGGGCTGACGGAACCGACTGTGGAGTAGAGCCAGGCTCTAACACACTCCGCATGACCTCGAATGCACCCTGTCAGGCAGAGCCAGAGGTCCCCGCCCGAGAAGCTAAGAACCCCTCTGCACCGACAGTGATGGCTCCGAGGTCGATGTCGGTGCCGAACTCACCAGCGCCAAGCACCGAGGGAGAGGGGTCGGACAAGGGTCCGATGCCACTCACCCCTCGAAGCCGACGAGGGAAGTCCGGCGCCGAGATTCTTCCAAGGAAGAAATCGGAGCCGACGACGGAGTCGAAGACAATTGTATCGGCTCCGACGCTATCACAGTCTCGGTTCCGACGACCCGGCCCGAGCTCAAGAGAGTCGAAGGAGGAATATAATGATGGACCGGGCAGGCATCGACTGATGAGTCGGGCTCTGAAGCATCTGGGCCAGTGCCTCGGACTTAAGAAGTCGACTCACTACCCTCTGAAGGTCATGATCCGACAGCCTCGATGACCTAGAGGAGTGAGATCTTTGGCCCGCTCAGACAGCAGGGGAGATCCTGGAGCCGAATGAACGGAGCCAAGAGATGGTGACCTGGACCTCTTCCTAGTTGTCGGCTCAAGGTCTGGTCGGAGCCGACACGGAACTTAATACCTCGGCCCGGCCGAGCCGAGGAGCCACAGAAACTGTGGACTGAGACTTATCGGCTCCAGCCGGAGCCGATGAAGGCAGAGGTTGAGAAACCTTAGGTCTCGGCTCAGTTGTCGGAGCCAAGACCTAGATGCCTTAGAGGGCTTCCTGTGGAAACAGAAAGGGAATCCTCTGGCTTGAGTAAGCCTCTTAAGATCAATTTATTTTTTCTTTCCTGCAGGACCCTGGGGCTGAAGCCATGACACACAGCACAGGAGTCCTGCAGGTGCAAAGGTCCCAGACAGTAGACACAAGAAGTGTGAGCGTCTGTCAGAGACATTTTCTGACAGCACGCATCACACTTCTTGAACCGAGACCTTTGCTTCCTTAGACATTTTTTTAACAGGTGTAATCAAACACACACACAAACACACAATTACACCCTGTCAAGTTTAAATTATAATAAAAATCACTAACTAGGATTTTAAAATAATACACACACACCACTAGGGAAAGAGGAAAGGCCTGTAGGCCCAAGGGAAGAACCTAAAGTTCTTGAGGGAAAAAAACGGGAATTTTTTTGAGGGGGATAAAAATTTCTCTAAACTAAGGGAAATAAGTAAAAATATTAAAATTAAAGGGGTTTTGATAGACTAAATTACACAAGAAAAAGTCACTTACCAAGAACCGGTAGAAAACCAACCTCGATAGCTGTAGCGGCAAACGAGATCTGAGGTAACTCTCGCCTAGCATTGTGGGATATAAGGGGAGCCTCGAGCCGGTGGAACCAACTCTCGAGCTTTTAGAGTGGCCGAGTCGGAGCCGAGGTCGGCTCCGAACCCATCCAGCAAGAATGAAGGCGAGATAGACAACTTAACATTGTCTGTTTGGGCTTCACTGCAATACTGCAGTTAAAATGAGTGATAGTTCATTCAGTGTAGATGATGGGTGTTCCATAACAAGGTACTGGAAGGTATACCAATGTCTACGAGGCCAGACACATGTCCATTTATACTCTGTCCTGGTCTCACAACTACAACTATGATGCTGAGTGTGTGTGTGTGTGTACGCACGTGCGCAATATATTACACGACTAATTTCAGTTATTTACAGAATTGTTAAAATACATACACATCAGCTGATGCTGCCAGTGCAAGTATGTTGCACATGTGCAATGTATAGTGACAATACCTTACAACAAAATTAACACCAGTCATGTAATCAAACCCAGGTAAAAATAAATAAATGATTTAATTACTGCATTGAAATACAGAGACTCTGATTAACCCCAAATAAAGTTCAACTGTCCTAGTAGGGTTTTCCTGACATTTACTCAATCTGATTAACTCCAAATAAAGTTCAGCTGTCCCAGTAGGATTTTCCTGATATTTACTCAGTTGCTTGCTACACCAAAAGCCATGGTTCGCAGAGACCTTACAAAGCATCAAAGGGATATCAATGTTGAAAGGTATCAGTCAGGAGAAGGGTACAAAACAATTTCCACAGCATTTGATATACCATGAAACACAGTGAAGACAGTCATCAAAAAGTGGAGAAAAT
Source organism: Protopterus annectens (assembly GCF_019279795.1). Classification (NCBI taxonomy): domain Eukaryota; kingdom Metazoa; phylum Chordata; order Ceratodontiformes; family Protopteridae; genus Protopterus; species Protopterus annectens. The sequence continues at coordinate 1,728,658,109 of NC_056737.1, read as the reverse complement.
ATGGGACAAACAGTGACGTTGCAAAGAACTGGATGTCCCTCCACAATTGAGGGAAAGAAAGGACAAAAACTGGTCAGGGAGAAAGCCAGAAGACCTACGGCAACACTGAAGGAGCTGCAAGAATTTCTGGCAAGTACTGGTAGTGTAGTACATGTGACAATCTCCCGTATTTCTCCATATGTCTGGAGTTATGAGGTAGGGTTGCAAGAAGGAAGCCTCATCTTACACAGAAAAACATCCAGGCCTGGCAAAAATTTGCCAAACAATACATTTTTGGCCCTCTTCAAAAGGAACCTTGACGACTGGATGGGAGAAAGGAAATTCACCCTGGGGATCACGTCATTCACCCTGCTAGACAAGGGTCCAGGGAAGTAAATAGTGTGGAAAAAAATAGCCAGGGAATTGTTATGGCTAGGCTTGTATAAGCCCTAGGGCCGACAGCCTAGTACCAACCTATGAACCTAATCAAGTCTCCCAAATGCATGTGGGAAAATGTGTTATGGTCTGATGAGACCAAGGCTGAACTTTTTGGACACAATTCCAAAAGGTATGTTTGACTCAAAAACAACACTTCACATCACCAAAAGAACACCATCCCCACAGTGAAGCATGGTGGTGGCAGTATCATGCTTTGGCGTTGCTTTTCTTCAGGTGGAAGTGGGTTAGTCAAGGTGGAGGGAATTATGAACATTTCCAAATGCAAGTCACTTTTTGCCCAAAACCTTCAGGCATCTGCTAGAAAGCTGAAGATGAAGAGGAATTTCACCTTTCAACACGACAATGACCCCAAGCATACATCCAAATCAACAAAAGAATGGCTTCAGCATAAAGAAGTTAAAGTTTTGGAATGGCCTAGCCAGAGCCCAGACTTAAATCCAATATAAAATCCGTGGGGTGACTTGAACAGATGTCCTCACTATTTGACAGATTTAGAGCGCTTTTGCAAGGAAGAGTGAGCAAATATTGACAAGTCAAGAAGTGCCATGCTGATACACTCCTACCCAAGACGACTGAATGCTGTAATGAAATCAAAAGGTGCTTCAACAAAGTATTGCTTAAGGGTGTGCACACTTACGCAACCAGCTTATTGTAGGTTTTTTATTGTTTATATTTTATTCCCTAATAGATTTGTTTTTCAATTGAATTGTACAGGTTATAGGTCACATTAAAGGTGGGAAAAGTTTTGAAATTATTTATCTGTCATCGTAATCCCACTCTCCTCCCATTCCCCTCTTCTCCACGAGGACTGAATTCATTAAATACTGACAGGCATTTCAGTTTCAGACTTCATATCCTTCAGAAAATATATGGTAACATAAGACCTTTGATGCTAGCAACTTGTAAGTTTATAAGAGCGCTTTTTCATTTTTTTTCTCATTATTTTTGGGGCTTTGCCCCCACTATTATTTTTGACTTTGTCCAGATTTTTTGTGCAAAGAGGTGGAGAGCTATGGGCCTCCCCAGTCCTGAGAGGTCCATTATTTCCTAGTAATTCGGACCATGGAGGGCATTTTTGCACTTATTTAATGGGCTGTCTGATAAATTTGTTTTGTACTGGCTTATTACTATATATGTTGTTTAAACTTTTGATATAACTTATGTACCAAGTTGAATATTTCAAAGTAGCTGTAGGATTTGTAATTAGAGCAAATGCCTTGGAACACCTAGTCAATACCCCCACAAGAGGTGAAAATATCTTGGACTATACGAGTAACCACTGCAGCATCCCTATACTATTATCCCCCCAGAAAAATTCGACCACAAAGCGGTCACATACGAAGTCACCATCTCCCCCAGCCCCCCTCTTGCTAGGATCAGACAAAAAGAATTCTCCAAAGCAGATTACAGCCTCCAGATGGATGATATTAACAGCTTCACAGCCCTTCCTCCTCTGTAGGAACTGGCACCAATATAAAAAACTACACCAAAGCACTATACAACCATTTATAAAGATGCATGGAATCAGGAATATTTGACAGGATTACATCTTCCTCCGCAAGGAAGTGTAAACCTCTCTGGTGGACCTTTGCAATAAATAAACTCCATAACAAAAGGAGACTATTGCTGTCCAACACCAAGAAGGAGCAGATACCCAATTGGAAGCAATGTCTCCTCAGCCTGAACAAGCAAATAAGAGCACTAGTGAAATCCTTCAAACCAAACATTGAGTCCAAATTAGCCATATCTACTAGAGACAATCGTAAGGCCTTCTTCACAGATGTCCGCAACCTGAAAGGAAGCACCCAGATCTGTTGAGAACTGGTGGTCAAGGAGACCATATATGCAAGTGCAGTAGATATAGCCAACTTGCTGGCTGACAGATTCAGCAAGAACTTTACCTCTCTGCCCCATCAGTAAATCAGGACATCCACAGTACTTACCCCCTTCCCCTTATATCTATGGAACAGGTCATCACTGCTCTGTCAAAGTAAAAAAATACAGCCTCCATGGGACCAGATAACATCCCAGGCTGCATACTATGTGAACTCAGGCAGGAAATTGCAGCACCATTAGGCATCCCTGTTCAACCAAAGCCTGAGTACTGGCTACATCCCAGCTGAGTGGAGGACAGATACTGTCATCTTTTTATACAAAAATGGAGAATCCAGAAATATGTGAAATTATACAGCCATCAGCCTAACTAGCCTGATCTGCAAGGCCATGGAATGGATCATCATGGACCTCATTAACAACGATATTGGCAACCTACAAGCACTTGATCAAACACAGTTTGGCTTCATCGAGGGGAGGTCATGTCTGCTAAATTTGGTCAACTTCTTTGAGAAAGTCACCAAACCCATGGCCGAGGGCCAGATGTGGCACAGCGCCTACCTTGACCTGTCCAAAGCCTTTGACACTATTCCCCACTCGGGCAAATAGATAAACTCTCTCAACTAGGCATCAATCGATACTTTACCAGATGGGTAGCAAACTGGCTCACTGATAGAATCCACGTAGTAAAAATACGCGAAACAACCTCCAGCAGTAGGCCCGTAAGAAGGGGCGTACCCCAGCATTTGGTCTTGGGGCCTATGTAATTTGGGATATATTTTTCTGAGGTGCAGGCCAAAACCAGTGTGCTCTGGCTGTCCAGGTTTGCAGTTGACTGCAAGCTGGGCGCTGTCATCAATTCCCCTAGTGATGTGGACATCCTCAAAGAGGGTCTCACTCAGACAAAAGACTTATCTAAGAAACATGGCCTCAAGCTGAACACCAAAAAATGCATCATTGTCCCCTTTGGGAAGAGTGCCGTCCCAACTAATTATCACATTAATAACAATGTTTATAGAGCCTGAATATTTGAACTGTATCTTACTGAAATTGGTACACCTTGTTTGCTGTAGCATAGACTAGATCCCGGCCTGCTGAATCTAGCTTTGTTTATATGCTTGTTTGTTTGCTTGTTATTTCCCTGGAACGCTAATTCCACCTAATATGTGGCTTCTCAGCGCTTCTGTGGATCACTAGTGATATCTGCATTGCTTACTGTACTTATTTCCTTGTTTCACTTGAAAGAAAGTTACTGTTTGTCGTTTTTATAGGTTCATAGGTTTTTATAGGTTCATAGGTTTATACTAGGCTATCTGCCCTAAGGCATTTATAAGCCTAGCCCAAATTTTTGTGGCTTACGCCACCCCTTATATGAAAAAATACTGTGCCCAGTAGTTTGTTGTGCCTCTGTCCAGCAGTGACACAGAGATGATTCCCGGGGTAAACCTATGATCTCCCATCCACAGGTCAAAATTTCTCTTGAACAGAGCCAGTGAGGTGCTCTGCCTCACATGGACCGGGGATTTTATTCCACAGCATAGGGAGAGTCTGAGTGATAAATCTATCCCTCCAGCATGTCCTATTTATATCCGTGCTAAGGTTTAAGTCGCTTGCTCTAGTGGTTTTGTTGGATTTGGATTTTTTGAGGTGGAGCATGTCCATTAATTCCGGGTTGGACATGGCCTTGTATGTCAGGCACATGTCACCTCTGAGCAGACGGTATGCGACTGAATAGAGCTGGAGTTTCTTCAATCTGGCAGCATATGACAGATTTTGGAGTCCCTTTATCCTTTTGGTGAGGAACTTTTGGGGTCTTTCCAATTGCTGCAGATGTCGGGTGAGATACATCCCGCATAGGGCATCGTACTCTATCATTGGTCTGATAAGTGAAGAGTACAGGGGAACAATAACCTCACTAGATCTGGATGTGAATCCCTTCATGATCAGGTGGGCAATGTAGAAGGTCTTTCTAACCACTTTAGCAATGTGAGTGTCAAAAGAAAGGCCACTGTCAACCTGGGTCCCCAGGTTCCTGATAACCTGTTCTGTGTTTAGTGGATTGCCACCTATATGGTAGCTTGGGGTTACCTTGTTTTTCCCGAAGGGTATGACTATACATTTTTTGGCGTTTAACTTCAGGCCATGGCTCTGGCACCAGCTATCTGTTTCCGTGAGTCCCTTCTGAAGGATATCCGTGTCCGATGCACTTTCCACTATGGCACCCAGTTTGCAGTCGTCTGCAAACTTTGTCAGCCAAAGTCCTCCCATGTTGGCCTGTACTTCTGAGAAGTAGATGCCGAACAATAGGGGGCCAAGGACCGAGCCCTGTGGGACACCACTTGTGACCGGCTTGGAGTCTGACATAGCGCCAGCAACTCTAACCCTGTGGGTTCTGTCCTTAAGCCAGTTTGCAACCCATCTTGTGACATATGGGTTTACATTTAAGCTGGTAGTTTTTCTACAATACCCGAGTGGGGTATTGTGTTGAAAGCCTTTGCAAGGTCAAGGTAGGCTGTATGGACTGCCTTTACCTCATCAATGGCCTTGGTGACTGTTTCAAAGAAGTCGACCAAGTTCAAAAGGCATGATCTTCCCTTGAAGCCAAACTGGGTCGGGTCCAATGTCTGCAAGTCCCCTATATCTTTGTTTATGAGCTCCATTATGATCCTCTCCATAGCTTTACAGACTAGACTTGTTAAGCTTATGGGCTGTAATTACCAGGGTCCGAGAGGCACCGCCTTTGTGGAGTGGGGCCACAGTTGCCGTCACGCCACCCTTGGGCACGTATCCTGTGGTAAGGCTGAGATTAAACAGCTGCCTTATGTGCGGGTTTAATTCCTCATTTAGCTCGTGTAGCACACAGCCGGGGACACCATCCGCTCCCACTGATGCTGTGTTTTTAGCTTTAGAGAGCAGCTTTCACCTGCGCATTTGAGATGTCTGGGAGGCTACACCGCTGGGATAGTTCTCTCTCCTTTAGGGGATGAAGTTTGCACTGAACCTGTCTGCCAGTATGTTGGCAATGTCTGTGGGTTCAGTGATTTTGTATCATTTTGGACTAATTCTGAGCATATCTGGGAGTTTCCACCCAGGTTCCTAACATAGCTAAAAAAGGCCTTATGATTGTCCTTTGAATCCATGGCAATTTTTCTCTCAAAATTGGTCTTAGTTGATTTTATGAGTGCTCGTATTTTTTTACTAATAATGATCAGGGGTGACTTCCCTTTTATGGATTTTGTTCTATCATGTAATAGCTTTCTCCTCTTACTGTAAAGTTTGTTAATGGCTGGGGTCCACCAGACTGGACGTTTGCCCTTTGTGGAAAGAGTCTTGGTTTTATTTGGGATTGCCTGATCCATGCAGTCCTGGAGGTGTTCATAGAAGGCATTTGTAAGGGCCTCCGCAGCTTGTTGTGGTTTCCACTGGCTCAGGGGCCTTGAAGGATACCACACCAGTCTTGAGTAGTGTGAAGTTTGCTTTAGAGAAGTTCTTCACTGTGGTCTTTTTTGTTTGGGGTGGGGGCGGGATACATTTTTGCATTTAAGTTACCTGTAACACATTGCACTTAAGTTACCTGGCACTTGCTCACTAAAGCAATTATATAAGTCAGCACTAAAAATTAAAGCACTACACCTCACTCCCCACTGGCCCTGGTTTTCAATTAAGGAATTCCCAATATTATTCTAGCATGTCCAAAGGTCAGTTGTCAATCTCCTCTCCGGTCCAGCTGGTGAATCTGGGAATCTTGAGGCAATGTTACAACTGCCTCATGTACACAGACAACCCTCTCCTCCTCCCAACAAATTCCAACACATGTAAGAGATGCAACCATATAGCCAAACTGGAGGCTAAGCTCTCTCAACTCAGTACTGGCATAACCAGTCAGGAGGAGAAGGAAACCACACTCACTACAATTCCAGTCTCACATAGACCTACCACGACAGCAAACCAAACACATAATCACACAAAACATACTTGGAGGCTCTAAATAAAGATCTGCCGAAGCAGCAGAGACCTCCAAAGCAGACACCCAAGCAGCCGCTACCCCAAAACAAAACACATGCAACACATCTTACAAAGCCAGTGTGCCAAACAGTCACAGCCCTTAAGACTAAACAACACACCTGATACACTTGTAATAGGTGACTATCGTCAGGCACACTGACGTCCCACTCACCAGGCTGAACAAGGAGAGGGTCACGGTGAGCAGCCTGTCGGGCGCTAGGATCCGCCAAATAACACAAGCACTCGGGTCACTCCAAGGCAAGTACAAATATGACTCAGTCATTGTCCATGCTGGTGTGAATGACCTGAGACGCACTCCCTGGACTACATGAAAAGAGACATAAAGGAGCTCTCTGAGCATGTAGCCCAGGCTGGTATGACCCTGACCTTGAGTAGCATCTTACCCTCACCAAGAATGATGCCACAATATGAAGACAAGATGATCAATTTCAACAATTGGCTTAAGTACTGGTGTCATTCAAAGGGGATCCAATGCCTGTCAGCTTGGGATGATATGCTCGACAAGCCACGATGCTTCGTTAGGGACGGCTTGCACCTGTCACCCCTGGGCTTTCGGATATTGGCAAAGGCTCTTGCTACCCCCATAGTGCCTTTTTTAGGCAAGGCTCAAAAGACAAACCCACATCCATAGGTATCACAAGGGATAAGAAACTAAGAGTAATGCTACTCAACGCCAGAAGTCTAAACCTCAAGATGCACACACTCGAAACTCTCCTTAGCATGGAGAACATCGATATCTGTGCAGTAACAGAAACCTGGTTCAGGGCTCCCGAGAGCACCTCAGCACTACCAGGTTATACCTCATACCATGCTTTTCGACCCCAAAACTTGGACCGAACCACAAAAGGAGGGGGGAGTATCGATATTCATCAAAGATACCCACACCTCCAGGTTGGTGGTAAAGCACGAAGCATCAGAGACTATCCATGTGCAACAAACAGTGGGTAAAACTGCCTTCCAGTTTATAGCCTGCTACAGACCATCCTCCCAAACCCAGGAACCCCACTCGGCCTTCCTGAGAACACTGGAAAATATGAAGGTCTTTCCAAACACCATTATATTGGGCGACTTCAACTACCCAAACAGACTGGGAGCATTACTCTAGCTCCAACACCCTAGCCCAAAGGTTCCTAGAATTTATAAACTCAAATGCTATGGAACAACTTGTTACCACTCCCACAAGAGGGGAAAACATACTGGACCTGATCATCACCAACATGGGGACTCTATGCTCCAGACCAGAGGTGTATCCCTCACTGGTAAGATCAGACCATAAACTAATCTCACTGGATATTCACATCCTGACCCCACCCCCTGCCCAGAAAACCACAGTGAAAAACTTCTCTAAAGCAAATTTCACACTCCTCAAAACTGAGGTGGAATCCTTCAAAGCCCCCGGCCTGTGGAAAATATGGCCCAGACCGCAGAGTCCTTTATAAACGCATTCTATGAACACCTTCAGGAATGCATGGATCATGCGATACCAAATAAAACCAAGACCCAATCCTCCAAAGGCAGACGTCCTGTCTGGTGGACCCCAGCCATAAACAAATAAGAAGTTATGTACTCACCATAGGGCCCCCATGGTGCCTTTGGGGTAATTGGGATTGGATCACGGGCAGGGGAAAAAAGTTTAGGTCCCCCTTGCTTCCCCAAAATTTTGCCCTGATACCCAGATTAGTTTTGGAAACCAGATAAAGCCTGGGGAAAACCCGGAACATAAAGGGCAAAAATGAAAAATAAATGGGACCTACCAATGGAAATTTAAAAACATTTTGACCTACCATTGTAAGTTCGGTCCAATTGCCATCCAAATTGGGTGCCCCGTCCCGGGCCCTACCGGGGAAGGTCGCGGTCACGCAGACGCGCATCCCAGGGTTTCCGAGCGAACCTAGGGCCCCCCAACAAAACCCAAAAAAACCCCAAAAAAAAAAAACTGACCAAAAAAAAATAAAAAATTTTTAAAACAGAAAAAAAAATACCCACCACCCCCAAAAACAAAAGGGGAGGTAAAACTGACAAAGTTCCTAAAATCTCATTTATGGTAGGTCAAAAAGTAAGCTTCACCCCAAGGCAGCCTAACCCTTTTGAAAAAGCGGGAAAGGCTGGAAAAAAAAAGAGGAGTGAAAATGCCCTTTAAAATAGCTTGGAAAACCATAGTTTAAAAAAAAGGTGGAACTTAAAAAAATTTCCTGAATAAATAGCCCCCAAAAAACCTTTTTCCACCCCCGAAATCTGAAAATGGATACCCATGGAATGACCAATCCCCCTGGAATTTTGCCAGTGGGTAAAAAATAAAGCAAAACCCCAACCACTTGTAGTTTTTTTAAACTTGCCCCGGAAATAAAGCAAAAGAAACAAACAAAAACTCCCTAAAATTTGCCCGCTTTAAAAATAAGCAATGTGTTTTAAAGGGCAAAATTTTCCCCCTTTTTTTGGGGGGTTAAAAAGTAGGCAAATAAAATTTTTGGAAAACCCCAAAGCCACCTGCAAAAAGGGGAATGAAACCCTTCTTAGAAAATCCCAAAAAAAACCACCCAAAAAAGGGGGCCCCCCTCAAAATTTTCAAAAAAAACAAGGAGTTTTGGGGAAAAAAATTTTTTAAAAAGGACAAATAAAAGGTGAAATAATTTTTCCACCCCAAAAAAATAAAAAAACTTTTTCTTTTAATTTTTGGGGGCCCCTTCTAAAAAACTTAACGGATAAAACTTGGGGAAACCCCGGAGGCCCGTTCCCCAAATTTAATTTAGGAAGAGAAAAAACCCTTTTTTTTAAAAGAAGAATTTGGGAAAAGAACAAATGGAAAAAAACTAAATTTTTCCAAATAAAAAAATTTTCCATTTTCTGGAAAAATTTCCTTGTTTTTTTAGGCCCCCTTAGGGATAACACAAATTTAAAAAGGAAAAAATTTAATGGGTTTTTTTTCAAAAAAATTGAGGGTGTTGGGAAAGGAAGTTATTTAAATCCCCCCTTAAAAACAGGGCCAAGGGAAAAGCCTTTTTTTAGCCCCAGGGGCCGGGTTGCCAGCCCTAAAAAAAACTCCCTTGGCCTTTTTGATTTCCCCTTTGGAAAAAGCGGTTTTGGAGGCCCCTGGTTTTTTCCCCCCAAAAAGAAAAGGTCCCAACTTCAGTTGTGAAAACTTTTGGGGCAAAAACTTTGGCCCCCTTTTTGGGGGGCAAAATTATTTGGGTTTCCCCTGACTTTCCCCCCAAAAATCTTTTAAAAATATTTATTGGGGAAAACCGATGTTTCCTAAAATCTTAAGGGTTCCCCTTTCTCCCGGAGAAAAATTTTGAAAAAGTTAAAGTTTTCCAAGCCCCGGGAAATTAAAAAAAATTTTGGGGGTAAGATGGCCCCTTTTTGTAAAAACCCAGCTTTTGGGGGTGTTAAATTTTTCCCTCCCCGGAAAAACCCTTAAACCAAAAAATGCCCTGGGGTTTTTTCCCTTAGGAAAAGCTTATGGAGGAAAATTTTGAAAACTTATAAAACCAACTGGAAACTTTGGTTTAAAAACGAAAATTTTTTTCCGGACAGAATCCCTTTTAAAAAACATTAGACAAAAAACTTTTTGGGGAAATTTTTGAATTGGGGAATGTCCAATTGGAGGGTTCCAAAATTGGTTCCCCCGTGTTCCCCTTCTTTGGATGGAACAAGAATAAAATCCAGGCCCCCTTTTTTTAAGGGGCTGTTGGCCCCCCGGAAGAGAAATTTTTTGTGAAACTCTTTTTTTGGGGGAAAAAACCTCTGGGTGTTAAACAGTTAAAAAACCTTCTTGAAGAAAAAAATTTCTTAAAAAAAACCCAATTTCCTGAAAAACATTTGGGGTTTAAAGGCCCCCCCCACCAAACGGCAGGGGCGTTTAGAAAAATGATTTTTTCCCCCAGCTAATAACTCCCGGGACCAAAAAATTGACCTGCCCCATGCCTTGGTGACTGTTTCAAAGAAATCGACCAAGTTCAAAAGGCATGATCTTCCCTTGTGAAGCCAAACTGGGTCGGGTCCAATGTCTGCAAGTCCCTATATCTTTGTTTATAGAGCTCCATTATGATCCTCTCCATAGCTTTACAGACTAGACTTGTTAAGCTTATGGGTGATGATGCAAGGTCCGTAGAGGCACACGCCTTTGTGGAGTGAGGGCCCACAGTTGCCGTCGCCACTCCTTGGGCTTGCCGTATCCTGTGGTAAGGCTGAGATTAAACAGCTGCCTTGTAATGTGCGGGTTTAATTCCTCATTTAGCTCGTGTAGCACACAGCCCGGGGACACCATCCGGTCCCACTGATGCTGTGTTTTTAGCTTTAGAGAGCAGCTTTCACCTCGCGCATTTGAAGGATGTCTGGGAGGCTACACTCCGCTGGGATAGTTCTCTCCTTTAGGGGATGAAGTTTGCACTGAACCTGTCTGCCAGTATGTTGGCAATGTCTGTGGGTTCAGTGATTTTGTATCATTTTGGACTAATTCTGAGCATATCTGGGAGTTTCACCCAGGTTCCTAACATAGCTAAAAGGCCTTATGATTGTCCTTTGAATCATGGCAATTTTCTCTCAAAATTGGTCTTAGTTGATTTTATAGTGCTCGTATTTTTACTAATAATGATCAGGGTGACTTCCCTTTTATGGATTTTGTTCTATCATGTAATAGCTTTCTCCTCTTACTGTAAAGTTTGTTAATGGCTGGGGTCCACCAGACTGGACGTTTGCCCTTTGTGGAAAGAGTCTTGGTTTTATTTGGGATTGCCTGATCCATGCAGTCCTGGAGGTGTTCATAGAAGGCATTTGTAAGGGCCTCCGCAGCTTGTTGTGGTTTCCACTGGCTCAGGGGCCTTGAAGGATACCACACCAGTCTTGAGTAGTGTGAAGTTTGCTTTAGAGAAGTTCTTCACTGTGGTCTTTTTTGTTTGGGGTGGGGGCGGGATACATTTTTGCATTTAAGTTACCTGTAACACATTGCACTTAAGTTACCTGGCACTTGCTCACTAAAGCAATTATATAAGTCAGCACTAAAAATTAAAAGCACTACACCCTCACTCCCCACTGGCCCTGGTTTTCAATTAAGGAATTCCCAATATTATTCTAGCATGTCCAAAGGTCAGTTGTCAATCTCCTCTCCGGTCCAGCTGGTGAATCTGGGAATCTTGAGGCAATGTTACAACTGCCTCATGTACACGAACAACCCTCTCCTCCTCCCAACAAATTCCAACACATGTGAGAGATGCAACCATATAGCCAAACTGGAGGCTAAGCTCTCTCAACTCAGTACTGGCATAACCAGTCAGGAGGAGAAAGGAAACCACACTCACCACAATTCCAGTCTCACATAGACCTACGACAGCAAACCAAACACATAATCACACAAAAACATACTCGGAGGCTCTAAATAAAGATCTGCGAGCAGCAGAGACCTCAAAGCAGACACCCAAGCAGCGCTACCTGCAAAACAAAACACATGCAACACATCTTACAAAGCCAGTGTGCCAAACAGTCACAGCCCTTAAGACTAAACAACACACCTGATACACTTGTAATAGGTGACTATCGCAGGCACACTGGCGTCCCACTCCAGGCTGAACAAGGAGAGGGTCACGGTGAGCAGCCTGTCGAGCTAGGATCCATCAAATAACACAAGCACTTTAGGGTCACTCCAAAGGCAAGTACAAATATGATTCAGTCATTGTCCATGCTGGTGTGAATGACCTGAGGCGTGCCTCCCTGGACTACATGAAAGAGACATGAGGGCTCTCTGAGCATGTGGCCCAGGCTGGTATGACCCTGACCTTGAGTAGCATCTTACCCTCACCAAGAATGATGCCACAATATGAAGACAAGATGATCAATTTCAACAATTGGCTTAAGTACTGGTGTCATTCAAAGGGGATCAATGCCTGTCAGCTTGGGATGATATACCGACAAGCCACGATGCTTAGTTAGGGACGACTTGCACCTGTCACCCTAGGCTTCGGATATTGGCAGGCTCTTGCTACCCCATAGTGCCTTTTTAGGCAAGGCTCAAAGACAAACCCACATCCATAGGTATCACAAGGGATAAGAAACTAAGAGTAATGCTACTCAGCCAGAAGTCTAAACCTCAAGATGCACTTTTCTGAAACTCTCCTTAGCATGGAGAACATCGATATCTGTGCAGTAACAGAAACCTGGTTCAGGGCTCCCGAGAGCACCTCAGCACTACCAGGTTATACCTCATACCATGCTTTTCGTCCCCAAAACTTGGACCGAACCACAAAGGAGGAGTATCGATATTCATCAAAGATACCCACACCTCCAGGTTGGTGAGTAAACCTGAAGCATCAGAGACTATCCATGTGCAACAAACAGTGGGTAAAACTGCCTTCCAGTTTATAGCCTGCTACAGACCATCCTCCCAAACCCAGGAACCCCACTCGGCCTTCCTGAGAACACTGGAAAATATAGAAGGTCTTTCCAAACACCATTATATTGGACTTCAACTACCCAAACAGACTGGGAGCATTACTCTAGCTCCAACACCCTAGCCCAAAGGTTCCTAGAATTTATAAACTCAAATGCTATGGAACAACTTGTTACCACTCCCACAAGAGGGGAAAACATACTGGACCTGATCATCACCAACATGGGGACTCTATGCTCCAGACCAGAGGTGTATCCCTCACTGGTAAGATCAGACCATAAACTAATCTCACTGGATATTCACATCCTGACCCCACCCCCTGCCCAGAAAACCACAGTGAAAAACTTCTCTAAAGCAAATTTCACACTCCTCAAAACTGAGGTGGAATCCTTCAAAGCCCGGGCCTGTGGAAAATATGGCCCAGACACTTGGGAGTCCTTTATAAACGCATTCTATGAACACCTTCAGGAATGCATGGATCATGCGATACCAAATAAAACCAAGACCCAATCCTCCAAAGGCAGACGTCCTGTCTGGTGGACCCCAGCCATAAACAAATAAGAAGTTATGTACTCACCATAACGTTCCATCTGAGTAGGTGACTTCATTTGGATGCAACCTGTGGGATTCGGATCTGACATCGGATCCGAGCCGGCAATTCATAAGATTTAGGATCTGAGCTCCTAGCTCCTCCCTTTACCCATAATCCCCTGCTAAGCCCGGACTGACCTCAGATTGAGTTTGCCCTGTGAATACCAGTATAACAGAATCCTGGGAAAACCAGGACTAATAGCGCCATGAAAGGTCAGGGGGATGGAGGGGGGGGTGGTTGCATCCAAATGAAGTCACCTACTCAGATGGAACATTATGGTGAGTACATAACTTCTTAATCTGAAGTAGGAAGACTTCATTTGTCTGCAACCTGTGGGACAGAGTCCCCAGCTACCTGGATCTTGGGCAGCTGTCATGGAAGGATGTTCCGGAGCACCGCAAAGCCAAAGGATGCTCTCCCTCTGGAAACAACGTCCACTTTGTAATGTGAAATGAAAGTATGAGATGAGGTCCAAGTGGCTGCTGCACAGATATCATCTAATGGTACTCTAGATTTAAAGGCAGCAGAAGTAGATACTGCTCTTGTAGAATGTGCTGTAATTCTCTGAGGAGCTGGCCTTCCTGAGGTGTCATAAGCCTGCAATATACAATTAGAAATCCACTTTGACAAGGTGACCTTAGAGACTGCCTTACCCAGTGCGAATTTTGCAAAGGAGACGAACAGTTGATCGGATTTGTCTATGACCAGCTGTTCTGTGAATGTAGAAACGCAGTTGTCTATGAACATCTAAGGAATGCAGTTTATATTCTCCTTTGTTTTTATATTTGGGAAAGAAAACTGGCAAATTAATAGATTGGTTAATATTGGATTCGGAAGCAATCTTTGGAAGAAAGAAAGGATTGGTCCTGAGGGAGACCCTATCAGGAAAAAAAGGAGAGATAAGGTGGTTTGACGCACAGAGCTTGGAGTTCTGAAACTCTTCTAGCTGACGTAATTGGCCACTAAGAAAGCAGTTTTCCAGGAAAGATACTTCAAGTCCACAGAGGCTGCAGGTTCAAAAGGAGGAGCGGTTCGGGCCTGCAGCACTAAAGATAAGTCTCAAGGTGGTACGGCTTCCTTAACAGGAGGTCTTAAGAGGAAAGCACCCTTAAGAAAGGTTTTACAAATTTTTGCAGCCATGAGAGGTGTCGAGTCATGACCCACATGGTAATGAGAAATGGCTGCCATCTGTACCTTTACTGTCGAAGAACTTGCTCCTTGTTGGAAAAGGTCTGTCAAGAAGTCTAGTACCGCAGAGAGTGGCGCGGAAAAGGGATCAAGATTTTTATGTTCCGCCCAAATAGAGAACCGCTTCCATTTGCTTCGATAAACCTTCCTAGTAGAAGGTTTATGGGCAGCCACTATGATGGCTTTCACTGGTGAAGAGATACCGGGAGTCCTGATTAGAGATGGAACTGGAGCAGCCAAGCTGTCAATTTCAGAGTGTGAAGGTTCGGGATTGGAAGCCCCTGAGGATGGGAAATGAGATCCGGAATTGGATCTAGAATCCAGGGCGGATTCACTCAGTGAGACCATACATAAGGGAACCATGGTTGACTAGGCCAGAATGGGGCAATGAGAATCATTCTGCCCCCCAAACTGCTGGCTTTCTGTAATAGTTTTTGCATTAGAGGAAGAGGAGGATAAGCGTATAGGAGACCGGGAGGCCAAGCATGCGCCAGGGCATCTCTCGGGGATTCCCCGAATGGGGGAAGTAGAGCGAAGAAATTGTCGCATTTGGCGTTTGAGGGAGAAGCAAAAAGATCGCAACTAGAGAATTGAGAGACCATTCGTGAGGGGAAAGAATGGTGCGACTGAGCTTGTCCGCTAGAATGTTGGACCTTCCCGGAATGTGCCACAAGAAAGCGGTTGGTGGAGATTGCCCATTCCCATACTCTCATGGCCTCTCGACAAAGGGGGTAGGACCTGGTTCCCCCTTGTTTGTTGATGTACCAGACTACCGACATGTTGTCTGTCTGGACAGCAATAGTTCCTACAGGAAGAAGGCTGTGCAGTGCTTGCAACGCTAATAGCACTGCCCTAATCTCCAGAACATTTATATGCAGGGAGGTCTCTGAACTGTTCCACGTGCCTTGGACAATACTGCCCACTGAATGCCCCCCCCCACCCGAGGTGAGAAGCGTCCGTGGTCACTTTGGCTAGGGGGAATGCAGTACAGAAGGGTCTCCCTGTCAGGAGATCCGTCGACTGGAGCCACCAGAACAGGGAGCTCTTGCATGCTCTGCTGATGGCTATTGGGCTGTTGAGAGGGAGGTAAAGCGGGGACCATTGGACCTGGAGGGTCCACTGCAGGATCCTCATGTGTAGTCGAGCGTGAAGGAGTGAGATGGCTGCCACCATTGAACCTAGGGTCCTCAGGACCATAGCTGCAGTCGGAGCAGGTTCTAAGATGGCTGTGATATGACACCTCAGGTTGGACAGTCGATCTAGAGTGAGGAATGCCCGCATGTTTCTTGTGTCCGATCTTCCTCCTATAAAATCTATAAGCTGTGTGGAGGCCAGGCAAGATTTTTCTCGGTTTATGGTGATGCTGGCCAGCCGGGCTATATGAAGGAAATAGTCCCTGGCTGAGCACAGTAGATGCCTTGATGACGCTGTAAGGAGCCAGTCATCCAGGTATGGAAACACCTGAATTCCTTGGAGTCTCAGGTGGGCCGCTACCACTGCAAGTACCTTGGTAAACACCCTGGAGGCAGAGGTGAGACCAAAGGGAAGGACCCTGAACTGGTAGTGACTGGCTCCGAGCCGGAAGCGAAGGAACCTCCTGGACCGTCTGTCCATTAGAATGTGGTAGTACGCGTCCTTGAGGTCTAAAGAGCACATCCAATCGTTCTCCCGCAAAAGGGGAAGGATAGATTGTAAGGTGACCATCCGGAACTTTTGTTTGGTTACAGACAGGTTCAGTTGTGACAGGTCTATGATCGGTCTTAAGTCCCCCGTCTTTTTTGGCACCAAGAACAACCTGGAGTAAAACCCTGATCCGGTCTGATCTCGGGGGACATGTTGGATGGTTCTTTTTGTTAGCAGCTGTGCAATTTCCACAGTTGCTACCTCCCGTTGTTCAGGTGGTACATCGGGGAGGTTTTTGGATCTGGGAATACTGTGAAGGGGAATTGAATAGCCTCTGGATATCACTCGAAGCACCCAACGGTCTGACGTGATTGACTCCCATGATGTCAGGTGCCTCGAAAAACACCCCCCGACTGCCTCCAGAGAGGAGCAGCCGGGTAACCCATCAGGGAACAGGGAGCTCTTGCATGCTCTGCTGATGGCTATCGGGCTGTTGAGAGGGAGGTAAAGCGGGGACCATTGGACCTGGAGGGTCCATTGCAGGATCCTCATGTGTAGTCGAGCGTGAAGGAGTGAGATGGCTGCCACCATTGAACCTAGGGTCCTCAGGACCATAGCTGCAGTCGGAGCAGGTTCTAAGATGGCCGTGATATGACACCTCAGGTTGGACAGTCGATCTAGAGTGAGGAATGCCCGCATGTTTCTTGTGTCCGATCTTCCTCCTATAAAATCTATAAGCTGTGTGGGGGCCAGGGAAGATTTTTCTCGGTTTATGGTGATGCCCAGCCGAGGGGCTATATGAAGGAAATAGTCCCTGGCTGAGCACAGTAGATGCCTTGATGACGCTGTAAGGAGCCAGTCGTCCAGGTATGGAAACACCTGAATTCCTTGGAGTCTCAGGTGGGCCGCTACCACTGCAAGTACCTTGGTAAACACCCTGGAGGCAGAGGTGAGACCAAAGGGAAGGACCCTGAACTGGTAGTGACTGGCTCCGAGCCGGAAGCGAAGGAACCTCCTGGACCGTCTGTCCATTAGAATGTGGTAGTACGCGTCCTTGAGGTCTATAGAGCACATCCAATCGTTCTCCCGCAAAAGGGGAAGGATAGATTGTAAGGTGACCATCCGGAAAAAGAAGTTATGTCCTTACCATAACGTTCCATGTGGAGTGTTCATCTCGCCTTGGTTATTACACATGGGTTTGGAGCCGATCCTCGGCTCCGTGCCGGCCGACTGCAAGCTCTGCATCGAGAAGAAGCTCGAGGACATCTAATACCCACAATCCCCCTCTGCCTTTACCTCAGATCTAGTTTGCAAGCAAACCAGACATAAAGCACGCACACATGCCAAACTATATACATAAAAGTACATATATACAAACATACCAAGGGAATGATAGTAACACTAATACTGCAACAGCAGAAGGAGAATACTCCAGACCAGGCACCAAATCGAACGTTCTTCCTAAGGGTGGGAAGGGTGGGAGTGTAATAACCAAGGCGAGATGAACACTCCACATGGAACGTTATGGTAAGGACATAACTTCTTTATGTGAGAGTGTTCAATCTCGCCTTTGTTCTTACACATGGGTAGCGTCCCTAGCTCCATGATCCTGAGAAACTCAAGGGAGAACGTTTTTCAGCACAGTGGAACCAAAGGTTGCCCTATCCCTAGAAACCCTGTCCACTTTGTAATGAGAGATAAATGTATGTGGTTTAGCCCAAGTAGCAGCCGCACAAATAGTGTCTAGTGGTAAGCGAGCTGCGTGAGCCAAAGATGTAGAAACTGATCTGGTGGAATGTCCTTTGGGTTTTGCTGATAATGTTTGGTCAGAGGCTTCATAAACATATGTGATACAGTCAGTTTGCCATTTAGAAAGAGTTCATTTAACTGCAAGACCCTTTCTGCTGTCAGCAAAAGCTACAAATAGTTGATCAGATTTCCTGTGATCTTTTGTTCTATCCAAATAAAATCTGAGTTGTCTATGGGCGTCCAGTTTGTGCAGCATATACTCCAATTTATTAGAGTGGTTCTTAAAGAAGGTGGGTAATTCAATGGACTGATTAATATTACTAGAAGAACAAACTTTGGGGAGAAAGGATGGATTAGTGCGTAGGGATACTCTGTCAGAATGAAATATTAAATAAGGATGTTTGACAGAAAGGGCCTGAAGCTCAGACACTCGTCTAGCAGATGTAATGGCCACTAGAAATAAAGTTTTCCATGACAAAAATTTCAATGTGCAACTTGAGGCTGGTTCAAAGGGTGGCAACATCAATTTAGAGAGCAACAGGTTTAAATTCCACGGTGATGTCGGACTTCTGACTGGTGGTCTGATATGAAAAGAACCTTTTAAAAAGGCTTTACAAAGTCTGTGAGCCATAATAGGCACCACATTCCTCTACATGATAGTTAGAAATGGCAGCTAACTGTACTCTTAAAGTAGCGGGAAGCTCCTTCATGAAATAGTTCAGTCAAGAACTCTAAAACCTTGTTTAACGGAGCTCTAACAGGGTCCAAATGATGTGACTCGCCCAAAAGACAAAGCGTTTCCACTTACTGGTGTAAGTCTTTGTAGTGGAAACTTTATGAGAAGCTACTAAAATATCTTGAACCGCCCGATGTAAGGGGAACTGACCTGGCTAAGGGAAGCGGAGCAGCCAAGCTGCTAGATGGAGAGATGCTAGAGATGGGAGAGGAATTCCTGATGAGCGAGTCAGTAGATCTGGCACTGGGTCCAGTATACATGATCCCCGAATGTGGTGATGCAATAGAAAGGGAACCAAATTTGTGAGGCCAGAGCAGGGCAATGAGAATAATAGTCCTCTGAAGGTTGTTGGCTTTCTGTAGAAACTTTGCAATCAGGGGAAATGGAGGAAAAGCATATAGGAGACTCGGGGCCAATCGTGCGCCAGGGCGTCGCTGGGGACTTCAGTTGGGGGGGCTAATAGGGCAAAGTAGCCCCTGCATTTGGCGTTCATTGGAGACGCAAACAGATCGCAGGTAGGCTGGCCCCATTTGCGAAAAATCCTTCGCAACTGACTGTTTGAGGGACCACTCGTGAGGCAATAGTATTGCCCTGCTCAGCCTGTCGGCTATGACGTTGGATGACCCGGGATGTGCGTTGCGATCAGAAAGCGACCGGTGGACTCTGCCCATTGCCAAATTCTCATGGCCTCTCTGCATAGTTGGTAAGACCTGGTTCCCCCTTGCTTGTTTATGTACCAGACTACAGACATGTTGTCTGTCTGAACTGCAATGGTCCCTGGAGGAAGAAGGGGAGCAAAGTGTTGCAACGCTAAAAACACTGCCCTCAACTCCAGAACATTGATGTGCAGATTGTACTCCAGATTGGTCCATTCGCCTTGGACTGTCTGTCCCTGAAAGATGCCCCCCCACCCTATCAGGGAAGCGTCCGTGGTTATCGTCGCTGACGGTGCGGGTAGCACGAATGGTCTTCCGCTGGATAGGTTGCAAGTCTGTAACCACCACATTAGGTGTGATTTGCATGTTTTTGTTATCAATATTTCGTGAGTCAGTGGAAGTTGTTGGAATGACCATTGTGCAAACAGGAAATTGTGCAAACAGAAGCCATTGTAGTACTCTCATGTGCAGTCTTCCCAATGGTATCGCAATGAGAGAAGCTGCCATGAGACCCAAGACTTTCAGAACAATTTTTGCCGGTGACTTTCTGGACGACAGCAGAAGGGAAATGTTGATTTGAAGTGCTACTATTCTTTCTGTAGGAAGTTTTAGAACTAAATGATGCGTATCTAATTCCGCTCCTATGAATAAGATATGCTGTGATGGCTGTAGCAAAGATTTTTCGAAATTTACTGAAATTCCAAGGTGTGTACAAAGTTGTAGGGTGTAATCCTTGGCTTGTATCAGTTGACGCCTGGTGGTGGCAGACAGGAGCCAGTCGTCCAGATCACGGAAACACCTGGAATCCTAGGCGCCTCAGATGAGGCGCTACCACTGCCATGCATTTGGTGAAGACCCTGGGGCTGTAGTCAGACCAAAGGGCAGGGCTCAAACTGATAGTGACTGGCTCCCAGCCGGAAGCAAATGATCCCTGGGCGCCCTGGCCATTTTGATGTGGTAGTATGCGTCCTTCAGATCTATCGAGCACATCCAGTCGTCCTTCCGTAAGAATGGAAGGATCGATTGAAGCGTGACCATTCGGAACTTTTCCTTCTTGACAAAGGTGTTGAGATGGCTTAGGTCCAGAATCGGCCTCCAGTCCCCTGTTTTCTTTGGAACTAAAAAGAACCTTGAGTAAGTTCCGAATCCTATTTGGTCCGCTGGAACTGGTTGGAAGACTTTTTCTAGCAGCTTTGAAATTTCTGTAGCTGCTGGGTCTCGCAGATGGGGTGGTACATCTGGGAGTTTTCTCTTTGGAATGGGTGTGGATAGAAATGGGATTTTGTAACCTCTGGTAACAATGCTTTTTACCCAATTGTCTGAAGAAAGGTTTTGCCAGGCCTGAGGGTATAAAGCTAAGCGACCCCCGACTGCCTCCAGAGCAGGACAGTCGGGCCTCCTCTCAGGAGTGCTGAAAAGGTTTGCCAGGGAGGTTATCCCTGTCACCTTGGTTTTGCGGACCCCTCTGCCGCCAGGCGGCGTCTTCCACCTCTGCCCCCTCTGCCTCCCAGAGGGGCATCACCCTGTGTGTTTGGGAAAGATCCTTGGGGTTTTGAAACCACATTTTCCCTACGTTGCCCTTTGGGGTGCGGTCTGGAAGGGTGGAAAACGGACTCCGACAGCAGACAGAGTCTTTCCCTCCTGTTCACACCGGTAAGGGTCTCCTTTACTTTAGGGCCAAAAGTGTGGCTCCATCAAATGGGGCGTTAGTAAAGGAAGACTTGAAGGCTTCCAAATGAACATAAGCGCATCCAGGATTGCCTACGATGAGCAATCGCTGACGCCGCTGCCCTACTCGATCCTTCGGCTGCGTAGGATATCAGCCTCATGGACGAGTTTACAATGGATGTAAGGGTGTTGAGATGCGCTGTAACTTTCTCTGAAACAGCAGCATCTGTAGTACCCTGGAGGGTATCTCCCAACTCTTTGACTAGATCCTCTGTAAGCGTGTAAAATGAGTCAAATAGTTCAGGGAGCATAGAAAGCCACTGAACTGAAAATGCGCTTCCCGTATCTGTCCATGGTCCTAGAATCTTTGTTAGGCGGATGGACAGATGAGGAAGACTCCGACATCTCCTTTTTCGTGGCCGCTGCCACTGCCATGGCGTCTACTGGAACTCCTTTGGTGAGGTAAGCCTTGTCCTGTGGTGCCGTAATGTACTTGTTTGGCTTCCTAGGGACTGGTTCCACCGTGTCAGGTGTCTCCCACGCCTTGAGCAATCAACTCCATTAACTCATCAAGGGCGGAGTGACCCAGGAGGAGGAAGGGTGAGCACCAAATGCCTTCAGCAAAACTGACTCATCCTCAGAAGGGGGGAGGGCTTGCCAGTCACCTCTCTGTTTTAGGATCTCCAAGATGTCAGAAAAGAGACATCTTCTGAAGGTGACTTAGGGGACCCTTCTGACTCATCTAAGTCAGTATCAGATGTCAAGGATTCTTGTGGAGAATCCAAGTGTCTCCTCTTACACAATCTTTTCCTAGGGACTTCTTCGTGGGGAGCATCCGAAGAAGCCTCCGAGGAAGAGGGGCACCCTCCAGGGGTGGCTGAGACACTGGTGCCCGGCGCTTGGGCGTGGCCGTGGGTGCAGAGGAGGATAACGGTCCTTTGTGGGGAGGAGAAGCTGTTCCTGCTGATGTGGTTGTCTGGGTAGACAACACCTTCCTCATGAGGTCGAAGGCCCCGGGTCCCGAGTCGAGGTATCTCCCGGTTCGAAGAAATGGGAAGAATCCCGAAACAGGAACCGAAGGCACCGACCCGAGGACGGAACCGAGTCGATCCGCCGAGGCCCGAGAGGCGTCGGAACCGAAACATCGGTCCGACTCTCGGTCCCGGAACCAAGGATGGATCTTCGGCCCGAGACTCCAGTACGGATCGGATGGAGTCGAGGTGAACGGTGACCGAGAAAAGGGCGGTTCTGGCACGAGGGCTCCACAATCATCAGTTCAGCTTCTTCCGGCTCCGAAGACTGGACAGGTCTCGGAGGAGGAACAGATGGAGATAGTGGCAGGCCTTCAAGTCTCGACATCAACTGAGAGGAGACCGAGATAAGCTTGGATAGGGCCGTATGCTCCATCAATTTCTGCACCACACGGTCCACATCGGTGTCGGAAAGGGGCCTGGAAGAACGGGTCGAAGGGATCGAAGACGGAGCCGACCTCAACAGGGTCGGTGGAGGGAGCTCCGTCACCGGTTCCAAGACTCGAGGCTCGGAAACTGCCAACAGTTGAACACTAGGCCCCGAAGTCAGTGGAACCGGTGATCTAACTTTACCCGAAGAGCTCGGAGCCGATGACTTGGGCTCCGACGTCTTCGATTCCTTCGAGGATTTGGATGCCTGGTCTGAAGCATCCAGAGCCTCCTGGAAAGAGGGTTTCAACAACCCTCTGTCCATCAGTTTCCTGTGCCTATCTGTCATGACCCTCCCACTAAAAGAGTGACAAATAGAACAGTCCTCTTGTAAGTGGAGAGGGCCAAGGCAGTAGACACAGGAACTGTGGTTGTCCGTGACCGACATCTTTTGGCCACACTGGCAACGTTTGAATCCAGATTTTATTTTCTCAGACATTTTGAGGTAAGAGAAAAAAGTCAAGTCCAGTAACAGTCAATTCCAGAGAAAAAAGGTCAAATCCGGTAGATATGTCAGTCCGTTTGTCAATCCAAGTAGGGGTGGTAGGCCCCGAAAAACTCTATACCAGTTAAAGAATTAAACTAAATTAACGGTACCGAGAATTTCACTCTCTACACACACACCATACAGTAAATACTATAACTAGTGTTTTTAAACAAGTTCTCTTGAAAATTTAACAATAAAGTTAAATCTTATCTGAAAAACCCTCGAGCTAGCCTCCAGCGATGCGAATGCAGCAGCGGCAAACTAGATCTGAGGTAAAGGCAGAGGGGGATTGTGGGTATTAGATGTCCTCGAGCTTCTTCTCGATGCAGAGCTTGCAGTCGGCCGGCACGGAGCCGAGGATCGGCTCCGAACCCATGTGTAAGAACAAAGGCGAGATTAAACACTCTCACATCTTTTGTTTGGTTACAGACAGGTTCAGTTGTGACAGGTCTATGATCGGTCTTAAGTCCCCCGTCTTTTTTGGCACCAAGAACAACCTGGAGTAAAACCCTGATCCGGTCTGATCTCGGGGGACATGTTGGATGGTTCTTTTTGTTAGCAGCTGTGCGATTTCCACAGTTGCTACCTCCCGTTGTTCAGGTGGTACATCGGGGAGGTTTTTGGATCTGGGAATACTGTGAAGGGGAATTGAATAGCCTCTGGATATCACTCGAAGCACCCAACGGTCTGACGTGATTGACTCCCATGATGTCAGGTGCCTCGAAAAACACCCCCTGACTGCCTCCAGAGAGGAGCAGCCGGGTAACCCATCAGGGTTGCTGCGTGGGTCTGTCAGAGAAAGGTTCTCTGGACCCAAAGTTCCTAGGAGCCCCTCTGCCTCTAGGACGGCGACCTCCCTGTCCTCCTCTGCCACGGAAGGACTGGTTGTCCGGAGCAGGTTGGGACTGCTGCGATTTCCGGAACCACATCTTCTTCTGTCCCTTTTGGTTCTTCGAGAAGGACCTCTGGGGAGTTCGACGGCAGACAGCGTCTTCCTGTCCTTTTCGCTCTGGACAAGCGTTTCGCGAACCATTTTGCCAAAAAGGGCAGAACCATCGAAGGGGGCATTCGCGAAGGTCGCTTTGAAGGGCTCCGCGAAGTCACAGTGCCGGAGCCAGGCCTGGCATCTCATAACAAGGCCCGATCCGCTAGCTCTAGCGGCTCCCTCTGTTGCATGAGATAAGAGCCACATAGAAGTATTAGACACCGCTCTGAGAGTGGCCATCCGGGTGGAGTACACTTGTTTGTCCTCCGCCGACATGGACTCCGGGGGAGATGCAGCGTATTCCTTAATCAGGTCTCGCTCTTACACTTATGCTTACGAAGCACTTCCTCGGGGGGACTGTCCGAGGAGTCCTCGCCAGCAACCAGTTGTTCCAAAGGAACCACTTGGGACATTGAGGCGGGCTGTCCCTGAGACCGGCTGATGGAAGCCTGGCCCAGCTGCGAGGGAGTGCGGGATGGAGCCGAGACAGGGACCGGGGGTCCGGATGTCCTCGACAGAACCCTCTCCACAACGTCGAAGGCCGAGGGGGAGCCGACTTCTCTAAGACCCGAGAGCCGACCCCCACTCAGATCCGACGAATGGATCAGAACCGGAGCAGAGACAGTCGGATCAGAGAGACCGGTGCGCTCCGACCTAGACGGAGTCGGAGACACCGGCTCCCTCGGATCCGAGGCTAGGCCCGCGGCTCCGAGTGGTCGGTCCGAAGTACCCGAAGCACTCAAGGGAGGGATCGGATCCGAGGTGCGCCGACCAGTCGGATCCGACCCACACCCGGGTCCAACACTGCCCGGCTCCGAAAGCTCCGAACCCGGGAGTCGGGTTGGAGAAGGAGCTATGGGGGTGAAAAAAGGGGTCGAGGCCCCTCCCGGATGGGGGGGGGGGCAGGAGCACTCCCATCCACATCTGGGCCTGGATGAATCACCTCATCATCCGGTCCATATCAGCGTCCGACATAGAAAAAGTTGACCTCGACGAGGCCACCGAGGCGGATCTAGAGTGTCGCCTCGGCCTCGAAGGTCTAGTCTCCACCTCCTCGGTCCGGGAGAGAACCGAGGATCAGAGCCGAGGAGGAGGAGATTTAGAAGCCAGAGGAAGCAGCAGGTGGCGGGGCCGAGACAAAGGCCTCGGCCCGCTTTATGGTGCCCCTCCTGTGCCTCTCCTTTTCCCTCCTGGTCTCCCTATCCTCCGGTTTCTTAGCGGGAGATTGAGTCCCTGCCGGAGGAAGGGAGAACGAAGTAGCCACTGGCGATTTCTGAGTAGGGAGGATAGCAGGGGCCGAGGCCGAAGCCGATTCAGGAGGGAGAAGTCCCGCCAGAACCAACTTCGACCTCCGCTCCCTTAAAGCCCGGGGGTTGAACCCTGCACAAATGGTATAACCAGATGAAAGGTGTTCAACTCCCAGGCATTTAACGCACTGAGTGTGGCCATCAGCTGGGGAAAGCTTATGGCCACACTCGGTACATTTAGAAAATATAGCCTTGGGGGCTTCAGACATAGCTACGCCCTAACAGGCCCTAAAAAAAAAACACACACACAACAAACACACACTAAACGAACACCCGAGAAGGTTAACTAAAGAAGGGAGGAAAGCCTAAACAAACACACTAACTTCTGCCAAATTATAAGAAAAAATATAGGCAAAAAAATGTCACCAATTTTCTTTCGCTATGGAGCTCGAAATTCCTGTCAGCTACTGAACGCAGCAAACGAAATCTGAGGTCAGTCAGGGCTTAGCAGGGGATTATGGGTAAAGGGAGGAGCTAGGAGCTCAGATCCTAAAGCTTATGAATTGCCGGCTCGGATCCGATGTCGGATCCTAATCCCACAGGTTGCAGACAAATGAAGTCTTCCTACTTCAGATCTGCACAATAGAAGGAGGAAGCTACTAAATGATAGAGCAAAATCCCAAAAAGGGAAGGCATCACTGATCAGTATTAGCAAAAAACTACGGGCACACATAAAATTGTCTAAGGTCAGCTTCGAGAGAAAAATTGCACAGGACACTAAGGATAATCACAAGGCTTTCTTTAGTTATGTTAGGAACCTGGGTGGGAATTCACAGATATGCTCAGAATTAGTCCAAAATGACAAAAAATACACCGAACCCACAGACATTGCCAACATCCTAGCTGACAGGTTCAGCGCAAACTTCTCCCTCCCACCAAAGGGCAAATATCTATCCCAGCAGAGTGCTGCCCCCCTGACATCTCAGATGCTCAGGTAAGAGCCGCCCTCTCCAAAGCAAAAAACACAGCATCAATGGGACCAGATGGTGTCCCGGCTCGTCTACATGAACTCCAAGAAGAGCTAAACGCAAACATAAAACTACTGTTCAATCTCAGCCTTACTACAGGATATGTGCCCAAAGAGTGGCGTGCAGCAACAGTGGTCCCTCTCCATAAAGGTGGTGCCTCAACGGATCTTGGAAACTATCGCCCCATAAGCCTGACTAGCTTGGTCTGCAAAGCTATGGAAAGGATCATCATGGACCTCATAAATAAAGATATTGGGGACCTACAAACACTGGATCCTACCCAGTTCGGCTTTGTTAAGGGCAGGTCCTGCCTCTTAAACCTGGTTGATTTCTTTGAAACAGTCACCAAGGCCATTGACGAGGGGAAGGTGGTCCACACAGCCTACCTGGACCTCGCAAAAGCCTTCGATACAATACCCCACTCGGGCATTATAGATAAGCTCACCAGCTTAAATATAAACCCCTATGTCACTAGATGGATTGCAAACTGGCTCAAGGACAGAACCCACATGGTTAGAATTGCTGGAGCCATGTCAGACTCCAAACCAGTTACAAGTGGTGTCGCACAAGGCTCAGTCCTGGGACATCTCTTGTTCGGTATATATTTCTCGGAGGTACAGGCCAACACGGAAGGACTGTGGCTGACCAAGTTTGCAGATGACTGCAAACTGGGCGCCATAATAGACTCTTCCAGCCGACACAAGCATCCTCCAAAAGGGCCTCATAGAAACAGACAACTGGTGCCAGAGCCATGGCCTCAAGCTAAATGCCAAAAAGTGTATAGTTATCCCCTTTGGCAAAAACAAAGTGCCCACAAATTACCACATAGGTGGTAATCCATTAAGTACAGAAGAAGTAATTAGGGACCTGGGGACCCAAGTTGATAGCAATCTCTCATTTGACAACCACGTGGCCAAAGTGGTTAGAAAAACATTTTATACAGCCCACCTAATCATGAAGGGATTCACATCTAGATCAGGGGAGGTCATCGTGCCTCTTTACTCATCCCTCATCAGGCCCATAATTGAGTACAATGCCCCTTTTGGGATGTACCTTACCAGATACCTGCAGCAACTGGAAAGACCCCAAAAGTACCTCACCAAGAGGATCAAAGGGCTCAAACAGATGCCATATGCTGCCCAGTTAAAGAAACTCTAGCTCTACTCAGTGGCATACCGCCTGTTCAGAGGCGATCTGTGCCTGACGTATAAAGCCATGTCCAACCCGGAATTAATGGACATGCTGCACCTCAGAAAATCCAAATCCCATCGAGCGACTTGAACCTCAGCACTGAAATAAATAGGACATGCTGGAGGGACAGATTCATAACCCAGAGGCTCCCTTCACTCTGGAATAAAATCCCAGTCCGGGTTAGGCAGAGTCCCTCATTGACTCTCTTCAAGAGGAATCTTGATGAGTGGATGGGAGATCGTAAGTTTACCCCGAGTATCACTTCTGTGTCACTGTTAGATAGAGGCACAGTATACTAACCTCGAAAAAGGACATAGCAAAATACATTTAAAATGGGTGGCGAAAGCCAAACACATTCTGGCTAGGCTTATAAATGCCCTAGGGCAGATAGCCTAGTATGAACCTATGAACCTATGTCCTAAGCACGTAATGAGTCATGAGCACCAAGGTTGATAACCTGACTTTTGACCACCCTGTTGCTTCCATTGTATGGAAAGCCTTGTACATGGCCCACCTCATAAGTCAGGGTATCTCATCCAGGGAGAAGGAGGTCATATCATCACTGTAGTCTTTCCTCATAAGGGCCATTATTGAGTACAATGCCCTGTTTGGCATGTACCTCTCAAAGCACATGCAGCAGCTGGAGAGGCAAGAGAGGTTCCTCACCAGGAGAATCCAGGGCCTCAAACATCTACCATACACAGACAGGATAAAAACCCTATCCCTCTAATCAGTCACATTAGACTCCTCAGAGGTGACCTCTGTCTGGCATACAAGGCGATTACGGACCACGCCTTGATGGGACTTGCTGCATATCCACAAGTTAAGCTCCACTCCAGTAACCTACACATGCAGCCCCAACCTGGTCTGTGACATCAATAAGACTAATTGGCAGGACAGATGTGTCCCAGAGACTCCCTCGTCTATAAATTAGACTCACCCTCCACATAAGGAGAGTACCTCTTTAACCCTTTCTAAGCTCAACTGGGATAATTGGATAAGAAACAGAAAATATACCCCTGGGATTCCACCCCTGTTTCTGCTGGACAGGGGCATTGGGTGCTGATCTGTCTAAATATGGGCTAAACTCTCGGCTAGCCTTTGAAGGGCCTCAGAGCCTAGTAACCTCCTTTGTCTATTATTTCAAGAATATTACATATAAAATACAACTTATGCAGTATGTAATAATACCTTCGTACCTTACACACATTTATACACACAGACATGCACAGGCAAACAGTCAAGCAACAGACATCATTTATATATATATATATATATATATATATATATATATATATATATATATATATATATATATATATATGTAAATATACAAATAGATGCAACGGTAAGGTTGGACCTTACAACTGTCTCGTTGAAATTAAGTATTGGACCTGACTCCCCCACAGGAGCAACAAAACTGAAAAAAACAAAGCTAACTTCAGACTACTATGCAATGGTACAAAACATATTGTACCTCCTGACTCCTATGCAGTGGTGTACTCAGATGCCCTGTACAAACATTTAAGCAGCTGAGTAGACTCCATTTTACCCAACTCCTGAAAAAACAAGACACCAAGGTGCACCTGAAATATAAACAGATTATATAACATGAGAAAGAATGGTTATCTAAGAAAAAGAGGGATGTGACTCAGTAGAGGAAGAATTCCCTCCTCAGCTTGAACAAGCAAATCAGAAATCTCATGAAATCCTTTAAAGCTAAGTATGAAGCTAAAATAGTGTCTCCAGCTAAGGATAATCAGAAGGCATTCTTTAATTATGTCCAAAACTGAAAATGGAATGTCCAGCTTTGTGAAGAAGAGGTAATAGATGGTACCGCTCATACTGCACCGCAGGAAATCACCCACCCTCCTAGCTGACAGATTTGGTGCAAACTTCACTTGTCTAGCCCCATCGTCCATACCCAAAGCCTACACAATACCAGTCCTCTGCCTAGTATCTCTAGAAATCAGGTCTCACTTGAGCTCTCCAAGGTCAAAAACATGGGCGCAATGGGGCAAGATAACATCCCAGGATGCTTATTAAGCAATCTAAAACAAAACATATCAGACCCACTTACAAATCTCTTTAACCATAGCCTGAGAACTCGATTTATTCCACCGGAGTAGAGACCAGCAACAGTAATCCCTTTGCACAAATGGGGCCATTTATAGACCTTGGGAACTACAGACCCCATAAGTCTCACCAGTCTCATCTGCAAGGCCATGGAAAGAATCATCATGAAATTGAGCAAGAGGGAGTGTATCAATACTTGGGAATTGATGAAGGATCAGTAATAAAACATGAACAAATGCGAATAAAACTCAGCAAGGAATGCTTTAGAAGAAATCATTGACATCTAGGAACAAGATCCAAGCTATAAACCAATTTGCTCTTCCGGTCCTAACTTACAGTTTTGGAGTGATTGACTGGCCTCAAAAAGATAAATAAAGAAGTTATGTACTCACCATAACGTTCCATCAGAGTAGGTACTTCATTTGTCTGCAACCTGTGGGTATCGGATCCGACCTCGGATCTGAGCCGGCAGCTTTCCAAGCTACAAGATCAGAGCTTCTAGCTCCTCCCCCTACCCATAATCCCCTGCTACATGCTGCATTACTTCAGATCGATTTTTGCCCAATCACACAACTCATAACCTCAACAGAGGAATACACCAAATTTAACTTCCAGACAAAAGAATTTCAGGTGACCAGAGATCCCGACAAAGGTTCGGGGGATGGCAGGGGGGCTCGGTTGCAAACAAATGAAGTACCTACTCAGATGGAACGTTATGGTGAGTACATAACTTCTTTATCTGAAGTAGTTACTTCATTTGCTCTGCAACCTGTGGGACAGAGTCCCCAGCTACCTAGGATCAAACCTGGGTGGCCTTTACGGAAGGATATTCCGAAGCACCGCGGAGCCAAAGGAAGCCCTACCTCTCGAAATCATATCTAGTTTATAATGAGAAATGAACGTATGAGAAGACGACCAGGTAGCTGCTGAACATATGTCGTCCAAGGGAACCCTGGACCAAAAGGCTGCTGAGGTGGCCATAGACCTTGTAGAATGAGCGTGAATTCCAATAGGAGCTGGCTTGCCTGAAGATATATACCCCTGAATTATGCACTGACAAATCCAATTTGCTACGGTCACTTTGGAAATGGCTCTACCCATGGCTGATTTTGCAAAGGACACACACAACTGGTCCGACTTGTGAAAATCCTTAGTCCTGTGCAAGTAAACACGCAGTTCTGTGTACATCCAGTTTATGCAATTTGTATTCCCCTCTATTCTGAAAATTTGGAAAGAAGACGGGTAAATTTATTGATCGATTAATATTCGACTCTGAAGCCACCTTACGTAAGAACGACGGGTTAGTCCTGAGGGACACTCTAGCCTTGTGAAAAATGAGGTAAGGGAGTTTTCATACACAGTGCTTGAAGTTCTGAAACCCTCTTGGCCGAAGTAATAGCCACCAAAAAAGCCGTTTTCTAAGACAAGAATTTTAACGGAACCAAGGCCGCAGGCTCAAAGGGTGGACCTGTCAGGGCTTGTAAGACTAAGGTCAAATCCCATGCGGGTACCACAGCTTTCACAGGCAACTTCAAAAGAAAGATGCCCCGCAAGAAAGTTTTGCATAATTTTGTAGATGCCAAGGACCCTAGGCCATCTCCCACATGAAAATGGGAGATGGCTGCTAATTGCACCTTAACCGTTGAAACACTTGCTCCCTGCCGAAAAATTAGCGACAGGAAGTCCAGGATAGTCGGAATAGGAACTGTAAATGGATCCAGGCGCTTGTCTTTAGCCCACATGGAGAAACGTTTTCATTTACTATTGTAAATTTTTCTGGTAGCCGGCTTATGCGCAGCGACCAGTATGGCCTTCACAGGAGAAGAGATACTGGGAGTCCTAGCCATCAGTGGAACTGGATCAACCAAGCCGCAAGCTTGAGGTTCACACCAGGTTCGGGGTTTGGTATCCTGCAGGATGCGAGATCAGGTCTGGAATGGGATCCAGTATCCATGGAGGAGTTGCACTGCGAGACCGCAGATAAGGAAACCAGATCTGGCGAGGCCAGAATGGGGCTATGAGGATAACTCTGCTCCCCAACCGACAGGCTTTCTGTATGAACTTTATCATAAGCGGGAGGGGGGGATAAGCATAAAGGAGACTGGGAGGCCAAGCATGAACTAGAGCGTCTCTGGGATTTTCCCCTTCGGGGGGAAGTATTGCTAAGTACTCGCTGCATTTTGTGTTTAATGGAGAAGCAAAAAGATCGCAGCGAGGCCAACCCCATTTGCAGAAGATCTGCTTCGCAACAGATGGATTGAGAGACCACTCGTATGGAGTGAGAATTACTCAACTCAGTTTGTCCGCTAATATGTTGGACCGTCCCGGAATGTGCGTTGCTACCAGAAACCGGTTGGTGGATATCGCCCATTCCCAAACTCTCATAACCTCTCCACAAAGAGGGTAAGACCTGGTTCCTCCCTGTTTGTTTATGTACCAGACTACTGACATGTTGTCAGTCTGGATTGCAATAGTCTCCAAAGGAAGAAGGTCGTGGAGAGCTTGCAACGCTAGAAGCACTGCCCTCATCTCTAGGACATTGATATGCAAAGCGGTCTCTAGGGAAGTCCACGTGCCTTGGACGGTTCTGCTCGAACAACGCCCCCCACCCGAGGCGAGAAACATCCGTGGTCAACGTGGCTTGGGGCGGGGGAATCACAAAGGGTCTCCCTTCCCTCAGTTCTCGCATGTGGAGCCACCAAAGAAGGGAGCCCTTGCAAACTCTGCTCAGTGGTATCGGAGTGTTCAACGGGTGGAGTAATAGCGACCACTGAACTTGAAGGGTCCACTGCAATATCCTCATCCGTAGCCGTGCATGAAGGGAGAGACCGATCGCCGCTGCCATAGACCCTTGTGCCCTCAGGACTAACTCCGCTGCTGGAGCAGGACTCTGAAGAAGGGCTAGTAACTGAAACGACAAGCTGCTCAGCCTGTCTGAAGTTAAGAGTAGCTAGAGAGATACGGGTATCCAACCTGGCCCCTATGAACTCCAGGACCTGAACGGGGCAAAGATAGGATTTCTGTAGATTCACTGAGATGCCTAGGCTCTGGTCAAGAGTCAGAGTGTAATCTCTTGCCACGCAGAGCTGATGCCTGCTGGCGGCGGTAAGGAGCCAGTCGTCTAGGTACGGGAAGACCTGAATGCCCTTAAGTCTCAGGTGGGCTGCAACCACTGCCATGACTTTGGTGAACACCCTGGGGGCTGAGGTCAGGCCAAACAGAAGAACCCTGAACTGATAATGACTGGCTCCCAGCCGGAAGCGGAGAAACCTTCTGGATGGTCTGTCCATCAATATGTGGTAGTACGCATCCTTGAGGTCTATAGAGCACATCCCGTAGTTCTCCCGCAGAAAGGGGAGAATTGATTGGAGGGTGACCATCCGGAATTTTTCCTTGGGAATGAACAGGTTCAGACCGGAAAGGTCTAGAATGGGTCTTAGGTCCCCCGTCTTCTTTGGCCTGCCTCAAACGCCTCCAGGAACACAGATTCATCCGAGGAAGGTTTTTGGGCAGACCACCCTCCTCTAATACGCAACATTTCCATGATGTCTCCGAAGGAGACATCTTCGGAGGGTGACGTTGGGGAACCTTCCCCTTCATCTAAATCCATGTCGGTGGCGACGGACTCAGGGGAGTCCAGGTGCCTCCTTTTACACTGTCCGAAGAGGGCTCGTCAACGGGTTCTTGTTCCTCCAAGGGAACCAGCTGGGGGGCTTGAGCAGGCTGTCCCAATGGTCAGATGACAGAGGATAGACCCACATGCAGCGGGGGTACGGGAGGAACCGAAGCCCGAACCGGGGACCTGGAGGACCTCGACAGTACCCTCTCCACTACCTCAAAAGCCAAGGGAGAACTACTCTTGCCAGGCTCCGAAAGTAATCTACTCGGCCCCGAGGTAGGGATCGGGGCCGATGCAGTCAGAGCCAAGAGAGAGGTATGCTCCAAACCCAGCGGCGCCGAAGACACACCAACTCCCACAGATCTGACGCTCAGCCCTCGGCCCCGAGAACTCTGATCCGACACGCTCGTGGGCACAGTCGGCGAAGAGACTGGAGCTATCGGCGCAGACGAATCCCCGGCTCCAAAAGGGCCCGAATCCAATGACTCCTAGACCCGAAAACGAGTCAGAGAAGGAGTGATCGGAGCAAAAATGGGGGCCGCACTCCGGGGGGGGGGGCAAGAGCACCCCCATCTGCATCTGGGTCTGTATGAATCGACGCATCATCCGATCCATGTCCGCGTCGGTGAGGCTTCTGGTCAACGTAGAAGTCGTTGTCGAGGCGGGCCGGGAGGGCTGCCTCGACGACCTCGAGGGAGACCGATACTCCTCCTCCGGCTCCAGCGAAAAACATGGCGAACGGCGCCGAGAGGGGGAGGATTCAGAGACCCTCGTGAGAGACCTAGCCAGCTTAGATGGCGGGGCTGAGGGTTGAGTCTCAGCCTGCCTTTTCTGAGACTTGTGCCCTTCCTTGTCCTTGTGCCTCTTCTCTTTGGAGGAAGAGGCACCAGAGTCCCCTGAGCTCAAACCCAAAGAGGGAGGTTGAGTCCCCGGTTGAGCAGGGGATGCAGAAGGCACCGGGGCTGCAGAGGCAGCCTGAGCCTGAGCAGGAGAGGAAGAAGAAGCCGATTCCTGGGGAAGCAAGCCCGCCAGGATCAGCTTATTCTTCCTTTCCCTAAGTGCCCAGGGGTTAAATGCCGCACATATTGTGCAGGCCATAGACAAATGGGCCACCACCAGGCACAAAACGCACTGAGTGTGGCCATCAGCCAGAGAAAGCTTATGGCCTCACTCAGTACACTTTGAAAAAAACGGCTTTGGGCCCTTCAGCCATTTTGACTAAAACACTCACACACGCACACCCAAACACTAAGGGGGAGGGGTGTCACACCAAAAACACTAACTTCTAAAAAAAAAAATAACGAGTTTCTAAATCACGACTAAAAAAACCCAGGGATACTACTCACACGCACACTAAAAAATACAATCTTCCCAGTTGAGAAAAAGTTAAAGAACGGTAACAATCTCACCAAAAGCCAAGGAGCTCTTCAAAGGTAGCTGTTTCAGCCACGGCAATCGGAGGTAATACAGCATGTAGCAGGGGATTATGGGTAGGGGGAGGAGCTAGGTGCTCGGATCTTGTAGCTTGGAAAGCTGCCGGCTCGGATCCGATACCCACAGGTTGCAGAGCAAATGAAGTAACTACTTCAGATTAGCTATTAAAACAAGGATACTTCAGGCTCACTAAATGATTTATAAAAATCAACGTATACCAAGATTATATATTCCCCGTTCTGAATGTGGGATGCGCCTCCTTGAAATTGATTACACGTATAGATCTGCAATCGTGGGACTCAACACATATTTACTCACCTCAAGATCCAAATGTAGTGAAAGTTTTGAAACATGAGGAGAATAAATCTAAGATTACGTCTCTGCTTAATCTAGCAGAAGCATATAGACATCAAGCAGGAATGGAAATCAAACCAGAAGTAGATAGAAATCAGGCAGCAACCGAATGTGCCAAAAAACAAAAGAAAGAATATACGGTAAAGGACCAGGTGAGAAGGCTAGAAATGTAGAAAAAGCATAAATATATTTGCAAATATAGAAAACTTCTGAAAGAACCTCATGTTGATCAGGAACGAATGCAGGAATGCTTAAGGAGAGGTGAATTCAAGCCAAGAAATGAAAGGTTAATATTGGCAGCCCAAGATAGTGGGCTATGTACACGCTGGTTTACAAAGTCCATTGAACATGTGGGAGAAACACAAATATAGGTTTTGTAAAACTGAATTGGAAAGTCACACACCTTGTTGCGACACACTAATTACAGGAGGACTGTTTACTGAAAGGCAAAATAATGTGGCAAGACTGTTGCACTGGGGATTGTGCCAACATTATGGTATCAACATGGCTAAAAAACATTGGAAACATGAGCCACAAAACATCATAGAAAATGATGAAGTGTACATCACATGGGATCATCCATTACCAACAGTTCAAAAGATCGATGTTAGAAAATCGGATATAGTGGTCCAAGAAAAGAAGACAAAAGTAGCACTGACCATTGAAGTTGCCACACCCAGTGACTACAATGTCTTGCATACAGGGAGACAAAGTCATAAAATACCAGGATCTGCAGGCAGAAACGAGAGCAATGTGGACAGTTTCAAAAGTCGTAGGAGCAACAGGCCTGATAACATATCTAAATACGATTGCAGATTCTTTTTTAACAATCCATGTAACCCCATATGAATTGCAGGAGGAGTCATTACTAGGCACATTGCAGGTGCTGCAAAGAGCACTTCTGGCTGACAAAAATTAAAACAATACTAATTTCATGAACTTTAATGGTAGTCTGACTTAGGAATGGGGTCCATTCCCGTCACGGTATTAGAAAGCCAAAAGACTTGGAGAAATTAAAAAATGGAGACCCCTTATCAACAAGGACATAAACAACCTTCACATTGTAGACCCAATCTAATTTGGTTTCATTAAGGGTAGATCATTCTTACTAAACCTGGTGGACTTCATTGAGAAAGGCACCAAAGTCCTGGCTGAAGGTAATACAGTGCATACCACCTATACTGACCTGACCAAGGCTTTTGTCACAACCCCCAACTCAAGTTTGAATGAATAACTGCGAATTAGGGATTTCTGGCTAAAAGTATTAACATCTTTACCATACGATTTAGCCATGAGTAAGAACTATTTATATGAGCACCCCAAACAGACACTAGCCTGGTTAATAGGAAAAAACAATACTCCTACTTAGGAGTGAACCTGCAAGCTATCCTAAAAGCTATGAACCAATAGCTTCCCTTCTGATGAAACTATACACTGGAATTTATGCTGACAGAGTTTTATAGATGAGCAGAAAGTGGTAATATGCGGTTTGAAAGCACACAAATTAAATGGCAGGAATTCTGTGGACGTCTGGTACTGCCAAACGTAGGTAGAACGGTTCTGACAGTGTTATTGCTCACAGAGTGGCATCACCACCAGGACATTCTGCAAGTTAGGAAGGATGAAGTCAGATATCTCAAATACTGAAAGAATATAGTCACTAGATGTCTGAGACTACACATTATACAGTTTGAAGTGTTTCAGGGAAGGACACAGAAAAGTACTGGGGACAGAGAAGTAATGGAAAAAAATCAGGATGCTTCTCAGTGGTTTTATGAAAAGCAAAGTTTTAGACCACGACGGAAAGGTTAAATGGTCTCTTTTTATGAAGATTAAATGGCATCATGTCTAAGTGATATAAGAGAGGATTTAGAAAGTACAGTTTTGCACCTACCATAAATGTAGATGTCCGATAGGTATGCATCTGCAGTCATCACATATGGGTTGTCCTGCCTCAGGCAGCCCTTCGGTCGGCCGGATTCCAAAGTCTGGGTCTGGCCTTGGCTGATGTCGCACTTTCCCCGACGTCAGAGCGTCTGGGGTATAAAAGCATCAGCCAACGCCATCTTCCTCAGTTTTTCTTGCCCCAGATGCCAGGTGCCCTCTAGGAAGGCTAAATTTGGATAAATGCAATAAAATTCCAAACATTTGCAAAAATATATATATACATGTATATACAAACAAATACACCATAATAGATTCCCCCAGCTAGCTAAAAGAGGGGTAAGCACCCTAGGAATACCACAGAGGGGTAGGAGGAAGGGTAAACCTGACTGCAGATGCATACCTATCGGACATCTACATTTATGGTAGGTACAAAACTGTACTATGTCCTTCAAGGATGCATCTGCAGTCATCACATATGGGTAGAATACCATAGCCAAACTGGGGGTGGAGGTACTAAGTGAAGGATGGTGTAGTTAAGATACCATGCAGGACTGCCGTAGCAAAACCTGCTCTGGATCTGGAGTATAAAGGCAAATTGTAATGCTTGGCAAATGTATGCACGGTGCTCCATGTAGCAGCTTCTAAAATGTCTTTGGTAGCCACCCCTCTTAGGAAGGCTGTGGTGGTGGCTGTGGCTCTCATGGAATGAGGTCTAATGTTAGCTGGCACAGTCTTTCCATGAAAGGAGTAACAAAAACAAATGCAATTTCCTATCCATTTCGAAATTGTCTGTTTGGAAATTGCTTTTCCTTGTACCCCAGCAGCATATGCTACAAACAACTGGTCAGTCTTTCTGTAACTTTTAGTTCTGTCCAAGTAGTAGCGTAGTTGTCTGTGTATGTCCAGGGTGTGCAGAAGTCTCTCCCCTTTATTTTGAGGCTGTGGGAAGAATGTAAGCAAATGAATAGCTTGGTTCAAAGATACCCTGGATACCACCTTTGGCATGAATGTAGGATTGGTCCTCAAAGAAACTCTGCCCTGATGAAAGATAAGGAATGGCTGCACCGCCATTAAAGCTTGTAGCTCAGATACTCTTCTTGCTGAGGTTATGGCCAGAAGGAAGCCAGTTTTCCAAGAAAAAACTGTACATCTGCCGATGCTGCTGGTTCAAAGGGAGGAAGCGTTAGGTTTTCCAACACGAAATTCAGGTCCCAAGTAGGTAGAGGTGGTTTCCTTGGAGGATTAATGTTTTTGATTCCCCTTAGAAACTGTCTTAGTAGAGGGTGAGAGAAGACAGGTGGATTTAGATTGTATTCTGCTGAGATTGCTGAGGCATGTATCTTGATGGAAGAGTAAGACAGGCCACTGTGGGACAATTCTGCCAAATATTCCAGTATATATGCCATATTCATCACAATCACATCTAGGCCCTTTGCTGTGTTCCAGGTGTGAAATCTTTTCCATTTTGCTGTATACGCCTTCCTTGTGGAAGGTCGGCGAGCTTCCCTAACAATATCCTTCACTCTCTGGGATAGGTTATCCTGAGGAGGAGTCATGGTATTCTCCAGGCAGTTAGCTGCAAGGTTTTCAGGTTGGAGTGTAGAGTCCTGAAATTGTGCTGTGTCAGTAGGAGTGGCCATAGGGGAAGAGGCCATGGTTTTGTCTGTGACAAACTCTTTAACAGTGGGTACCAGTGCTGTCTTGGCCAGTTTGGGGCTATCAGGATTACTCTGGGCTGCTCTGTCCTGATCTTCAGTAGGACCTTGGTCATTAGAGGAGGAGGTGGGAAAGCATACACTGTTAGAAGCTTTCCAGCTGAAAGAGAGAGCGTCCACCTTCCATGCTTGTGGGCGGTATGTCCTTGAGCAAAATTTCTTCAGTTGATGATTTAGGGGGGAAGCGAACAGATCTATTTCCAGCCTTCCCCATGATTGTGTGATTTGTAAGAAGATGTCTGGGTGTAGCATCCATTCATGTGCATCCATGGTAGTTCTGCTTAAGCTGTCTGCCAGTGTATTGTCTTTCCCTGGCATGAATTGGGACTGTAGCTGTATGTTGAGTTTCAATGCCAGTTCCCATAGGTTCATTGTCAGTCTGCAAAGAGGGTAGGAATGGGTGCCTCCTTGCTTGTTTATGTACCACATAACTGTGGTGTTGTCTGTCCTTATGAGCAGGTGGCCTTGTTGAAGGAAAGGTTTGAAGGCCTCGATTGCGTGCATCACTGCCAGCAATTCCTTTTGGTTTATGTGCATGTGCAGCTCTCTTAGTGACCATAGCCCTTGTATACATCTGTCCTCCATGTGCGCTCCCCAGCCTTGGTCTGAAGCGTCCGTGGTGATGGTTTGATTGGCTCTTGGCTTGCTGAAGGGCAGCCCGCTGTTCGACGGGCAGGCTTGAGCCCACCACAGGAATTCCTTTTGAAGGCAAGGAATGAGTGGGATCAGAGCTTCTAAGCTGTAACTGTGCTGAGTCCATAAATTTCTTAGGTACCATTATAATTTCCTCATATGAAGCCTTGCTTGTGGAATCAGAAGTATGCAAGATGCCATGTAACCCAGGGCCTGCAGGATTTTCCTTGCAGTCATCTGAGTTTGTCTTGTGAGATTCTGAAAGTAAACTGGTAGCTGTTCTTGTTTTTCTTCTGTGAGAAAAGCCATCTAGGTGGTTGTGTCTAGATCCGCACCCAGAAAAGTTATTCTTTGGGATGGAACCAGTCTTGATTTGTGGATGTTGACTGTATAACCCAAGGCCTGTAACAGATGGATGGCATAGTCCAAGTCCTTTAACAAAGTTTGCTTGCTGTCCGCTTGTATTAGGCAGTCGTCCAGATAAGGGTAGATTTGAATCCCCTGAAGTCTGCAGTGTGCAATTACTGATGCCAGGCATTTCGTGAATACTCTGGGCGCAGTAGATAAGCCAAAGGGCAATGCTGAGAATTGATAATGCTCTGACCCTGCAAGAAATCTGAGGTGTCTTCTGCAGCTTTGTCGAATAGGGACATGCAGGTATGCCTCCTTGAGGTCTAGAGTCACCAGCCAAGACCCCTTGCCCAGCATGGGAAGGAGTTGCTGTAGAGTCAGCATTTTGAATTTTGGCACAATGAGATCAGTGCGGACAAGTCGAGAATAGGCCTCCATTGATTTTCTTTTCTTGGAACAAGGAATAATCTTGAGTAAAATCCCTGGCCTTGTTCTGAAAGAGGTACCTTTTCTATGGCTTTCATTTGCATTAAGTTGGTAATTTGCTTCAAAGCCTCTGCCCTCTGATTTGGTGGCAGGTTTGGCATGCCTTTTCTGTTTGGCAATGAGTGGAAATGGAACCTGTATCCTTTGTCTATTATTTGCAGTGTCCATGTGTCCCCTGTAATGCTGTGCCAATTTTTTGAGAATAAAGAAAGCTTTCCGCCCAAAGGTGCTTCTAATTGAGCCTTGGTCGGCGGAGTCAAAATAAAGTCATCGAGTCTGTCCTGGTGTAGCAGCTGTAGTTCCTGCACTACCTCTCTGGTTGGAAGGCTGCCACTGACGGCCTCTGTAGGAGCCTCTAGCTTGCCCTCTACCTCTGGCACGTCTATTTCTGCCTCTTTGAGATCTGT
Organism: Protopterus annectens; assembly: GCF_019279795.1. Lineage (NCBI taxonomy): Eukaryota > Metazoa > Chordata > Ceratodontiformes > Protopteridae > Protopterus > Protopterus annectens. The sequence goes on along the minus strand of NC_056737.1, from coordinate 1,728,617,858 downwards.
CTGAGTCCGGAAAGGACCAATTCTTAGTAGGCCAATTTCTGCTGAATCTCGGTGGTTGGACTTGCAGAAAGTCTTTAACTGTTTGCACAAATTTTGCCTTTTCTTCAAATTTCTTTAAAACCTCTTGAGCCGTGGAACCAAATAATTTTTGCTTTTCCATAGGAGCATCCAAAAGCTTAGCTTTAACATGGTCTGGCAGAGATTGTTCCTTCAGCCAGGCATGCCTACGTATAACTGCACCTGTCATAGCAGATCTACATGAAGCTTCCAATGCATCATAACCACACTGCAAGAAATGGTTACTAACCTGCTGGGAGTTATGCACCAGATCCTGAAGGGATTTACGATCAAGGGGTTCAGAAGAGGACAGTTTCTTATGCAATTCATCTAGTAAATACTCTTGATACTGTATCATATGTAATTGACAGTTTAATGCCCTCATGGAAAGAGTTGCAGAAGTATACACTTTCTTACCCCATCTCTCTAATGCTCTGGACTCCCTTTCAGAGGGTAGAGGATTTTCAGCAGTGGCAGCTGCAACCCCTTTAGGGCCCTGGGAAATAGTTTCTGGATCAGCAGAGTGGGCCTTGTACAGGTGAAAATGTGAATCCGGGACCCTGTAGTACCTATCAGGTTTGGCAGGAGCCGGAGGGAGAGAGTCAGGGGCAGAACAAGCATCTGAATAGACATCATCAATTACATTCAAAACAGGAGGTATAGCTAAGGGCCTGTGCTGAGGTAAATGTAAAAAGGTCCTTAATCTCTTTCTGGAATCAGAGAATTCCTGACCCTGCCATTGAAAATGTTCTCTCATAGTGTGTAATGTTTCTCCAAAAGAAAACTCTTCAGGAGGGGAGGCCGAGGGAGTAGATGCTTCAGCATCAGAATCCTCATAGGCCGAATAAGCCTCCTCCTGGTGGTCTGACAGAGCAGAGCCATCCGTGGACTCATCTGAGGACTGTGGATCAGAGGGCTCAACCCTGTGCCTTTTGTCCGGAGGTGGTTGAGAGCCCCTGTCCGGATGAGGTTGGGAGCCTCTAATTAATGAAATCAGATCCTCTGCTAGGGTAAGAATCTGAGAGCTAGAAGAAGGTCTCTGAGAGGAAACTTTGGGAGGCAAAGCTTTAGAAAGTTTAGCAGCCTTAGCCCTAGAGAAAGCCTTAATGGACATGGAAGCAGGGGGTCTGGCTGCACCACGTGCAGGAGTAGACATCTACAGTAATGGTGTCGGAAGGTTCCTGGACGCCGGTTTCAGTAGGTAATTCAATGACCGACTCGGCCGGGGCCTCCAGGGCCGAGGTAGTCGGTTGTGTGGTTTCGGTAGTAGGAAGAGCTAAGGACTCGGTTTCAACCGAGACACTCGCGGTAGGCCTGACCGAGGTTTCAGCCGAAACCGCGGCCCTCGTGTGTCGGTCCTTGTCCTTCCGTTTTTTGACTAAATGCGAAGTCGGAGTCTCCGACGGCATTTTATAAGCAAAACTAGCCCCAAAAAACTCCTCTGCAAACTCCGACCGACGTCTAAGAGTTCGTCGGTTGAAGGAAGCACAGGCTGAACAGGCCGAGACGTCGTGGTCTGGGCCTAGGCAGGGGAGGCAGTAAGAGTGGAAATCCTTATGAGGTATTTGTTTCCCACAGGTTAAACAATTATTAACTTTATCTGACATCGGCTGAGGCAAGAAAGAGTCCCCAATTAGCTTTTTCGAAGTCTTCGGTAGCTGAATCACAGGAGCTGACCGACCGGCACTTGCGAACTGCTTCTGCTTCGGGCACCACGCGGCAAGAAAGACTGAGGAAGATGGCGTTGGCTGATGCTTTTATACCCCAGACGCTCTGACGTCGGGGAAATTGCGACATCAGCCGAGGCCAGACCCAGACTTTGGAATCCGGCCGACCGAAGGGCTGCCGGAGGCAGGACAACCCATATGTGATGACTGCAGATGCATCCTTGAAGGACATCTAGACTATCCTCTGTCTCTTCTGTCTCTCCCCTTGTCTACTACCAGGAAAAAGTATTGCTAAAGCAATAAAAAGCCAGAATCACTATCCAGATGTAAATCCATATTTTAATATTCTTAAACTCCTTAACCTCACGCCTTATATGAGCACCATTTTTCCAAGCAGTATGATTAGATTGTGTTATTTTACTCTTAAATGGTTAATTATCTTAATGATGTTTTTGTTCAGCTCATTCACTGTATTACTAGTTTGGATTAATAATAAAGTACAGTTTTGTACCTACCATAAATGTAGATGTTCGAGTGTAAACACTGCTGCAGTCATTACACTTGGGTTATCCTGCCGTCAGGCAGTCCTGCAGTTGGCCAGAGTTCCAAAGTCTTGGTCCGGCGTCGGTTGCTGTCGCCTCCTCCCTGACGTCAGTGCGACAGGGGTATACAAGATGCAGAACACGCCATTTTCTTCAGTTTTTCTTGCCCCAGATGTCAGGTGCCCCCAAATAGGTATGCAATTCAAATTGCTAGTAAAAAATACAAAAGAAAAGCAAGCAACCATTTTTAATTACCAGCAAATACTCCCCATAGGTAATAAAGGGTAGATGCCCTAGGTAAGTTTCAGAAAGTAAGAGGGGAAGGAGGGAGGGTAACCTGGACTGCAGCAGTGTTTACACTCTAACATCTACATTTATGGTAGGTACAAAACTGTACTATGTTCATCGTGTTACACTGCTGCCGTCATTACACTTGGGTGGAACCCCAAAGCTGAGATAGGGTGGCTGGATCTCTAAGGCATTAGGGGTGGCTATAAGGCCCTGCAGTACAGCAGTGGTGAAGCCAGCTCTGGATTTGGAGTATAAAGGCAAATGGTAATGTGTGGTGAAGGTATGCACAGAACTCCATGTTGCTGCTTCCAAAATACCCTTGGTAGGTACTCCTCTGAGGTAGGCAGTTGAAGTGGCTGTTGCCCTGGTGGAGTGAGATCTAATGCTGCTAGGTACAGGTTTTCCATGGTGGGTATAGCAGAAACGTATACAGTGTCCTATCCATTTTGAAATAGTCTGCTTTGAAATGGCTTTTCCCTGTGCTCCTGCAGCGTATGCTACCAATAATTGCTCAGATTTTCTGAAAGCTTTGGTTTTGTCCAAGTAGAAGGGTAACGGTCTGTGAATGTCCAAAGAATGTAGTAGTCTCTCCCCTTTGTTCTGTGGTTTTGGATAAAAAGTTGGCAAGTGAATAGTTTGGTTTAGAGCCACACTTGATACCACCTTTGGCATAAACGTAGGGTTAATTCTTAAAGACACCCTGTCCTGGTGGAAGATGAGGAAAGGTTCCACTGCCATTAGTGCCTGTAATTCTGATACTCTTCGTGCTGATGTTATTGCCAGTAGCAGAGCAGTTTTCCAAGAGATGTATTTTAATTCTGCTGTGTTAGCTGGCTCAAAAGGAGGTAAAGTTAATTTTTCCAAAACAAAGTTGAGGTCCCAAGTTGGTGTAGGTGCTCTGCTGGGCGGTCTTATGTTTTATCCCCTCTGAGGTATTGCCTGAGCAAAGGATTAGAGAAAATTGGTGGATCCGTGTTGTAATGAGCAGAGATAGCGGAGGCGTGGATCTTGATGGATGAAAAAGAGAGGCCCTTGTCCAGCATCTCAGTTAAGTATTGTAGTATCTGAGGAATGTTTGGGACAAGAGGGTCAAGGTTGTGCGCTTGGTTCCAGGCACAGAATCTCTTCCATTTATCCGAGTACGCTTTCCTAGTGCTAGGCCTTCTGGCCTCCAGAATGACATCCAGAACAGCTTTGGAGAGAGGCATTGCTTGCTTGACTAAGGAATTTTCCATGCAGCTAGATTTAAGGTCTTTAGCTGGCTGTGAAGTATCTGATTGTTGTGCTGTGTCTGCAACTGTGGGATCGGAGGCAAAATCCAGGGTGGCTCTTGTGCTAAGTTCTTTAAGCTTGGGTACCAGTGCTGGCGTGGCCAGTCTGGCGCAATCAGGATAATTTTTGGCTCTTCCTGCCTGGCTTTTATGAGTACCTTTGGAAGGAGAGGTAAAGGAGGGAAAGCGTATACTTGTAGTTTTTTCCAGCTGAATGAAAGAGCATCCACTTTCTATTCTTGTGGATGGTAGCTCCTTGTGCAGAATTTCTGTAATTGGCAGTTCTTTGGGGAAGCAAACAGATCTATGTCTGGTCCCCACCATTTTTGTGTTATCATTCTGAAAATCTGTGGGTTCAGTTCCCATTCGTGTGGGTCCATAATTCTGCTTAGGTCGTCTGCCAGTGCGTTTTTCTCTCCTGGCAGGTATTGTTCTTGCAGATGAACTTGGTAGTTGAGAGCTGTGTTCCACAAGGTCATGGCTTCTCTGCAGAGGGGGTAGGAATGTGTGCCCCCTTGCTTGTTTATGTACCACATAACTGTGGTGTTGTCTGTCTTTAGTAGTAATTGTCCTGGATGCAATAGGTCCATGAAAGCTATAATAGCATTTTGTACAGCTAGCATCTCTTTTTGATTGATGTGGAGATGTCTTTGCACTGTGGGCCACTCGCCCTGGATACATTTTCCTGCCATGTGTGCTCCCCAGGCGTAATCCGATGCATCTGTTGTCAGTGTCTGCCTGGCTGTGGGTTGAGTGAAAGGCTGTCCCTTGTTGAGGTGACAAGCTTGTGCCCACCATCGAAACTCCTGTTGTAGGCAGGGAATTAGTGGTATAACTGTGTCCAAACTTTGACAGTGTTGAGACCATATGCTCTTTAGGTACCATTGTAGTTTCTTCATATGCAGTCTGGCATATGGAATTAGTAGTATGCAGGATGCCATGTAGCCCAAGGCCTGCAGAATTTTTCTTGCAGGGAGTTGGGTCTTTGTTGCCATTAATTGAAAATATTGAGTCAGTTGTCCTTGCTTGTCTGGCTTGAGATAAGCCATATGGGCCGTTGTGTTCAAGCTGCCAGCCAGGAATATTATCTGTTGTGAGGGCACTAGTCTTGATTTCTTTTCGTTTACTGTGTACCCCAGGCAACAACTTTTTTACGTACGCCAGATGCTTTAGTAGAATGTCCTTGCTCTCTGCTTGAATCAGGCAATCGTCCAGGTATGGATAAATTTGAATTCCTTTTTGCCTGCAAAATGCAATTACTGGTGCCAGGCACTTTGTGAAGACCCTGGGCACAGTAGATAAGCCAACGGGCAGTGCAGAGAATTGATAGTGCATTGAACCAGCTAGAAATCTGAGGTATCTTCTGCAGTTTTGTCTGATAGGGACATGCAGGTACGCCTCTGAGGTCCAAAGTCACGAGCCAAGCTTTCTTGCTCAGCATGGGAAGAAGCTGCTGTAGTGTCAACATCTTGAATTTCGGAACATCCAGTTAAGTGTTTAGTGTAGAAAGGTCCAGAATGGGTCTCCAGGCTTTGTCCTTTCTAGGAAGCAGAAAGAGTCTTGAGTAAAATCCTTGTCCTTGTTCCTCTGGTGGTACCTTTTGAATAGCTCTCATGTCCATGAGTGCTGTAATTTGTTTTTGAGCCTCTGCCCATTGATTTGGTGGCAGATTTGGCATTCCTTTTAGCCTTGGCAGGGTATGAAAATGGAACCTGTAACCTTGAGATACAATGTTGAGAACCCATTTGTCTTTGGTGATGCAATGCCAGTTGTGATAGAAAAGTGCCAGTTTTCCTCCTAAGGGGGCTGCCAAGAGAGCTGTTTGGCAGCTGCAGTGGAAAGTCATTGAGGCTGTTTTTTATAAGGTTGAGGCCGGTCTTCCCCTTCTTTCTGGCCTGGTGTGCCCCACTGTCGAGGCCTGTAAGGGCCTTGTGTCTGACCTTTACCTCTTGGACGTCTGTATCTGCCCCTTTGAGGTCTATCTGTGACTGGAAAGGACCAATTCTTTGTTGGCCAATTTCTGCTAAAACGAGGAGGCTGAACCTGTAAGAAATCTTTCACCGTTTGCATAGATTTTGCCTTATCCTCTATCTTCTTTAATACCTCCTCTGCCTTAACTCCGAACAGCACATCCCGCTGCAAAGGTGCATCCAATAGTTTGACGTTAACATGATCTGGTAACGTATGTTCTTTTAACCAAGCATGCCTTCTAATGACAGAGCCTGTAACTGCTGCTCTACAGGAGGCCTCTAAGGAATCAAACCCACATTGCAAAGTAAGTTTTCCCACTTGTTCAGCTGCATGCAATAAATCTTTTAGTTATGTACTTACCATAACGATAGATGTATGTGATCCATCTCGCCTACATTCATAACTGATGGGCTCAGAGCAGAGAATCGGCTCCGACTCGGCTGATACACTAGCACAAAGTCTCTCATTGGCTGGGCCAACCCCCTTATCCCAGGATGCACCACGCCCAAACCCCCAGATCTTGTTTGCCCCACAACAACTCACTCACATGAGCCACTCCAACTGTACAATAGAGTTTCCTCCAGATCCAACAGGTAGGGGGATGGAGGGCGGGTAAGTACAAATGTAGGCGAGACGGATCACATACATCTATTGTTATGGTAAGTACAAAACTAAAAGATGTAATGCGATCCTATCTCGCCTACATTCATAACTGATGGGACAGCATCCCTAGCACCTATATCCTGGGAGGCTCACTGGAAGACACTCCTGAGCACTGTGGAACCAAAGGACGCCCGACCTCTAGAGGCCATGTCCAGTTTGTAATGAGAGAGAAAAGTATGTGGAGAAGCCCAAGTGGCCGCTGCACATATCTCATCCACCGACAGTCTGGCGTGGAAAGCCACAGAAGTAGCCATAGCCCTAGTAGAATGCGCTCTAACTGGAAATGGAAGGTCCCCTCCTGTTGATGTATAAATAAATGAAACACAATCCCTAATCCACCTAGCAATAGTTGTCTTAGTTACTGCTTTCCCAATCCTGTTATCTGCAAAGGCCACAAACAACTGGTCTGATTTCCTCTGCTGCTGTGTCCTATCCAAGTAAAACCTCAGTTGTCTATGCACATTCAACTGATGAAGTCTGTATTCTGCCTTGTTGGAAAATTTTGGAAAGAAAACTGGTAGCTCTATAGATTGCTGCAGGCAAAGAGCAGAAGAAACTTTCGGAAGAAAAGACGGGTTTAGTCTTAGAGATACTCTATCCTTGTGAAAGATCAGATAAGGGGGCTTAACAGAGAGGGCTTGAAGCTCCGAAACTCTTCTGGCTGAAGTAATAGCTACCAAGAAGGCAGTCTTCCAAGATAAGAACTTTTGCTCACAAGTGGCCGCCGGCTCGAAGGGATGAGACGTCAAGGCTCCTAAAACTACATTCAAATCCCATGGCAAAACAGGTTGCAATACCGGGGGGGCGAAGCAACCAAGCTCCCTTAAGAAAGGCCTTACACAACTTGAGTGAAGGCTCAAAGGCAACATGATAATTAGAAATCGCTGCTAATTGGACTTTAAGAGTGGAGAAAGCGGAACCCTGTCTAAAAAGAGTTGCCAAAAAATCTAATACTGCAGACACCGGGGCTGTCATGTGGTCAAGGTTGTGCTGCTGGGCCCAAATGGCAAACCTTTTCCATTTATTAGAATATATCTCCTTAGTGGAAGCTCTGAGAGAAGAAAACAGAATCCGGACCACCTCAGGCGAAAGGATATGCTGTCTGACTAAGGTCGGAAGTGGAGCAGCCAAGCCGTTAGCTTGAGAGTTCGCAGTGATGGATGGGCCTGACCTGACTGAAGAGTCAGGAGGTCTGGAACTGGGTCCAGAACCCAAGGATCCTTCACTGCATACTTCCGAAGGAAAGGAAACCAAACTTGGTGGGGCCAGTGTGGTGTGATCAAAATCATGCTGCTTCCCAAGCAGATCGCCTTCTGAATCACCTTTGGCAGTAGTGGGACTGGAGGGAAGGAGTAGAGCAGACCGGAGGGCCAATTGTGGACTAGAGCGTCCCTGGGATAATCCCCCTGGGGGGGGAATCAGGGAGAAGAAATTGCTGCACTTCGCGTTCCAGGGGCCGGTGCCTACCACTTGGAGAAGATTCGAGCCACTACTCGGTCGTTTAGGGACCACTCGTGAGGCATCAGAATAACTCTGCTCAGCCTGTCTGCTATCACATTGGACTTCCCCAGAATGTGCGGTGCCACTAGATATCTCTGGGAAGCGATCGCCCAGTTCCAAACTCTCATGGCTTCTCTGCAAAGAGGATAAGACCTGGTTCCTCCTTGCTTGTTCAGGTACCATACTACCGCCATATTGTCTAAGAAGATTGCGATGGTACCCTTGGGAAGAGAGCTGTGAAGTGCCTGCAACGCTAGAAGCACTGCCCTCATCTCCAGGACATTGATGTGTAAGTGGGTTTCGTGATCCTGCCACGTGCCTTGAACCGTCCCTGTCCAGATAATGCTCCCCCTATCTGGGAGGCATCCGTGTGGGGAAGGGGGGCAGAAGAGTCGCCCCTGGTTCAGGTTGGAGGAGAGGAGCCACCAACGAAGATCTCGCCGGCAGGTATCCATAATGAGAATCGGGTAGGACAAGGGCAGATTCTGGTACAACCACTGGGTCGACAGGAGCCATTGGAGAATTCGCATGTGCAATCTTGCCAGAGGGACCAGAAGAATGGCGGCTGCCATCGACCCCAAAAGCTGAAGGACCATCCTGGCTGGGGCTTTGTTTCGGGGTAGTAAGGCTAGAACTTGGTTCTGTAGTATCTTTATCCTCTCTGTTGGAAGGAATGCTCGCATCTCGACAGAGTCTAGCTCTGCGCCTATAAAGGCAACACGCTGTGATGGCAGCAATACAGACTTTTCCCAGTTGAATGTAATTCCTAATAGATGTCCCAATTCGATGGTAGCACTCACGGCTTGAATAAGAAGATGCCTGGTGGGGGCGGTGAGGAGCCAGTCGTCTAGATACGGAAACACCTGGAATCCCAGACGTCTCAGGTGAGCCGTCACCACTGCCAAACATTTGGTAAACACCCTGGGGGCTGTGGTGAAACCAAAGGGCAGGGCTCGGAACTGGAAGTGACTGGCTCTTAGGCGGAAGCGTAAATGTATCCTGGACACCCTGTTTATCTTGATGTGATAATAGGCATCCTTGAGATCGATGGAGCACATCCATACTCCTTTTTCCAGCAATGGGAAAATGGATTGCAACGTGACCATCCGGAATTTGGACTTCTTTACGAAGCGGTTTAGGTGGCTGAGGTCCAGAATGGGTCTCACGTCCCCTGTTCTTTTCGGCACCAAAAATAACTGAGTAAGTTCCTAATCCGGTCTGGTCTGCGGGGACTGGCTGGATGACTCCTTTTCCGAGCAGCTTTGCGACCTCTATGGCTGCTTGAGCCCGTTGACTGGGTGGCATGTCTGGGATTTTCCTTAACAGTGGAGGGGGACAGATAAAGGGAATGGTGTAACCTCCGGCGATGATACGAAACACCCACTGATCCTGAGTGATGGAACCCCAGGCCCTTGGATGCTCCGAAAATTGACCCCCGACTAGCTCCAGAGACGCACAGTCGGGCAGTCCCTCAGTAACTCTGGAAGGAGGAACCACGAAAGGATTCTCTGTCTCCTGTATTGCGGTGGCCTCCGCCGCCTCTAGGGCGACATCTTTCAGAATAACCCCCCCCTCCTCTGCCTCTGGAAGGGGGGTCACTCTGATGGGCAGGGGAAGACGTTTGGGACTTTCTGAACCACATCTTTCCTCCCCCCTCTGCGCCTTGGGATAAGGTCTCGAAGGGAGCGAAAAACAGGCCCCAACGGCAGACAAAGTCTTACCCTCCTGCTCGCATCTAGTGTGTGTGTCTTTCACCTTGGGTCCAAAGAGAGAGGACCCGTCGAATGGAGCGTCTGTGAAAGAAGACTTGAAAGCCTCCGCAAAGTGACACAAGCGCATCCAGGCTTGCCTCCTAAGGGCTACGCCCGAACTCGCTGCCCTACTCACCCCTTCGGCTGCATACGATATGAGCCTCATGGACGAGTTAACAATCGACTAAAGGGTAGACAGCTGGGCTTTGACGGACTGCGTCAACACCTCAGGCATATTACCCAACAGGGTATCTCCCAACTCCTTTAAGAGATCCCTTTGGAGCCTCGTAAAATGACAAATAATTCAGCGACCGTAGGGTAAAGGTCGCTGAAGTCAGGGTACTCTTCCCGTACCTATCCATGCTCCTGGACTCCTTGTTAGGAGGATGGATAGACGTAGATGCCTCTGCCATATCCTGCTGGGTGGTAGACGCCACCACCATAGCATCCACTGGGACTCCCTTGGTTAGAAACTCCTTGCCAGGGGGTGCGGACAAAAATTTGTTGGGGCGAGAAGGAACTGGCTCCACAGAGTCAGGGTGCTCCCACACCCTTTGACAAATAAGGTCCAGTAATTCATCGAAGGGTGGAGACACCCAGGAGGCGGAGGGTTGGGCTCCGAAGGCCTCGAGGAAGACAGAGTCCTCCGTGGAAGGGGTTTTGGATGGCCAGTCGCCCCTCTGTCTCAAGATCTCCAGGACATCGGAGAACGAGACGTCGTCAGAGGAAGACTTCGGGGACCCTTCCGCATCATCAAGGTCGGTGTCCGAGGTGACAGACTCATCTGGGGAGTCTATGTGCTTCCTCTTTCGCAACTTTTTCCTGGGGGGCTCTTCAGGCAGAGACTCTGAAGGCTCCTCGGAAAAAGGGGAACCACACATGGAGGAATCCTCAGGCCTCGGAGCCACGCTGTCCAAAGACAGGGGGGCACCAGAAGCTCTAGTCGCCGTGTCTAGGGAAGGAATCGCAGATTCCGGTGAAGTCACTAGAGATTTGTCTAGTGCACTCCTCATAGCCTCGAAGGCGGGTCCACCAGAATCTGAAGAAAGGCCCAACTGCGAGACCATGACCGGTGTCGGGGTCACCCTAGCCGAGGCGCCAAGGGGGAGACTCGGGGCTGAAACCAGAAGCCCTGAGAAATCCCCCTCGGGCTCGGCCTAGGACACCCGAGAACCGAAATCCCTGGAAGGAACAGAAAAGGTTGGAGCTGAAGACGGTGCCGACAGACTAGCAGTGGGTCTCGGAACCAACTCAGGAACCTCACCTGACTCTGCGAACCCAGTCTCCGACGACACCAGGTTTGTCGGAGGAGGAAGAAACGGAATCGAAATGGTTGGCTCCGGCCGCTGGGCTGGAGCTGAAAATAATTTAAATAAGACAGGTGACTGGAGGAGCCTCTGGACCACCCTATCTAAATCCAAATCTGAAAGCCTGGAGGAAACAGACGGGGGGCGAGAAACTCTTTCTACCGGCTCCGAGGCAATGCTGGAATGTCGGCTCCTAATCGGCTCCTGAAGGATCGGAGCCGAGGAAGGCTTGATTAGAACAGAGACCCCCTTCGGTGCCATCGGTTCAGGAGCTGAAGAAACCGACCCTGGAGCCTAAACACTCACCTGCGGCTCCGAGACTAATGGTGCCGAGGAAAACCCAGATTGGAATTCTCTATCCTGCGGCTCCGAGAACAATGGAGCCGAGGAAGGAGACCTAGACTTAGATCTTCTGTCCTGCGGCTCCGAGACCATTGGAGCCGAGGAAAAAGACCCAGACATAGATCCTCTATCCTGCGGCTCCGAGATCAGTGGAGCCAAGGAAGAGGACAAAGATTTAGTTCTCTTTTCAGGCGGCTCCGACGGACTTGTCGGAGCCGAAGACTTCTTTTTCTTTGATTTCGAAGAGGGAGAAGAAGATGTAGCTTCCTCAAAGGCTGGCTTTATTAAACCTTTCAAGATCTACTTATTTTTCCTCTCCTGAAGTACACGAGAGGAAAAGGCATGGCAAACACTGCAAGATTCTTGCAAGTGTTTAGCCCCTAAGCGATAAACACAGGTGGCATGGCCATCTGTTAACGACATTTTATAGCCACATTTCGAACATTTTTTAAAGCCTGATGGCTTATGTTCTTTTTCTTTGCCAGATATGACCCACAAAGCACTTGAAACACAAGGAAGGGAAGGGAGGGAAGAGCTCTAAAACGCTCGACAAGAAATAGGGCAAAGGCCCTCTAACTCAAACGGGCCTGGCCCGCCAAACAGAAGGAATCACACACCAAAAACAAACACAGCCAATCACAGGGTAGTACAGACGAAGATAGCTATTAAAATAGCTGTTTGGTTATAAAAAATTTAAGCTAAGAGCAAAAAACGACCCAAAAAAGCCAGAAAAAAAGGGTACTTAGCCACAGCCAAGTCGAGAACACGTCATTACTTTAAAAGCGGCAAACGAGATCTGGGGGTTTGGGCGTGGTGCATCCTGGGATAAGGGGGTTGGCTCAGCCAATGAGAGACTTCGTGCTAGTGTATCGGCCGAGTCGGAGCCGATTCTCGGCTCCAAGCCCATCGGTTATGAATGTAGGCGAGATAGGATCGCATTACATCCTGCATTTCTTTTAAGTTAGGAGGATCTGAATCTGGAAGCATCTTTTGTTTCAACTGAGACATTAAAAATTGCTGATATTTTAGCATGTGAAATTGGCAATTCAAAGCTCTCATTGCTAAAGTTGCAGACGTATATACCTTCTTTCCCCATCTGTCTAATGCTCTGGAATCTCTGTCAGAGGGAAAGTACAGTTTTGTACCTACCATAAATGTAGATGTTCGAGTGCTAATACAGCTGCAGTCATAACAGATGGGTTCTCCTGCCATCAGGCGGGTCCTCGGTCGGCCGAATTCCAAAGTCTAGGTCCGGCGTCGGTTGTCGTCACTTCTTCCCTGACGTCAGTGCGACAGGGGTATAAAGGAACCAGCCGACGCCATTTTCTTCAGTTTTTCTTGCCCCAGATGTCAGGTGCCCCCAGAAGGAAGGCAATACATAAATTTGTGTAATAAAGCAATGCAATATAATCAAAATGCAGTAGTTGCAAGCAAATGCACCATAAATGAAAACCCCAATCAGGTTGTATGAGGAGGTGTTAGCCAATAGCCCTGTCCCAAGAGGGGAAGGAGGGAGGGAAACCTGGACTGCAGCTGTATTAGCACTCGAACATCTACATTTATGGTAGGTACAAAACTGTACTATGTTCATCGTGCATACAGCTGCAGTCAGAACAGATGGGTAGAATCCCAAAGCTAAGAAAAGGGTGGTAGGAACTAGGTGGAGCCAGGATGCCCTGCAAGACTGCAGTGGCAAAGCCTGCTCTAGTTTTGGAGTATAATGGTAGGTGGTAGTGCTTGGAGAAGGTATGCACAGAACTCCAAGTGGCTGCTTCCAAAATATCTTTGGTAGGAACTCCTCTGAGGAAAGCTGCAGAGGTAGCTGTGGCCCTTGTGGAGTGAGATCTGATGCCTGTAGGTACAGTTTTGCCATGAAAAGAATAGCAAAAGTGTATGCAGTGGGCTATCCATTTTGAGATTGTCTGTTTTGAAATTGGCTTTCCTTGAGCTCCTCTAGCATAGGACACAAAGAGCTGTTCTGATTTTCTGAAAGGCTTTGTTCTGTCCAAATAATAACGCAGTTGTCTGTGGATGTCCAAGGAATGTAGTAATCTCTCCCCTTTGTTTTGAGGATTAGGATAAAAGGTAGGTAAGTGTATGGCCTGATTCAAAGCTACCCTGGATACCACTTTTGGCATAAAGGACGGGTTGGTTCGTAAGGAAACTCTGTCCTGATGGATGATGATAAAAGGCTGCACAGCCATGAGAGCTTGTAGTTCTGAAACTCTACGAGCTGAGGTAATAGCCAGAAGGAAAGCTGTTTTCCAGGACAAATATTGCAAATCTGATGAGGCAGCTGGCTCAAAGGGAGGCAAGGTCAGTTTTCCAGAATGAAATTGAGATCCCAAGCAGGTATTGGTTGTTTCCTTGGGGGTTTTAGATTCTTAGCCCCTCTGAGGAACTGTCTTAAGAGAGGGTGAGAGAATAAGGGTGGATCAGTGTTGTATTCTGCAGAAATGGCTGAGGCATGGATTTTGATGGAGGAGAATGAAAGTCCACTGCTTAGCAGCTCAGCTAGATACTGTAGTATTTGAGGTAAATTCAGTTTTCCAGGATCTGGCCCTTTTTCTCATTCCAGACACAAAACAGTTTCCATTTTGCGGAGTAAGCTTTTCTAGTTGACGGCCTTCTGGCCTCCAAAACGACATCCTGCACCTCCTTGGAGAGTAGGGTATGTTGTGATGCTAAGGAATCTTCCATGCGGCTAGATTGAGTGTTTTTAGCTGGCTGTGAAGAGTTTTGAAGCTGTGCTGTGTCCGGAGAAGAGGCATTAGAGGCAGGGCCCATGGTGGGGAATTCGTCAGGCTCCTCAGGAGTGGGTGCCAGTGTTGTCTTGGCCAGTCCGGAGCAATGAGAATCATCTTTGGTCTGTCTGCTCTGGTTTTCAATAGAACTTTGGGCAGCAGAGGAAGAGGTGGGAAGGCATAAACTGTCATTGATGTCCAACTGAAGGAGAGAGCGTCCACTCTCCAGGCCTTTGGATGGAAAATCCTTGAGCAGAATTTTGTCAATTGGTGATTTTTGTGGGAGGCAAAGAGATCTATGTCTGGCCTTCCCCATGCTTGGATTATCTCTGTAAAAACTTTTGGATGCAACTTCAATTCGTGTGGATCTGTCATATTTCTGTTTAGGTTGTCTGCCAGCGTGTTTTCCTTGCCTGGCAAGTACTGTGCTTGTAGTTCGATTTGTAAGTCCATGGCCATGTTCCAAAGTGACATGGCCAGTCTGCATAGGGGGTATGAATGTGTTCCTCCCCGTTTGTTTATGTACCACATAACTGTGGTGTTGTCCGTTCTTATCAATAGTTGACCTGGTTGCAGAAGGTCTTTGAAAGCTATAATAGCATTTATTACTGCTAGCATTTCCTTTTGATTGATGTGAAGGTGCTTTTCTTTTTGGGACCATTTGCCCTGAATGCACCGATCTGTCATGTGCGCCCCCCAGGCGTAGTCCGAGGCATCTGTTGTGATGACTTGATTTACTTGAGGCTTGCTGAATGGAAGACCTGTGTTTGTTTGGCATGTTGGAGCCCACCACAGAAATTCCTTTTGAAGACATGGAATTAGTGGTATGATTCTTTCCAAACTGTGGCTGTGTTGAGACCATAGGTTTTTCAGGTACCACTGAAGTTTCCTCATATGCAGCTTTGCACATGGGATTAGTAAGATGCAAGATGCCATGAATCCCAGAGCCTGCAGGATTTTCCTTGCAGTCAGCCTGGTGCAATTTGCTAGTGCTCTGAAGTATTGAGTTAGTTGCCCCTGCTTCTCTGGTGTGAGGTAAGCCATCTGGGTGTTTGTGTCCAAGTTGGCACCCAGGAAAATTATTTTCCGAGAGGGTATTAGCCTTGATTTCTTTTTGTTGGCTGTGTATCCCAGAGAGTTCAACAACATTATTACATAAGCCAGATGTTTCAGAAGAATGTGCTTGCTGTCCGCTTCGATCAGGCAGTCGTCCAAATAGGGGTATATTTGTATCCCTTGAAGTTTGCAGTAGGCAATTACTGATGCCAGGCATTTCGTGAATACTCTGGGTGCAGTAGATAAGCCAAAGGGCAATGCAGAGAATTGATAATGGGTTGAACCTGCAAGAAATCTGAGGTATCTTCTGCAATTGTGTCTGATTGGGACATGCAGGTATGCCTCCTTGAGGTCCAGTGTTACCAGCCAAGACTCCTTGCCCAGCATGGGAAGAAGCTGCTGTAGAGTGAGCATCTTGAATTTTGGTACGAGTAGAAATGTGTTTAGGATGGATAGGTCCAAAATAGGTCTCCAATCTTTTCCCTTCCTTGGTACCAGGAATAGTCTGGAATAAAAACCTTGACCTTGTTCGTGTGTAGGTACCTCTTCAATAGCTTTCATTTCTATGAGATCTGTAATTTGCCTTTGTGCCTCTGCCCTTTGATTGTGTGGCAGGTTGGCATGCCTCTCATTTTTGGAAGGGTGTGAAAATGGAATCTGTAGCCTCTGTTTATAATGTGCAGGATCCATTTGTCTTTTGTGACAATATGCCAATTTTTTTTGAAAATAATGCCACTTTCCTCCTAAGGGTGCTGCCATTTGAGTCTTGCTTGGCATGCAAAGGGGAAATTCATTGGGCTTGCTTTCTGAATGGTTGCGAGTTATCCTCACCACCTCTTTGTGTAGTAGCTTGCCATTGTCTGCCTCTAAACTATCCTTGGGATTGTCCTCTGCCCCTTGGGCGCCTGTATCTACCTCTTTGGGGTCTGTCCGGGGCTGGAAAGGACCAATTTTTGGAAGGCCAATTTCTACTGAAACGTGGGGTTTTGTACCTGTAGAAAATCTTTCACAGTTTGCATTGATTTAGCCTTTTCTTCCATTTTCCTTAATACCTCCTCATCATTAGCACCAAATAATACATCCTTTTGTACAGGAGCATCTAGTAATTTAGCTTTGACATGATCTGGCAAGGTTTGTTCCTTGAGCCAGGCATGTCTACGTATGACTGATCCTGTAACAGCAGCTCTACATGAGGCCTCTAGAGCATCAAAACCACATTGTAAGGTATGCTTACCCACTTGTTCTGCACTATGCATCAAATCCTGCAACTCCTTCAAGTCTGGTTGTTCAGGTTGTGACATTTTACTTTTCAATTGTGATAACAAAAACTGTTGGTATTTTAGCATATGGAACTGACAGTTTAAGGCCCTCATGGTTAAGGTAGCCGAGGTATATACCTTTTTCCCCACCTTTCTAAGGATCTGGAATCTCTCTCGGAAGGTAATGGATTTTTAGCAGTGGAGGCCTTAATTCCCTTGGGGCCCTGTGAGATGGTTTCTGGGTCAGCAGCATGGCTTTTGTATAGAAAATGGTGTGAGTCAGGGACCCTGTAGTACCTGTCAGGCTTGACTGGGGCTGGAGGTAGAGAATCCGGGTTAAGGCAAGCCTCCGAGTAAACATCATCTAGGATGTCCAAGACAGGAGGTATAGCCAGAGGCCTGTGCTGAGGTAGCAAGAGAAATTCCCTAAGCCTTTTCTTGGAATCTGAATAATCTTGGCCTTCCCAGTGGAAGTGTTCCCTTAAGATATGCAAAGTTTCCCCAAATGAGTAATCCTCTGGGGGGGATACAGAAGGAATGGACTCCTCTGCATCAGAGTCTTCAAAAGGGGAGTAAGAATGTTCCTGATCATCAGAGTGCTCTGAAATAACGGAACCCTGATCAGAGGAGGGGGATTCTTCCTCCACTCTGGGCCTTTTGTCCGGTGGGGGTTGAGAACCCCTGATAAGAGTAATTAAATCCTCAGCCATTTTAAGCATCTGTTTTTTAGGCATGGGGCCTGGAGATGGGCCCTGTGTAGCTTGTCTCTTAGAATGCATGGCTGCTTTAGACTTAGTGAAAGCCTTGATGGAAAAAGAAGAGGAAGGTCTGAAGACACCTTGAGAGGAGGTAGACCTGTCCACATTTTGAGATTCAACGCCAAGAGTGGCTTCGGTATCTGTAGTCGGGGCGGTTTCAAAATTTTTGTAATTTCAGGAGCTGGCCGACCGGCACTTGCGAACTGCTTCTGCTTTGGGCACCGCGCGGCAAGAAAGACTGAATAAAATGGCGTCGGCTGGTTCCTTTATACCCCTGTCGCACTGACGTCAGGGAAGAAGTGACGACAACCGACGCCGGACCTAGACTTTGGAATTCGGCTGACCGAGGACGTGCCTGACTGCAGGAGAACCCATCTGTTATGACTGCAGCTGTATGCACGATGAACATCTGGGTTTTTTGCTGATGAGGCCTTAATCCCTTTGGGTCCCTGAGAAATAGTTTCAGGGTCAGCTACAGGGCTTTTGTACAGAAATTTGTGAGAGTCAGGGACTCTAATATCTATCCGGTTTAACTGGGGCTGGGGGTAAGGAGTCAGGGCTCAAACTGGATTCAGTGTACACATCATCCACAATGTCTAAAACTGGCGGGATAGCAAGGGGTCTGTGTTGAGGCAATAAAATGAAGTCTCTGAGCCTTTTCTTGGATTCTGAGTAATCCTGGCCTTCCCAATGGAAATGCTCCCTCATGGTATGTAAGGTCTCCCCAAAGGAGTAGTCCTCAGCCGGAGAGGCTGATGGAATCGATTCCTCAGCATCAGAATCCTCATAAGGGGGGTAAAGAATATCCTAGGTCCGAGGAAGAGTCTGAGGAAATGGACACCTGATCAGAAGATTCATAGTCTGCATCCTGTCTGGGCCTTTTATCTGGAGGGGAATGGGACCCCTGATCAGGGTGATTAGGTCCGCGGCCATTCTAAGCATTTGTTTCTTAGGCATGGAAGCCTGTCCTGGGGAGAGTTGTGTCTTTCTTTGCTTTTAAGGGGAGCTTAGACTTAGCAGCGGGTTTAATGGTCAACTGGGTAGGTCTGAAAACATCCTCTTGTAGCTGTGGATTGCTCAGCTACTTTGGTTCCCTCTGTAGGTTTAGGATCGGTAAGCTGAAGACCTAGTGCATCCGAAGGCCCAGCCAGCTCCATGTGGGAGTCGGAGGCAGTCTGTGGTTCTGTGGAAGCGGTCGTCAGGGGCTGCGTAGGTGCCTCGCTGAAAACTGGAGAACCGGCGACCGGCCTAGAAGAGGCCTCCGTCAATTTTGGGCCTCGGATGCCTGTCCTTGTGCTTTTTATGCACGCGGTCATCGGAATTTCCGATGGCATGGTGTAATTGAATTTTCTACCAAAATAATGTCGGGCAAAATCAAACAGACGTTTAATAGTGCGCTTGTTAAACCTAGCACAAAACCGACAGCCAGTGACGCCGTGGTCAGGGCCTAGGCATGGAATACAATAGGAGTGGAAATCCTTATGAGGTATTTGCTTCCCACAAGAAATACAATTAACTTTTACTGACATCGGTCTGAAGCAAGAAAAAGTTTCCCCAACGGGGTACTTAGCTTTTTTGGAAGACTTCAGTTCTGGATTCGGAATGAAAATCTCATGAGTCGGCCGACCGGCACTTGCAAACTGCTTCTGCTTCGGGCACCGCGCAGCAAGAAAGACTGAAGAAAATGGTGTTGGCTGCATCTTGTATACCCCCGTCGCACTGACGTCAGGGAGGAGGTGACAGCAACTGACGCTGGACCAAGACTTTGCAACTCTGGCCGACTGCGGGACCGCCTGACGGCAGGATAACCCAAGTGTAATGACTGCAGCAGTGTAACACGATGAACATCCAAAATTTCTACTGTAAATAATCATTTGCAATTATGATTGTATTCTCCACAAGTTGTACTG
Organism: Protopterus annectens; assembly: GCF_019279795.1. Lineage (NCBI taxonomy): Eukaryota > Metazoa > Chordata > Ceratodontiformes > Protopteridae > Protopterus > Protopterus annectens. The sequence continues at coordinate 1,728,598,769 of NC_056737.1, read as the reverse complement.
TAACAATGTATTTATGAGTTTTATATATAAATATATATGTTTTTTAATTGCTGGACCTTTTCCCACTAGGCATCCACTGAAAATAGTTTGCTGACTCAGTCACATTTTCCCAGTCACCAAATGTCAATTAAACTATAAATAAGTAAGTTGCTAAGCACTTGACAGATTAGTCATTCTGTGAATGCTGGGTGATGCTTCTTGAAGCCTATTTATTTAGTCCAGTGTTTTAGAAAGTCAGGTTAGCTAGTACGATTTTCTCTCATATCACTTCGCAAGTAAACAATGTTGGAATACAAAGGCAACTCAAACAGAGGTAGATTACATGAAGTAAGTGAAACATAACTGCATAATGCATTTCTGTTCTTTAGTGGTTGTCATAAGACAAGAGGCAGGTAATGATGTAAGGTAAAGTGAAAGACTTAGTTGGACCATGTTGTGACTTTGGTAACAGACACAGAAAAATATGTAAAGGTTAACAGTAGAGAAACCGTTTCCATTCACACACACATACATACTCCTTTCATGCACGCACTCTTCGTTCTCTCCTGCATTGTGCACTCTGACTCATACACTCATACTCTCTTTTCTGAATTCACACAGACGTGCACACTAGTTTCACGCACTCACAGTTCATTCTTATGTGTTACTCGCTCTTTTTCATGCACACACTTTCACTGACACTTCTACATTCAGAAACACATACTGTTTTCATGGACGCATTCACTCACAGACATGCACACAAAAACACTAACCTACTCATACACCATGCCTTTTTTCCCTAATCAGCCGAACATGGAATGTCTGCAAATGTTTGTGCGCGGCCGGTAGTAAAGCTGTCTATTGGATCATTTAACTTGCCCCGACATGGAACAAATGACCTCCTATAAGAAAAAAAGTGCAAGTTCCATAAAGCAGTAGGGAGGATGCGGAGCTAACAACTGGCTGAAACCCTATCCAGGTATAAACTGCACCTTTATAAAGTTACTGATTAAACTCTGCTACCATCAAGTCTGAAGCAGAAAGCATCGTCAGTAATGTGTGTATGAAATGCACTAGTAGCAGTGAAAACCACTTAGAAACAGAGTTGAATTTTCAGGTAAAAGCAAAAGAAATTTAAGTTACACACAAATTACTTCCAATGATTGAGGGGACAGAATCAAACAGGAAAACTTTATTTGTGCATAAACGCTGGATTAACAACTGGTCTTATTTCAGTAGCTGTAACCCCCCCCCCCTTATTTGTGGCTCAGTGGTGAGTGTGTGTCTGGACAGGTTTGAGAGGCACAGTGAGGAAGTAAGCATACCTCTTAGCTAATGCTGCTATCGATCACATCACTCTGAGACCTCACTCAGTGTATGTTTCTCTCTCTCTCACACACACACACACACACACACACACACACACACACACACACACACACACACACACACACACACACACACACCTTTTCTGCTTTCATGTAGGTAGAATTCATTCACAAACGCAGACACTCACAGAAATTTATTTTTGTTTGGTGCATTTGTATTTTACACTCAGTAATCAGCAAAACTGCTGCTTAGGGAGTGCAAAATAACCACTCAATGAACATGCCTCGCTGTCTCATACTGGATCTCAATACTCACTCTGTCATATACACAAAAGCAGTCCGTTTTGCATTCACACACAAACACAAATTATGCATTTCATGCATGCATTCACTCACACACAAACAGGCAGAAACAGTAATGCACTTATACGCGCGCGCACACTTACTGGAGCAGGATGTTTGGGGACCATTACTGTGCACATTTATGCATTTGGAAACGGGAAAAGGAGAAAACGGGAAAAATTATTCATAATGCATTTGGGGAAGAACACCATGGACTGATTTGTCAGCAGTTTAAAAAATGCAATGTACTTACCAAATCAGTAATAGCAGCTTGTCTATTTGGAAACACTTTGGCTGCAGTTTCACCGGAGAAAGTACTTGCTCTGATACAGTTTTTACTCCTGACAGAAACAGTAGTCGTTAGAGAGTTCCGCAACAAGTTTTGCACTGATTTATAGCAGTTGTTAAGCGGCCCAAACTTGATAATGCCTATGCCACAATATGGGCGGGACATCAGGAGAGAGAACTACTGATATGAATATGTCAAAGGTACGTCACGAAGGTGGAGACAAATTCCACCTGAAGGGATGCGATACAACAGAACAGGGGATGGGCTTTTCTGCCCTACGCTAGGGAAGTGGTGAAAAGTAGAAACGAAAAGTTTAGTGCATTATGTTAACTGCACGTGGCTAGTCTGATTTTACAGGGATAAAAGAAAACTTGCAGGTGAGTTTACATGTGGTTGAGTCTGGAGTTTTCCTTTAAGCCAAGCATGCCTTCTAAGTGCAGACCCGGTGACAGCAGCCCTGCAAGATGCCTCTAGTGCAGATGTGTCCAACCCGCAGCCCTCCAAGCTCTTTCATGCGGCCCACGACCCTTTAAGAACAAATTCAACATTTTTTCAGTTTTTTTTGGTGCCCGTGACTTAAACTTAATGCTGGTGTGCGTATGCGCACAAGCACCATTTCAGTTTTTTTTTTCATGCCAAAATAGGACCTGTGTGTTCGCGCCAAAGAAGAGCTGCAGAAAAGGGACTTGTTCTCACTGAAGTAGGATTTGTCGTTGCCTTTAAAACGAACAGCAACTGTATTAACAGTAAGTAAAAAATCAAGAATGTCCTTAAAACATACATGAGGGCTTATATGAGTGTGCATATTTGTCTGTATGTACGTGTGTATGAATGGGCTTACATGAGTGTGTATATTTATGTGTGTGTACATGTGTGTGAATTTGTGTATGCAAGTATATCTGCATGTACATAACGGTAAAAAATCTGCCTGAGGAGTCAAATAGAATGTAAAAAAGTGAAATCGGTATACAAAACTGAAGCTTAGCATCCTGAAATAAATTTAAAATTACAAAGTTTTTTTATGTAAATAACCATAGATTTTGTTGGTACTATATACGGACCACATGGCCCTCCTAGTCTGCCTGTGTCCCATGGTTTGGATTCTCTGCAGATTCTACTTTCATTTCCAAAGCATAATTCTTTTCATGCTGTAATGATTTAATGAAATAATGAACATATTTACATACTTAAACATCATGTTTATGTATGCACATATGCATACATGTTTAAATACTGAAATATGTTAATTTGTAAATCATTAAAGCACTATTATCAGCTAATTGCTAATAGGTACCCTTCAGTGCTGCAACAGAAAAAGCAGAAGGTGCACTATGCTCGAACTGATGCGTGTGTGTGTGTGTGCAAATGTATGTGTTTATATTACTTCTCCTTGCTATAAAATGCAATGCAAGACATTACTGCTGTAGTTGGGAGTCCCCAGATGTCACTTCAGCAAATTTTAAACCAGAATGTCAAAGCTCTATTTTCATCACTGTCTAACACGACTACTAATTAAAAAGTTGAGTTTGTGTGTGTGTGCTTGTGTGATTGTACGAATGTGTCATTTTTCAAAACGCCTGTTCAGTTTTTTTGTCTCTTTTAATCATTTGTTAAGCTATTGGCTTAGTGGACTCATTCTCATTTGGCCCTCAAATTATTTGAGATTGAAACCACTGGCAATGCAGATTAATTGTTGTTAGTAGGTTCATACGTACAGCATTTTGCTGAGCTATTGTTTCAAACTATCTCACTATAAGAAACATTTGTCAGAATTTCAGATCTATGTTCAGAAATAGGAAAATTAAAGTTGTCTTCATTTCTGCATTTTTGTGTGCTCTGTTTTTATTTTATTATTTTATTGCTTGTTTTATAACCAGCAGCTGTAATATACTTCATTTTTACTACTTTTCTCATTGTAGACTTCTTTTACAGTACAGGCAGTACTGGTTTACCTCTTAGTTCTGTAGTTGATTAAGACATAGCATTTTGAGTATTTACCATAAAGAACGCATTCTGGATATTTAGGATCAGGGGAGCATATGACTTACATGGCAATTAAGTCATGAGACTATTGACCCTCATTGTATTTATATTGGGGTTTACACCTCTACAGCACGTCGTTTCGTGGATATTTTATGCTAGTTTATAAAGTGCAAAAATTATAAATGCATACATGTGAGTATAATAAAAGTCAAATCATGTATGGCAGATTTGTCCAGCCTGCGGGTACAGAGGTGGGAGAGCAGCTACCAACCAAACATCTATTCCTCAGTCCAGATCGTTCCTTCCCACCCTCCTCAGCTCAAAAAATAACAGCAGGATTTTATAGCTAGTTACCCACCACACTCTTGCATTCTCTACGTACATACTTATAGGTATTTTCCAAGATCAATAATTCCACACCTCAAAAGTGTACCTCATTAGGAGGAACGTTCTTCATTTTGATGCTCTGCTCTAAACTGCCTCTCAGATATTAAGAATTTCTAACCACTATCGGTAGTAAATAATAGTAATACATATGATTTTTTCCAAAAATAATCTTCAGTGTGTAGAAGTTAACATAACACATTTAAACCATGCTGCGGGCGTCCTATTCATTACTAAGTGTCCCACTACTTTCACATTATGAAAAGGTGGGGCTCCTTATTTTGCAGCTGGAAGGCTGAGAGCTATGGCAAGTTCACCAAGAGCGCGTAACTGAGGTGAAACCAAATCATCTAAAAAACGAAAGCCAACTTAGCTCTCAACTGTCCAGATGTTTATATTTCTGACATGTTCCTCACATAATGGTTGGTTTTCTGGCAAATCACTGAGGAATAAAGCCACTGAGGAATAAAGCCACTAAAACAGTTAGTTATGTACTCACCATAATGATCGATGTATGTGGTCCATCTCGTCTACATTCTTTACTCACGGGTTCGAAGCCAAAAATCGGCTCCGACTCGGCCAACTATTTCTCTAGCACGAAGTCTCTAATTGGCTGGGCTAACCCGGTATCCCAAGATGCACCTCTCCCTAGCCTCAGATCTTGTTTGCAACCATATCAATCATAACCCATACACAACCAACACTGGAAGGAATTCCAGCCAAAGGAAAGAAAAAAAACACTGACCTTGAAGGGTTCTCACAGAGCCAATATTCCTCCAAATCCTCTAGGAAGGGGGCAGGTGGGAGGGTACACAAGAATGTATGCGAGATGGACCACATACATTGATCGTTATGGTGAGTACATAACTTGGAGTAGTAGATGCTCGGAGGTAGCAGTAAGGAGCCAGTCGTCTAGATAAGGAAACACCTGGAATCCCAGACTTCTCAGGTGAGCAGTTACCACTGCCAGACATTTGGTGAACACCCTGGGGGCTGTGGTGAGACCAAAGGGCAGTGCTCAGAATTGAAAATGACTGGCTCCGAGGTGGAAGCGTAAATGTCTCCTGGACTCTTGAGCTATGGGAATGTGATAGTAAGCATCCTGGAGATCTATGGAGCACATCCATGCATCTTTTTCCAGCAAAGGAAGAATAGATTGAAGAGTGACCATTCGGAATTTGGACTTCTTTATGAAACGATTCAATGAACTGAGGTCCAAAATGGGCCTGAAGTCCCCTGTCTTTTTTGGTACCAAAAATAATTTTGAGTAAGTTCCTGATCCGATCTGGTCGATGGGGACAGGCTGGATGGCTCTTTTTTTCTAGCAGCTTTGAAACCTCTAACGCTGCCTGATCCCGCTGACTGGGTGGTACGTCCGGGATTTCCCTTAAAGAAAGGGGGGGTTTGTTGAAGGGGATGATATATCCTCCGGTAATAATGCGAAGCACCCACCGATCGCTTGTTATGGATTCCCAAGCTTGTGGGTGCGCCGCAAAGCGACCCCCGACTGGCTCCGGAGTTGCACAGTCAGGCAACAACTCAGGAACGCTGGTTGTATGAAGAACCACGAAAGGAATCACGGTCTCCAGAGTTACGGGGGCCTCTGCCACCTCTGGGGCGGCGTCTTCCAAAATCCCCCCCCCCCTGCCTCTGGAGGGGGAATCACTGGGTGGAGTAGAGAAAGACTTTTGGGATTTTTTAAACCACATTTTCCCTCCTCTCCCAGCCTTGGGATAAGGCCTGGAAGGAGCGGAAAAACAGGCCCCAACGGCAGTCAAAGTCTTGCCCTCCTGCTCGCACCGAGTTAGTGTGTCCTTCACCTTGGATCCAAACAAAGATGACCCATCAAAGGCGTCGGCGAAGGAAGACTTGAAGGCCTCCGTGGCGAACACAAGCGTAACCAGGCTTGCCTCCTAAGGGCAACGCCTGTTCCCGCTGCTCTACTCGCCCCTTCGGCTGCATACGAAATGAGCCTCATGGACGAGTTAACAATAGAAAAGAGGGTAGTCATCTGTGCGCCAACAGTCGGGGCCAGCGCCTCAGGTAGATTACCAACAAGAGAGTCATTTAGCTCTTTGAGAAGATCCCTTTGGAGCCTCGTAAAATGACATAAGTAGTTCAGCGACCGTAAGGTAAAGGCTGCTGAGGACACGGTACGCTTCCCGTACCTATCCATACTCCTAGAATCCTTATTAGGAGGATGAATAGACGTCGAAGCCTCTGCCACGTCCTGCTGTGTGGCAGAAGCCACCACCAAAGCATCTACAGGCACACACTTTGTGAGAAATTCCTTCTGGGGGGGGGCTGACAAGAATTTATTGGGCCTCGCAGGCACCGGTTCCACAGAATCAGGGTGTTCCCACACCCTTCGAGAAACCAAATCAAGGAGTTCATCGAAGGGCGGAGACACCCAGGAGGCGGAGGGCTGGGCCCCAAAGGCCTTGAGGAAGACTGACTCCTCAGCTGAAGGGGTTTTGGCTTGCCAGTCACCTCTCTGTCTCAGAATCTCCAAGATATCTGAGAAGGAGATATCATCCGAAGATGATTTGGGGGACCCTTCTGCATCATCGAGGTCAGTATCCGATGTAATAGACTCATCTTGGGAGTCTACGTGCTTCCTCTTACACAATTTCTTCCGTGGGGGTTCATCCGAAGCAGTTTCGGACGGACCACCCGGAAGAAGGAAACCCCCGATTGGGGTATCCTCAGGCCCTGGGGCCCCGCTGCCGGGGGGCTGCAACACAACAGAGGCACCAGTCTCCAAATCTAGGGACGGTGAGGTAGAATCTAGTTGAACCGGCAAAGGCATGGCCAGCGCGCTCCTCATGGCCTCAAAGGCCAGACCTCCAGAATCCAAGGAAGTCACTGGTCTAGAGGCCACGATGGCACTGGGAATTCCAGCAGCCGATGCTCTGAGAGGAAGACTAGGCACCGAAGCACCTAATCCCAAAGTATTCCCCTCAGGCCCGGCTGAAGAGGTCGCAGTACCAAACCCTGAACCGGAGGACAGGGTAGGAAGCATGGTCGGAGCCGAAAGGCCTGTAAGGGGTCTCTGCTCCGACCGTATGGCTCCACATTGCTCCACCACCACCGGCTCCAACGGCTCCGAAGAGGTTGGAGGAGGAATCAAATGTGTTGGAGGGGGGATCGGCTCCGAAGCAAACTGTGCTGGAGCCAAGACCATTTTAGTAAACACTGGAGATTGGAAAAGCCTCTGTAAAACCCTATCCAGGTCCGAATCTGATAGTCTCGAGGATTTAGAGGAGGTAGACACTCGAGAAGACTTTCCTCTCGGCTCAGAGAGAGAAGGGGACCGGCTCCGAAACAGGTCCAATACTGTCGGCGCCGACTCCACCACAGCATGGACCACCATCGGCACCGAAGGAGCCTTCTTCGGAGCCGAGGGGGAAGAGTCTGAGCTGCACACTTCCACCGGCTCGAAGCCATTGGAACCGATGGAGGTGATTCACCTCGATACTCCAACTTGCGGCTCCGAAGGCAATGGAGCCAAGTAGGAGGTATCGAGGCAGACTCGACCCTCGGCCCGAAGTCAGTGGAGCCGAGGAAGAAGAGGTCAATTTTGTCTTTTAGAAGTCGGCTCCGACGGACTTGTCGGTGCCGGCGATCTTTTCTTTGGAAGCAACAGGAGGATTTAAAGCTTCCTCAAAGGAGGGTTTAATAAGCCCTTTCAAAATCAGCTTGTTCTTGCGTTCTTGAAGAACCCTAGCGGAGAAAGCATGACAGACACTACATGTCTCCTGCAGATGTTTCGGCCCCAAACAATAAGCATAAACTGAATGGCTGTCTGTGATGGACATTCTGTAACTGCACCGAGTGCATTTTTTAAAGCCTGACTTTTGCTCCTTTGACATAATACAGGCACTCAACAAGCAATAAGACTATCACAAAAAAGCGCCAATAAAGAGCGCGAGACACAATGGCACGAGTACTGAGGAAATTTTACCTCAAAAAAGAACACAGTGAACTGACACAGACAATACAATTTCAACGACCCTAAGCCCTCTAATTTAAACGGGCTAGCCGAAGAACAACTAACCACAACTTAAGTAGCAGTTAAACAGCAGTCAAAGGTAGGGCAAAGGCCCTCTAACTTAAACGGGCCTTGCCCAACTGAAAAAAATAAAGTACTAGAAATCACTCAAACACAGACACGAGATATACAAATTACAAAGAATAGCTGTTAAAACAGCTGTTTGGTTAATATATAGAGAAAAACCCCAAGGTCAAAGACCAGTAAAAGGTAAAAAAGAACCACTTAGCTCCAGCCAAGTCGAGACCACGTCCAGCTTGTAAAGCGGCAAACGAGATCTGGGGAAGCAGGTGTAGTGCATCCTGGGATAGGGAGTAGCCCAGCCAATGAGAGACTTCGTGCTAGTGTATTAGTTGCCGAGTCGGAGCCGATGGATCGGCTCCGAACCCATCTGTCATGAATGTAGGCGAGATAGGATCCCATTACATCTAACTGATGTTATGTGGTCCTATCTCGCCTACATTCTTTACTCACAGGACAGCATCCCCAGCACCTCTATCCTGGGAGGCTCATAGGAAGATACTCCTGAGAACCATGGAACCAAAGGAAGCCCGGCCCCTAGAAGCCACGTCCAGCTTGTAATGAGTAATAAAGGTGTGAGGAGAGGCCCAGGTGGCCACAGCATAAATATCATCCAATGAAAGCCTGGCATGGTAAGCTATTGATGTAGACATTGCCCTGGTCGAGTGAGCTTTGATGGGAAAAGGTAAATTTCTGCCTGCTGACGAGTAGATAAAGGAAATACAACTTTTGATCCATTTAGAAATTGTGCACTTGGAAATAGGACAACCTGCTCTGTTCTCTGGGAAGGACACAAACAGCTGATCAGACTTCCTAACATGCTTAGTCCTGTGTAAATAGAATCTCAGTTGTCTGTGCACATCCAACTGATGGAACCTGAAATCTGCTTTATTAGAAAAGTTTGGAAAGAACACTGGTAACAATAGATTGATGGAGATTAACAGTGGATGACACCTTTGGAAGGAAAGATGGGTTAGGTCTCAGGGAAACTCTGTCCTTATGAAAGGTCAAATACGGAGATTTAATGGACAGAGCTTGAAGTTCTGATATTCTTCTGGCTGATGTAATGGCCATTAGAAAAGCCATCTTCCAAGGTAAGAATTTCAATTCACAGTTGGCAGCTGGTTCAAAGGGCGGTAAAGTGATGGCTTGTAGCACAAGGTTTAAATCCCATGGCATGACAAGTTCTGAAACAGGAGGGCGAAGTAACCAAGCGCCTTTCAAGAAGGCCTTACAGAGTTTATGGCCCGTAAGAGAGGGCTCGTAAGATGTGTGAAAATTGGAAACTGCAGCCAGCTGCACCTTAATGGTAGCGGGCGCGGAGCCCTGACGGAAAAGCATGGCTAAAAAAATCTAAGAGACGGAACTGGGGCTGTGAAGGGGTCCAAACCTTGGGCCTGAGCCCAAATGGAGAATCTCTTCCATTTGCTGGAATAAATCCTTCTGGTGGAAGACTTATGAGACTAAGACAAGATGTGTACCACCTCAGGTGAAAAGGAATGTCATCTAGTGATGGAAGTGGAGCAGCCAGGCTGTCAACCTGAGGGTTCGCAGGGAGGGATGGAGCTGTCCTGACATGTGAATCAGAAGGTCTGGCACTGGGTCCAGAGTCCAAGGACAGTCCACTGCGTACTGCTGAACAAAAGGGAACCATACTTGTCAAGGCCAGTGTGGAGCAATAAGAATCATCCTGCTTCCCAAGGATATGGCTTTCTGAATCACTCTTGGAAACAGAGGAAAAGCGTAGACCAGACCGGGGGGCCAATCGTGGACTAGAGCGTCCCTGCCCCCTGTGGGGGGATCAGTGTGAAGTACTCGCTGCATTTCGCATTGAGGGGACTGGTGAGGAAATCGCAGCAAGGCTAACCCCACCTGTTGAAAATTTGAACCGCCACTCGGTTGTTCAGGGACCACTCGTAAGGCATCAGAATAGCTCTGTTCAGCCTGTCCGCTATCACAATGGACTTTCCCGGAATGTGCGTTGCCACTAAAAACCGTTGGGAAGATACTGCCCAATGCCACACTCGCATGGCCTCTCTGCAGAGGGGATAAGACTTGATTCACCCCTACTTGTTCAGGTACCACACCACGGACATGCTGTCCAAGTGAACTGCAATCGTTCCCAGAGGAAGAGAGTTTTGGAGTGCTCGCAATGCTACAAACACCGCTCTCATCTCCAAACATTGATGTGCAGGTGTACCTCGTGATCTTGCCATGTGCCTTGGACCATCCTGCCAAGATAATGCCCCCCACCCCATCTGTGAGGCGTCCGTGGTCAACGTGTACACTGGAGACATAGGAATCAAGCTCCTCCCTTTGTCCAGATTGGCGGAACGTAGCCACCAGTGGAGGTCCTGTTTGCACCGTTCCGTGAGAAGTATCAAGTGGGAAAGAGGAAGTTTCTGAAACTACCATTGGACTGAAAGGAGCCATTGTAGGATCCGCATGTGTCACCTGGCCAGAAGCACCAGCATGATGGTGGCGGCCAACCTGGCTTGAACTCTTTTGAGGGGCAACAGTGCGTGGATCTGAGACTGCAGCACTCATTCTCTCGTGGCAGAAAGGCCCGCATTTGTATAGAGTCTAGCTCTGCGCCTATTAAAACAACACGCTGCGAGGGCAGCAAGGCAGACTTTTGCCAGTTCAAGGTAATTCCTAGTTGTTGACAAAGTGTAATGGTAGCCTCCCTGGCTTGAATGAGGAGATGCCTGGTGGGGGCGGTGAGAAGCCAGTCGTCCAGATATGGAAACACCTGGAATCCCCGATGTCTCAGGTGAGCTGTCACCACTGCCAAACACTTGGTAAACACCCTGGGGGCTGTGGTGAGACCAAAGGGCAGGGCACGAAACTGGAAGTGACTGGCTCCCAGCCGGAAGCGTAAGTGACTCTTGGATGCCTTGTGCATTGTGATGTGGTAGTAGGCATCCTTGAGACGGAGCACATCCATACTCCTTTTTCCAGCAATGGAAAAATGGACTGAAGCGTGACCATTCGGAACTTGGACTTCAGAACGTAGTGATTCAGTCGACTCAGATCCAGAATGGGTCTCAGGTCCCCTGTTCTTTTCGGCATCAAAAAGAGTCTTGAGCAAGTTCCTGATCCGATATGATCTGTGGGGACTGGTTGGATGACTCCTTTTTCTAGCAGCTTTGCAACTTCTAGTGCTGCTTGATCCCATTGACTGGGTGGGACGTCCGGGATTCTTCTGACTGGAGGGGGTGTTGATAAAAAGGTGATAGTGTATAACTATTCGAAGCACCCAACGATCCTGGGTGATGCTTTCCCAACGAAATTCGGTCCCCGACTGGCTCTGGAACAGCACAGTCGGGCAACGCCTCAGGAACATTGAAAGGAAGATCCACGAAAGGAATTGCGGTCTCCCGAGTTGTGGGGGCCTCCTCTGCCTCTAGGACGGCGTCTTCCAGAATAAGTTCCCCCTCCTCTGCCTCTGGAGGGGGAACTCACCTTCAGCTGCAGGGAAGGACCTCTGAGACTTCTTGAACCACATTTTCCCTCCTCTCTGAGCCTTGGGGTACGGCCTAGAAGGGAAAGAGAAATGGGCCCCTACGGCAGATAGGGTCTTTTCCCTCCTGTTCACATCTGGTGAGGGTGTCTTTCACTTTGGTCCCGAAGAGAGAGAACCCAAAGGGGGTGTCAGTGAAGGAAGACTTAAAGGCCTCCGCGAAATGACACAGGCGCATCCAGGCTTGCCTTCTGAGAGCTACACCTGAGCTAGCTGCCCTACTCGCCCCTTCGGCTGCATAAGATATGAGCCTCATGAATGAGTTGACAATGGAACCAAGGGTAGACAACTGGGCGTTAACAGTATGCGCTACCGCCTCAGGCATGTTACCCGTAAGAGTATCTCCTAGCTCCTTAAGGAGATCTCTTTGGAGCTGAGTGAAATGAAAAAGGTAATTCAGCGACCGCAAGGTAAAGGTCGCCGAAGACAGGGTATGCTTCCCGTACCGGTCCATACTCCTGGACTCCTTGTTAGGAGGCTGGACGGAAGAAGAAGCCTCTGCAACTTCCTGCTGTGTGCCTGCCGCCACCACCAAGTTATCTACCAAAACCCCTTTGGTCAGGAACTCTTTCCCCGGGGGAGCAGAAAGGAACTTATTTGGACGTCTGGGCACCGGTTCCACAGAATCAGGGCTCTCCCACACCCTTCCACAAATCAAATCCAGGAGTTTGTCAAAGGGTGGAGACACGCAGGAGAAGGAGGGTTGAGCTCCGAAGGCCTTGAGGAATACAGACTCCTCCTCAGAGGGGGTCTTGGAAGGCCAGTCGCCTCTCTGCCTCAAAATCTCCAGGATGTCTGAGAAAGAGACGTCATCGGAGGACGACTTGGGGGACCCCTCTGACTCCGAGGTCGGTATCGGAAGTGAGGGACTCGTCCTGGGAGTCTATGTGCTTCCTCTTGCACAACTTCTTTCTAGGGGGCTCCTCAGGCACAGACTCTGAGGGGCCCTCAAAGTAGGGGACCACTCAAGGGGGTATCCCCAGACCTTCGGGCTCCGCCATCCACGGATAGGGGGGCGTCAGAGGCTCTAGCCGGGGTGTAGAGGGACGGAGTGACCGATCCAGGTGATGTTACTGACGATCTGGCCAGTGCGCTCCTCATGGCCTTGAAGGCAGGTACCCCCAAATCCGAGGACCGACCCGTCTCCGAGACCACGACCGGAGTCTAGATTCCCCGAGCCGATGCACCGAGTAGGAGGCTTGGAACAGACAGGAGTCCCAAGGTATTCCCCTCGGGTCTGACTGAGGAAACCCGAGTACCGAAACCAGAGGACGGAACAGACATGGTTGGAGGCAACGCCGGCTCCGATAAACTCACATGGGGTATTGGAGCCGACACGAGAACATCACTCGGCGCGGAGCACTCTGGCTCCGACAACACATGGGTGCTCGGAGGAGGAATCATCGGTACCAGGATAGGGACTGGCTCCAGAGCCGACTGGGTCGGAGCCGAAAACAGTTTTGTTAACACCGGCGACTGCAGGAGCTTCTGGACCACCCTATCCACATCCAAATCAGACAGCCTAGAGGATGTGGAAGAAATAGAAGGAGATCGGGAAATCCTACCTGGAGACTCATGCCTGACACTGGGTGACCGGCTCCAAATAGGCTCCAATAATATCGGAGCCGAGGTCGACTCCAGTACAACAGATACCTCCTGCGGCCCCGAGGACAATGGAGCCGAGGAGGTAGTATCCATTTTCGAAACCTTCTCCTCCGGCCCCGAGGACAATAGAGCCGAGGAGGAAGTATCCATTATCGAAACTTTCTCCTGCGGCCCCGAGGACAATGGAGCCGAGGAGACAGTAACCACTTCCGAAGAGGCAGACGGAGCCGGAGATCTTTTCTTGGCCTTAGAAGGCTTAGACTTAGCACCAGAAGAAGAAGAAGAAGAAGAAGAATCTAAGGCCTCCTCAAAGGAGGGCTTAATCAGGCCCTTCAAAATCAGCTTATTTTTTCTTTTCTGCAGTACCCTAGGGCTAAAAATGTGGCAAAAACTGCAGGACTCTTGCAGGTGAATAGCACCAAGATAATAGACACAGATGGAATGCCCATCTGTAATGGACATTTTGCAGCCACATTTCGTACACTTCTTAAACCCGGAGGGTTTATGTTCTTTCTGCTCTTTAGACATGGTAAACAACCGCACACTCTCAACCGACAGCGACAGACACAAGAGGAAGGCGGGAAAAAATCAAACAACACTAACGGCCAAGGAAACTCTAATTAAACGTTTCTTTGGAGGGAAACTAACTACAGACAAGAGCAAATCCAGCACAGTTTTACACAGGGGAACAACGCTGGAGAAGACTAGGTCCTCTAACTTAAACGGGCCTAGCCCAAGAAACAGAGGGATACCACAAAAAACACACTACTCACAAACGCTCACAATGAAACTTGCCAAAAGAGAAGACTAGCTATTAAAATAGCTTTTACAAGACAACAGACTGCTAAAATACTTAGAAAAAGTATTTGAAAGGGTACTTAGCCACAGCCAAGCGAGACCACGTCCTAACTCTACGCGCGGCAAACGAGATCTGGGGCTAGGGCGACGTGCATCTTGGGATACCGGGTTAGCCCAGCCAATTAGAGACTTCGTGCTAGAGAAATAGTTGGCAGAGTCAGAGCCAATTCTCGGCTCCGAACCCGTGAGTAAAGAATGTAGGCGAGATAGGACCGCATAACATCTGTAGATAGTTTTAAGATTGTTTTCAAAACTTAGGATAGTGAAGATTTTTATTTAATATGTTGACCTTATTATATTAAAATGGGATGGTATCATTGTTGGAAGTATGTTCAGGTTCAGAAGCTGATTGCCAATACAAATTGCAGTACATGTAGGTATGTTTTTGACTAGCATGTAAAATTGTAATATCACATGTGCAAGAGGAGGAATGCAAGAAATTCTGAAATCTATGTTGCAATGATTCAATAAACATTGTCTTTGAAAAAAAAAATACATGTCTTGCAAACTACATACACAAAACAACTGAGCTAACCTAAAACAGCCCAAACCCACATCTACATTTATTCATTCGCTCATTATGTTATCACCCACTTAAATACAGGGTTACGGAGAGGTAGAGGCTATCCCAACACGCACTGGAAGGCAAAGTAGAAGCTAGTCTTGGATGGGACAGCAGACCACTGCAAGACTTACCTGTGTGTGTGTGTGTGTGTGTGTGTGTACATTGGAGTAGCGTGCAGAAAAAAAAAATCTGGACATCTTCTTAGACTTGCATTAGTCTGTTTTGCACTTGTGTAGTGACAGAGTTCCTGCTAGGACAGCGGCATAATGAATAACTGAAGTTGCCCCCCTTGGTTTTCTGTTGTCTTTCTGTAGAAAAAGTATTTGAAGAAAGTTATTGAGACACGTATGGCATAGACTTGTATTGCTTGGGTAGTTTTTGATAGCAAATGTTCGATACGAGTAGTTAAGAGGTTGATTAAAATGAGTAGTAAACGGTGCAACACGAGGTTTGATCAGGTTTAGCAGCCCAGCCTTCAGGTGTCCTTAAACATCTTTTTCTTTGGAACAATTGCCATATGCCTCAGTGCTAATATGCACATTATTTAATTTGCTGTTTTTAAATCCTTAATCATTCTAATAAAATGTTCGTCATTAGCATTCAGTGGCATTTTGGGCCATCTTCCAAGGTAACCCAGTAATGGCAACTTTTCAAAAGCTCAGATTCCTTTTCCTGTCTCTTCCTGTGACAGCTGATTGACTCAGCATACCAAGAGGGAAGCCTTCAGCTGTTACAGGAAGTGAGTGTTCAGTCTTTTTCTGCCATGTAAAGGAGGAGGTCTGGCTCTTCACAGGACCCAGTGCAGATTTTTCTGGCCTACAGCTCAGATGAGCCCCATTTAGGGGACCCTCCCTTCCTCTCATTTTATTGATAGATGTATTACTCTCTTTGTTGTTGTGTTTACTGAAAAAGTATGTATATTCATTGTAATATTTTATTTTGGTCAGTGCAGTAGATCACGTGGGAATTTCTGCTTGCAGCAGTGTTTATTGGGCTTCTATCTTTGACAAATGCTTATTTTTACAGTTTCTGAGGAAACATCTGGCAGTTCTCTCAGAATGCAGTGCATATGTCTGCTGTTGGACACTAAAGGTCTGACTTTACCACTGGTAGTCTAATTTAATTTCATCTTTTGACAGGAAGATATCGCAGAAGTTGGATTTTTCAGCATTTACATATTTATTATATGTATGACTACTGTTTTTAACATCTGTCACAGTTTTACAATGAATGAATTTAATTGAATATGTGGTAGAAATTTTACTCTGACAATAAAATATAGTTTAAATTGCTATTAGCATTATTTCAACAGTTTAAAGCAGTGAGTGAGGAGTTAATGTTTAACATTTGTTTGGCAGTTGCTTTCATGTTTGCACTTAGTGTACTGGAAATTCTTTAACTTCTGTCAGTTGTAAAATAATTCTCAACACATTTCAAACTTTTTTGTGACAATAGCACAGATTGTGCTGAGTTTAGTTGCCTGGAGATTTGGTTATTACTAGAAACATTAAGAAGAAAGGTTATACTTTCTAATCTAAAGAAAGAAAACATGGAAAAATAGGAAAGAAGGAATTCAAATGATTGGAATGGTGCTTGAGGCAATGCTTATTTTACGGAGGAATGAAGGCATTGTGTTTAGGAATTCAGAGTTGCACTCTTTCATGGTTTCTTTCAATGTAAAATTCTAATATGTAAAAAGGGTAATCTTTTGAAAAATAATTGTAGTACTGCGTTAGACTTGGGAGTCAGGTATTTGCTCCCCAATTCATTGTGTTGTTAGTTCTTTAATATTCACATAATTTTAGCTTGATCATTTATGTGGGATAAGCCGTTTTTAGAGAAGCATGCCTGAAGGTCAGAGATTTATGAGATAATTGTCACTGACAGTGAGTGGCATTTTAAGATATTTGCATGTGGACTTAGTTTCTTATTAAAATATCAGTTGATGTGTAGAATTGTATTTATGGGAATTTTATTTCTTTTTAAAGGTTACAATGCCTGCACAAAGTAGTATATGGACAGTATTGTTTGTAGTTTGGATTGCCCATACCTGTCAACGCCTATAACTTTTAGAAATTGCACTAGTGAGTTTTAGCCTTCAGATTTAGCTTTACTCTCTAGATTTATCAGTTTTCTTGATAGCGATGGACATGTTTAAGTTACATACATTGTTAATTGGTGAGCAAAGCCAATACAAACATTTCTTATCACAAATATTATTATACATAAACTAGTATCTAGAGTATCTCAAGAATCATTATTAGGTCCTACAGTTTTCATCATCTTCATTAACAGTATAGTGTCTGCTTCCCATCTATCTCAGCTCGCGTCCTGCGAAATGCAGAAAAAAAAAAAAAAAAAAGAGAGAAACCACTCGAACTGATTTACATAGCTAGGCAGTTGTAAGTTCAGTAGAATAAGTGTATTTTCTTGTTTAATAGGTACAAAATGGAGTCAAAGTACCTGTTTATTTTCATGTTTTGCACAGGACTGCAACTTCCAGAAGTAGACTTGGGACTAAGACAGCAGTGTCTTCGCTGCTCATGCAAAATAAAATAGCGGAAATAAAGGTGTGACGCCCTTGCACTAGCCCAGTAATCAAGGAGCCTCAATCCTCAACACTAGCTCCAGTGAGGGACGTGCACATTGGGAGAATGACAAGTACACATACAGTAAAGTACAGTTTCCCTTAAGAGCACACAGAGATTACAGTCAGTCTGCAGGCTGGTTTCTCCCTATTCCTCCAGATCCCCAATAAGACTCCCCACTGGTACATCTATAAAGTTAAAATCTCAGCCGAGTGGTGAAGCCAAAACCTCCAGCACCCTCTCTGTCCAACCAGTGCTCCGTGTCCCTGCCTCAGTAGCTGGCTGACACACACACACACACACACACACACACAGATTTAATTTAGAGAAAAACACAGACATTCCTGGGGAAAACTGGCACAGGTTCACTAGCGATGGCCTCTTCTGCCCAGACTATAAGGTAGTATCAGCTGCCATAACCACTCTTACTTATCAGCTACTATAAGGCCCTTCCCAAAGGGTGACCAATCTTACTGTGTAATGTTACTGTTATCCAAATGGTAAGTGTGTCCAACAAGGCTATTGGAATGGGCTATGCAGTGTCACAAAATACATATGCAAGTACTCTGAGAGCTTAAATATCTCTAACAAACTAGCCACAATTAAAATGATAAATATTTAATAATAGATAAAAGAACAAGAGACAAGACGATACTCAATAACTCAACTCAGTGACAACAGAGTTCAAAATCACAGGAAATATTTTAACATTGCAGAACAGTCTCACAAATACAGCAAACATCTGTCTGCTGTCAGATGCAGAATAATTTGAAATGGTTCAGTCTAGCCTGCTAATTGGACAATAGAAACCTTTATTTTCCTGCAGATTTTTTTTTTTACTTTGGTAACATGCAAAGTGATTATACTTGATGTAATTCTTCCATGACCTGACAAATACAAAAATTAAAAAAATGCACAACTGCACAGGTAGTTAAAACATACCCAAAGGGGATGATGGTTAGGAGGGTAGCCTAATTGTTAAGGTGTTTGCCTTACAAACACAAGGTGCAGGGTTCAAGTCTCACAAGGGATAATTGGCTAGGCTTAAAATGGCTCACAAGGGGAGTTAGCTTAGTACTAATCTATGAACCTCTAATGCATTTTTTTTGGCATTTAGCTTGAGGCCATGTTTCTGTCACCAGTCATTTGTTTGGGTGAGACCCTCTTGTAGCTTATTCAGAATCGTTTTATTAAGTCAGTAATGTGACTTCTTTACTTTATTGAAAAATTGTTGGCTTATTTTTGTGGATTATAGTATTGTAGGACTCAGGCGGTAGTGGTGCTGCGGTAGCGTTGTCGCCTCACAGCAAGACGTTGTCCCGTTCGATTCTCAGCTACAGCGTATTCTGTGTGGAGGCATGCGTGAATGGGCATGCCTTCGTTGAAGGTTGTGCATCAGGGCTGGTAACTCAGCACGTAAAAATCCACTACCAAACATTAGCGGACCGGAGTTTCGCTGTGGCGACCCCTAACTGGGATAAGCCGAAAGACAACAACAATAGTATTGTAGGACTGCTAATGTTGACATTTTGGACTGCTGGAGTGGTTTTCCTAGTGAGCATTGGTACTGCTGTAGTGAATAACTAAAATGACAGTGCTAGTGTGTGCCATTTTTTTCTTTGCAAGTGAATGAGTTTCCTTTGGTAGCATGCAAAGTAAACAGTGTTTAACTTGACAGTAGAGCTGTGATTAGGTTACTGAAAGAAACCATCTTTGTACTGGTAAGAAACTGTTGCTTACATGCTAACTATACATATGTTCATAGCTCTATCGCAGTCCATCTGCATTTCATGAACTCCATCTCTCTCCCCCCTGCCTGGATATTTTTCTGTTACGGTGTGGATGTAAAATGCTTCCTCCAGCACCATTAACATATACTACAATTATGGCTAGTCTTAGGTTTTATTTCCTTAGTTTTGTAATGTAAATTGTTAGCCATTGTTTTAAAAATAATAAATATAACTAGGGACAAAGTAGTTAGTAGTAGTTAATACTAATTACTCCTTTTTTACTTTTTAGCATGGCTTCTGCATCATGCCAAAATAAAACCAATACCAAAAGAAAAATAGCAGATGAAAGGAGTGTGTTTCAGGAGAAATGGACTGATGACTATTTCTTTGTTGAATCTAATAAAGCACTTTGCTTACTATGCAGAGAAGTGGTACCTGTTTTCAAGGATTACAATTTGAAATGGTATTATATTCAAATTCACCCCAAATTAAGTGAATTGCAAGGAGTGTGCCGTAGACAAAAATATTAGATTTAAAGAAAAACCTTACATTCCAACAACAGCTGTTTCAAAAATCGGCTACGCAACCGGATTCCTTAATGAAGGCAAAAAGAAGTTATGTCTTACCATAACGTTCCATCGGTATTGTTGATCGTCGTTCAGTCATTACGCATGGGTATCGGTTCCAAGCTCGGAACCGAGCCGGCCATTTTCCAAGCTCGCGTCAGCTTCAAACTCTTGAGCTAAACTCTTACCCACAATCCCCCTCTCCCTGTTAACTTAGATTGAATCTGCAAGTCAAAGTAGGTAGAGGCTACCTCTGGTCAAGTAACCTAAGAGAACCGGATGGTGAGATCCACTAGAAACCACAGGAGGGGGAAGGAGGGAGGGTCATAATGACTGAATGAGGATCAACAATACAGATGGAACGTTATGGTAAGACATAACTTCTTTATCTGATATTGTTAATCCTCGTTCATTCCTTATGCATGGGACAGAGTCCCCAGCTACTGCTATTCCTGAGAGGCTCTCATGGAAGGACATTCCTGAGCACCAAAGAACCGAAAGATGCTCTTCCCCTGGAGGCCAAATCCAATTTGTAATGATTGATGAAGATATGAGGCATAGCTCAAGTTGCAGCTGCAAGGATGTCATGTAAAGAAGCTCTGGCATGGAAGACAGCAGAAGTTGCCACAGACCTTGTTGAATGAGTTTTCATGTTAGTAGACAACGAGATATTACGTTGTGTATAAATAAAGGTCACACAGTCCTTCAACCATCTAGCAAATGTGACCTTAGCAATATCAGATCCTAATCTAGGTCCAGAAAAGGCCAAAAATAACTGGTCAGATTTACAAAAGGGTTTAGTCCTGTTTAAGTAAAAATGGATTTGCCTGTGTATATCTAGGGTATGTAGGCAATACTTTCCTCTGTTTGAATGACTGAGAAAGAAAACTGGCAATTCATTGGCTTGATTAATGGACATTTCAGAGATCACTTTAGGCAGAAATGACGGATTAGTTCTCAGAGACACACTATCTCTATGAAAAATCAAGTATGGACTCTTGATACACAAAGCTTGAAGCTCAGAAATATGTCTGGCAGAAGTAATGGCGACCAAAAACAAGGTTTTCCATGACAAACACTTGAGGTCGCAAGAAGAGACTGGTTCGAAAGGTGACCTTGTCAGAACTTGTAGAACTAATGATAAATCCCATGGTTGAATAGGTTCTCTAAAAGGTGGCTTCAGATGATTCACACCTTTTATGAAGGTCTTGCACAATTTATGGGACATAAGAGAGGAATCTTGGACACCCTCATGAAAATTAGAAATTGCAGCCAAATGAACTCTAATGGTAGAGGCCGATAGACCCGACTGAAAGAGGTCGGCCAGACAGTCTAGTATTATCGACACTGGTGCTGAAAAGGGGTCTACTTGTTTATTTTTCAGCCAACAGGTAAATCTTTTCCACTTGCTCAGATAAGTAATTCTAGTGGAAGACTTACGAGAAGCAATGAGAATATCACGTACTGGTAAAGAAAGATCATTCTGCCTGGCAATCAAGGGAAATGGAGTAGCCAAGCTGTGAGCTTCAGGCTGTTCAAGTTAGGATGAATCAAGTTCTGTGGATGCGAGATCAACTCCGGGGTTGGATGGAGAATCCATGGTCAATCTAGTAGGTGAGGCCAAAGGAAGGGGAACCAAATCCGTCGAGGCCAATATGGTGCTATGAGGATCACCTTGCTCTTCAACAGACGGGCTTTCTTCAGAAACTGAGGAATGAGGGGAAAGGGTGGAAATGCGTAAAGAATACCAGAGGGCCAATCGTGAACTAGAGTGTCCCTGGGTGACTGTCCCGGAGGGGGAATCAGGGTGAAGTAGTTGCTGCATTTGTAGTTGGTCAGGGATGCAAAGAGGTCGCAGCAAGGATGGCCCCAGCAGTGGAAGATCTCCGCCGCTATCAAGGGATTCAGGGACCACTCGTGAGGTTGAAGAATGCGTACCCTCTCAGCAGGACAAACACCCTTTAGAGGAAGGTCCCAGATGGTCAGAGAGGTTGCGCAATCGAGTGGGGAATGCTCCACAGCAGAAAAGGGAGAACAGCGAGAGGTATGTCGAGCAGGGAGCAAGACCAAAGAAATGGGGACCACCAACCATATATCAAGATCATCACAAGGTGTGGAGACAGTGAATTTAATTCCTGCTTCAGCGGTCATTCTTGGAAGTTATGTTATGGCGTCCACGGGGCTTTTACAGCGTGATTTGGGAAATGGGCCCAAAGTAAATTCAACTTTTTGTCATGAAGATACAATGGATGATAGTTTTATATTTCAGGGTCAGCAGCAGAAGGACCCTGTAGTCGATGGTGAGGAAGAAATGATTGATTCGTTGTTGCAGGTAAGTATTTATCCAACATGTGCGACTGATATGACTGAGACCACTAATGTTGTTAACGGACAGTGTGTGGAATACTGCAACATATCTACGAATGACTTTGAGACTAATAGAAAATGTTACTGTACTGAAGGGCCAAGTCTGAATAATACAGATGATTTGTTTGTTATTAATGAAATTATAGACCCTAATTTTAGGGAAGGTTTGTTAGATATGTCTGATATTTTAGAGGTTATACAGAGAAATAATATTTTTGAGAATGAACCTGTAATTATTTTTAATAAACATGGGGATTTTAAAGTATATAATTATTCAAGCAGGGGATTAATTATTGAGCACGCTGAATTACTTTCAAAAGGTTTTACCTTTGTACCAAGCAGAAGAGGTACAATTACTGATGTTCTTATTGACTTAAAATTGTTAACTCGGAAGATGAATATTAAGATGTGGGTAACTGGAAATAATGAACAAAATGATGGGGAATTATTTAAACCAAGTAAGTTTAACCCCCCTATAAACAATACTGTGGCCTTATATGAAAAAGCCTGTGAATTAGAAATAAGGGAATTTAAGAAAAGTAAAAAGCATAGTTTAAATGGTGAAAATAATAATTTAAGTGAAGATGAAATGGTTTTATTAAATGAGCTCATCACACAGAAAAATATTCGCTTTATGAAACCTGGCAAGGGTAATGGGATTGTAGTCATGGATAAAAATGACTACAGTAATTATATGTTTCAAATGTTGACTGGTGAGGCATATGAAGAAGTTACATTAAATGAGATTCATGTAGCTTTTTCGAAAATAGATTTAATGATAGAAGATATGTCATACCAGGGTCAGATTAATGAAGTGGTATTTAATTACTTGAAAAATGATTTTCCTATGGTGAGCAACATATTTGGCATTCCTAAATTACATAAAGGCTTACGTAATGTAACTTTTAGGCCAATAGTTGATGGTAAAAGGAATAAGATGGTATTTATTAGTATCTTGACCATCACCTTCAAAGGGGGCTTACTAAGTTTGACTATATTACAAGGGATTCATGGCATTTCTTGCATAAACTAAATGAGGTAAAAATTGATGCTTCTACTATATTTCTTACTATTGACCTGTGTAATTTATACACAGTAATTCCAAATAACATTGGTCTGGACTGGTTGGGGAGACAATTGAATAAAACTGGGCTTTTTGAACAAGACCAAGTAAATGTTTTTGTAACACTTATGGAAATTGTATTGAATAATAATTTCCTGTTCTTTGGGGGTAGTTATTTTAAACAGGTAACAGGAGTAGCAATGGGGGCAGCATGTGCCCCCATTTATCCGAATTATGTGATGTCTTATTGGGAGCAGGAGTACGTATTTCAGAGTGATTACAAACAGTATATTCAGCATTGCACAAGATTTCTGGACGATATTTTTACTGTTTGGAATGGAGACAGTAAAAATTTGGAATTATTTTTGAAGTACATTAACAGCACTGTAGATTTTTTTAAATTTACATATACATATAGTTCTACAGAAATATGTTACTTGGACGTTCAGTTAGTAGTAAATCAAGATAAAAAGAGTCTTGCATCTAATATCTATAGGAAGGCCACTTTCTCCAACTCTTATTTGAATTATCAAAGCTGGCACCCTAGCCATCAGAAAAAGGCTATTGTTAAGGGCCAAATGGTTAGGGCTGCTAGAATGACCAATGATTTTCAAATATTTAAGGATGAATTATAATTTATTATGGAAATGTTTATAAGAGGAGGATATCCTGCTGTTTTAGTTAGTACTATAAAAGAGGAGATTATGGTAAAAAGGGACAAAGGTTTTTATCAACCTATATTAAAGGTTAATACACAAGAAATCAGGGATATTGATTTACAGGCAGTTAATGTGGGAACTGGCAAAAAGAAAAGTAAAGAAAGAGAAGGGAAAGATTGTTTGTATTTTATTACTACTTACACCGTAGATACAAAATTTCTGGTTAAGGTTATACGAAGGAATTGGGAACTTTTGAAGTTGGATGTGAATGTTTCCAGCAAAATCAGAACTCCATCCATAAATGTATATAGGAAAGATAGATCTTTTAAAAATCTTTTAGAAAGGAATTATCTTCAGAGTAGAGTCTTGTAGGGCAGTTGGAAATTTTAGGTGTGGAAGATGTAGTATTTGTAAGCATATCTCCACCACAGGAAATAAAATAGTAGTAGCACATGAAGTTATCTATATTAAGGGACATTTTGATTGTTTTAGTAGGAATGTTGTATATATTGCTAGATGTGACCAATGTCCAGCATTTTATATAGGTAAAACTTGTCGAACATTAAGAGAAAGGATAGGTGAGCATGTTTTAGACATAAGACATATGAAAAATACTAATGCCCTGTATAGACATATTAGACAGCATCCCAAACATGAATTTAAATTTAGTGTGATACAACAAATTAAGGATGTTCAAGGATGTGTATTGGATGTCCATTTGGACATTAGTGAAATGAAGTGGCAAATATGATTAGATGCCACCACCTTTCCGGGCATTAATGACAGTATTAGTATCTCCCCTTTGTTAAAGTTAAAACATATTTTAGGATAAAGTTCATGTATAGACCTGGTCCCTTGTAGTATAAGTAACCTTGATCAAGTTTTAAAAGGTTTATTTTTAAAAGGTTTATTTAATCATTTTTAATATTTTTAAACATCATTTTGAATGTTAAGCATGCTTTTATATATTAATATAACTATTATTTTAAAATTCCCTTTGTTGACCAACTAAATATATGGTTCGTTTTAGACAATATGAAATTTGTGTGAAATATAACTGTTACAATAAGTATTTGAATTTTATAGTTAAAAACGTGGTTCTGGTTGAAAACATTTTTAAGGAGCATGTCTTTTTAATGTTGTTATGAATACCAATGATGTAACTGAATTATTGTTTAATTCATAGGTATTTTTAAAGGGAGTGGGAGTTTGGGCTTACTTGTTCTGATGAAGTCCGTGAATGTAGGACGAAACCTAGGTTAACTTCTTTCAGTGTATTAGTGTACTGCTTTGGTGTAATAAACTTGTCAGTTTTTCTAAAAGAACAGCGCAAGTTCCAGTGTTTGGACTGCTCAAGTTTTCCGTGGTTGGATTTGTGGTTACCAAGTTTGCTTTGAGGTTGAAGAATGCACCTGCTGATTGTCTGCTATCACATTGGAACTCCCGGGAATGTGCGTTGGTAGAAGAAAATGGTTGGTAGCCATCGCCTATTGCCATATCCTCATGGCCTCTCGACAAAGGGGGTAAGATTTGGTTCCACCTTGCTTGTTGATGTACCAGACCATCGCCATGTTGTCTGATTGAATCGCAATTGTCCCAGACGGCAGCAAGGGATGGAATGCTTGCAACGCCAGAAGCACCGCCCTCAGCTCTTGAACATCTATATGCAGATGGGCCTCCAGTTCGGACCAAGTGCCTTGGACTGTCTGTCCCTGACATAGCCCCCCCCCACCCCATCAGGGAGGCGTCTGTGGTCAGTGTGGCCTTGGGAGGAGAAGGGGCGAGACTATTGTGAGAGATTGTGTGTCATCCACCAATTTAAATCCTGTTTGCACCTGTTGGTTACTCGAATCATGGCTGAAAAGGATACCATTGGGCGAGCAGTAGCCATTGTAGAGGCCTCATGTGAAACCTGGCCAGGGGAACAATGGTGATAGAGGCTGCCATGGAACCCAACAGCTGTAGAACAGAGTGAGCTGTGGATTTTTCCTTTGAAAGGATTGGAATTAGCTGTTGCTTTATCCTTAGAATTCTGCGCTCTGGAATAGCAGCTCTGCAGTTTTTTGTGTCCAAGATAACTCCTATGAATTCTGTCAACTGAGATGGGGTGAGATTGGATTTTTGCCAGTTTATGGTTATGCCTAGCCTTTGAGCAGTGAGGAGAGAGTATGCCAGGGCTTTTTCCAGTAGATGTCTGGTGGGGGCGGAAATGAGCCAGTCGTCTAGGTATGGAAACACCTGGAATCCTTGAAGTTGCAAGTGAGCTGTGACAACTGCCATGCACTTTGTGAACACTCTGGGGGCTGTAGAGAGTCCGAAGGGGAGTACTCTGAACTGGTAGTGACTGGCTCCTGCACGGAAGTGTAGAAATCTTCTTGATGGCCTGTCCACCTTTATGTGGTAGTACGCATCTTGAAGATCTTTAGAGCACATCCAATCATCTTTTTCCAAAAGTGGGAGGATAGACTCTATTGTGACGAACCGGAATTTTTGTACCCTCACAAACTTGTTCAGTACACAGAGATCCAAAATTGGTCTCCAGTCCCCAGTTTTCTTTGGCACCAAAAATAGTCTTGAGTAGAATCCGGATCCTATCTGGTCTGGAGGGACTATCTGGATAACTCTCTTTCTTAGCAGCTTTTCTATCTCTAGTGCTGCTTCTTCCCTTTGAATGGGTGGAACGTCGGGAAGATTTTTGGAAGGGACGGGACCAAGATCGAAGGGGATATGATAACCTCTGGTTATAATCCTTTGTACCCAGGAATCGGTGGTGATTGTTAGCCAGGCAGAAGAGTACAAGGAGAAACGTCCCCCAACCACCTCCAGAGGGAAGGAGTTGAGCCGCTCTTCAGGAGCGCTGGTAGGATTGAACAAGGAAAGAATCCCTGGAACTCTGGTTACACGGACCCCCTCTGCCCCGAAAGGAGAGTCTTCCCTGTGAGTTTCCCCCTCTGCCTATGGGGGAGAACTCGGCCTGTGTGCCACGGAAAGGACCCTGAGATTTCTTGAACCACATCTTCCCACTCTTTTGGTTTCAGCAGAAAGCACGTTGAGGGGAAGAATAACGGACACCTATGGCAGAAAGGGTCTTACCGTCCTGTTCACATCTGGCCAGTGTGCTTTTAACTTTGGGCCCAAACAAAGAGGAGGCCTCAATGGGGGCATTAAGAAAAGAAGACAAAGGATTCCGAGAAGTTGCACAAGTGCATCCAGGGGTGTCGTCTCAAGACCACAGCTGAACCCGCTGCTCTAGCTGCTTCTTCTGATGCGTGAGATATCAGTCACATAGAGGAGTTAGATATAGATTCAATGGTGGCCAGCTGAGAGGCCACTTTGTCATGGAGCTCAGACACGGCACCAGCCACGGTTTCAGAGAGCCCAGAAACCAGATCCTTTTGAAGTCTGGTAAAATGTGCCATATAATTCAGGGACCTGATAGCAAAGGTCGCTGAAGTAAAGGTGAGCTTCCCTATCCTGTCCGGGGCCCGGGACTCTTTGTTAGGTGGATGGACAGTCTGGTTTTCTTCTGCCAGATCCTTTTTTGTTGTGGCCGCCACCACCAAAGCATCCACAGGAAGACCTTTGGACCAATGGAGATCCGAAGCAGGAGGGGACAAGATCTTATTTGGCCTCCCGGGAATAGCTTAGACGATATCAGGAGCCTTCCAAGCATGCTGCAAGATGAGCCGAACAAGTTAATCTGCAGGTGGAGTAACCCAGGAGGTAGGGGGGGTGCCAGGCGCGAAAGCCCTGCAGGAACACAGATTCCTCAGAGGTTGGACTGGAGGACTGCCAGTCACCTCTCTGTTTCAGGATTTCAAGGATATCACCAAAGGATACCTCACAGGGTGACCGAGGGGATCCTTCCCCCTCATCAAAATCTGTGTCTTCGACGAGGGTCTCCTCTGTGGAGTCCATGTGCTTCCTCTTACACAAACTTTTCCGGTGGACCTCCTCAGCAGAAGAAGCTGGAGAAGATAGCAGAAAAGGGGATTCCTGAAGGAATATGTCCTGTGGCCCTTGCACCCGGTGTCCGCTAGGTGCAACTTGTGAAACCAGTGTACCAGGAGGGCAGAGGTATAGGCAGTCCTGTATCGCCAGCAGCAGCGAAAGCCTTCTCCATCAGTTGAAAGGCTGGTCCACCCAAAGAGGAGTGCATGTCTAGAACAGGGGTCACCCCTCCCCTAAGTGGCTCAGCCTGCCGACCCGGAGTCCCTGAATGGCTGTGGAGCAGCAAACTATGCGTGTCACAACTGACTTCCTGGGTTGTAGCAAAATTTTCCTGCCACAAAGGCAACTACGGTTCCTTAGTGAGATCCATAAAGGGAACTGCAGAAGGAGAAAACTGAGCTATATCCATGGACTTTTAAAGGCAATGAAGGAGGAGAATAAGAAGGGGTCTTTGGAGATGGGTGATCACCTCCCAAGGAAGGATAGTTCCTGAGGGCTGGGATACCTCTGGCCAAGAGTACCTGGGTCCACAAGACGTAACGCATCACGTCCGGAAAGGCTTCTAGTGGACCTCACGGAGACTGAGGGAAAAACAGGCCTGTCCACAGAAGAGGCAGTCTCGGTGCCCATCTCATCTGACCGCACCGAGGACAATGGTGCCGAGAGAGACTGGACTACTGTTGTCTGCACTGAAAAAGTCATTGGTGCCGAGGTCATGGTCTGCACTGACAGAGGGATCGGTGCCGAAGTGGTTGTTGGTGCTGAAGCTGGAACTGACAAAACTGGAGTCAACAATAAAGGTGTTGGTTCCGAGGAAGATCTCAGAGATGATGCGGTCAAGGTCTGCGCTGACTGAACGGTCGGTGCCGATACAGTGGCAATGGTCTGAACCGAAGAGCCCCTCGGTGCTGATATATAGAAGGCTGCAGGAGAAGTTGGAGCTGATATCACTAATGGAGCCGAAGGTCTAGGCACCAAAAGCACTGGGGCTGACAGAGTGAGCTCCGGAGCCGAAACTTCAACCTTTTTAGGTTTTGGTTGTCGGGAGTCCCCAGCCGGGGAAGAAGGCAAAGATTTAGCCTTAGTAGGAACATCCAAGGTTTTCTTATGGGCTCTAGGAAGGGTTGAGGCCTCCGACCCAGAAATAGCCTCTGAAAAGGGAGATTTTAGAAGTCCCTTCAGTAACAGCTTGTTTTTCCTTTCCAACATGGTTCTATTACAAAAGTTCTCACAAATAGTACATGGTGGGTCAACAGACAAATGGGAAGCTCCTAAACAATAAACACACAAGGAGTGTGCATCAGAAGTAGGCAGTTTGTGTCCACAATCAGAACAGTGCTTAAACCCCGGACTACCTTTCTTATCTGCCATAACAGCAAATTAATTATTAGAAAAGGTACCAGCAATGGTACAAGAGTGTACCTGAAGGTATGAAAGAAAAGGGAAAAGGATTACCAACGATGGTAGAGAGAGAATACCTTGTGGTAAAAATAGTAAAGAAAGAAGCAGAAAAACCTAAAGAAATTATGAATGCTAGATGCGATAGGGTAAGAGACAATAAAATATGAACTTTCCTGACAGAAAAGTAATCTGTAAAACTATTAAACAATTGACTGTATTTAGCTCAACGGAAGTAGCTTGACACGACCGAATGGCAACACGGCAAATGAAATCTGAGGCAACAGGGAGAGGGGGGTTGTGGATAAGAGTTTAGCTCGAGAGTTTGAAGCTGACGTGAGCTTGGAAAATGGCCAGCTCGGTTCTGAGCTCGGAACCGATACCCATGCGTAAGGAATGAACGACGATTAACAATATCAGATATGTTGTAGCAAACTTAATCACTAAAAAATCCAAGCCATTTGCTGATGGTGAATTTATAAAAGAATGCCTTGAAAGTGTAGCAGACAATCTGTCCTGAAAAAAAATCAGATTTTTCCAAAATAAGTTTATCTTACCAGACAATCGCTAGGCGTGTGGAAGATATAGCGAAATATATTGAAAATACTTTGGAATCTCGGTGGGCAACTTTCAAGTTTTACTCCGTAGCTTTGGATGAGAGCACAGATGTTATAGATATGGCACAAGTTGCCATATTTATTCAAAGCGTTGACAAGGATTTCGGTATTACTGAAGAACTGGCCTCTCTGGTACCACTGAAAGATACCACAGAGTCTATTGATCTCTGTAAATCACTAAAAGCAACACTGGCAAGATTTTCCTTGACCATCGAAAACATGTCTGGCACGGTAACTGACGGTGCTCCAGCTATGGTTGGAAAGAAGGAAGTTTTAACAACACTGATGGATGATGATGCAAAACAAATCAGTAATGTGCGTTTTATGAAGTACCACTACATTATATATCAAGAAAATCTGTGTGCACTGACTTTAACAATGGAAGATATTATGAATGTGATTAAAACAATGAATTTTATAAGATCCAGAGGATTAAATCACCGTCAGTTTCAAGAGTTTCTGAATAGCTTGGAATCTAGCTATGGAGACATTGTGTACTTCGCTGCAGTAAGGTGGTTAAGTTGTGGTAAAATGTTGAGACGTTTTTACGATTTGAGAAATGAAATAAAGTGCTTTATGGAGTCAAATGGAAAGCCTGTACCTGAATATGAAAATGTTAACTGGATGGCTGATTTAGCAATCTTAGTAGACATCACTGCTCATTTAAACGACCTGAACCTGCGCCTCCAAGGTGAAAATCTACTAATAACTGACATGTTTCAAATAGTGACAGCATTTGAAATGAAACAAATTATGGCACTGTCAGATTAAGAACAGTAACTTCATTCACTTTCAAACTGTCTGAACAAAGCCACGTAAATACTGAAAAATTTGCAGCATTAATTAATAGCTTAGCACAGGACTTTCAGAGCAGATTTCAAGATTTCAGAAAACACCAACAGCATTTCAGTATATTTGCTACTCCATTTTCAGTTGACATCAACATGTTGCCTGCAAACCTACAAATGGAATGCATAGAATTGCAGTCAGATATACAACTTAAAGAAAAATGTCTGCAAGTGTCTTTAATGGAGTTTTATAACTTGTATCTGCCAAAATCAGTCACTTCACGAACATGCCCTGTTAGTGACATCTCTGTTGGGGAGTACGTACACATCTGCGAGCAATTTTTTTCTTGCATGAAATATACAAAAAATAAAATCAGAATTAAAATTTCAGATGAGCATCTTGAAAATACTCTTCGCACTGCCACAACCTCTATCAAAACAGATATAGATGCACTGGTATCACAAAGACAGGCCCCAGTGTTCACATTACAAAGGTTATGCTCATAATGTTTGTTTATTACACAAAAGAACAATCTTGATTTGACAGCCTGAACCTCCTGATATGGACACTTTACAAATGTATAACAAGAACTAGGATCACTATGTTTGAATTCTGCAAAGGTCTGTGCCTGGCTGTACCCTTATGAACAGGTTTCGTGAATAAACATTGCCACTACTAATAAAGTCAGTTATTTGTTGAAATTTGTGAAAAGTAAACACTAGAAGACCCCCTTCAAATTTTCAGCAAACATTGGGAAACAAATCAAAGTTGGAGACGTATAGTGATCTAAAGAAAAAATACAAAAGGTGTTATCTGATGATGCTATGCCTCATTGGGTGGATCTATACAAGTCGTCAGTTGAAATGTGCACTCATGCATATTGGAGAAGCAAAGTACAGTTTTGTACCTACCACAAATGTAGATGTCCGAACTGGATAGCATCTGCAGTCATAAAGTGGGTTGTCCTGTCGTCAGCAGGCCCCTGTCGGCGCAGTTCAATTCCAAAGTCCGGGACGGCTTGATGTCCTCCTCACCCGGCGTCATCTCTGTTGGTCTTGGTCGGCATAAAAGCATCAGCCGACGCCATTTTCCTCAGTGTTCCCAGATGCCATGCCAGTAGCCAGGCTTGCAGGCTAAAAATTCCAAATAGATGCCAAATATAGAAAATAACACAAAAAAAAGCATATATGTACATATATACAAACAAATACACCATACACTATAAAACCCAGCTATGCTAGCTATAAGCAGGGTAAAGTACCACAGAGGGAGAAGGGAGATTCTGATGCTATCAGTTACTGCATCTGCTATCAGGTAGGACAAAACTACTACTATGTTGTACTATGTCCTGCATGTCATCATATAACAAATAAAATAGGGTAGAATACCAGGGAGGACTAGGGGATAGATTATGGTGTGTTTATGGTAAATAGGATCCAAGTGCTGGCATCTCCTTTCCGGGATCTGGAATATAGAGCAAATTATAATATATGGCAAATGTATATGCATGCAGGTCCAAGTAGCCCTAGCCGCAAAATTCAAAGGCCACTCTCAATCGTGAGAAAAGAAGCCACTCCTCGTGAAGAAGGTATTGGTGGTGTATGTTCTGGAGAATTGGTGGTGGACTTTGTCATGAGTGAGTGTATTGAAAGCGGAAGGAGTAACAGTAATTGTTTCCTGTTGTCTTTTTCCTTCCCTTCCTTTGCATAGGCTACAAATAGGCTACAAAAGTTGGTCAGTCTTTCTGCTATTTTTGTTTATCCAGTTAGTAGTAGTAGCTTGTAATGTACAGGTAGGTATAGTTATTCTGTTTTGTGGGTTGGGATTTGGTAGAGTGGGGTGGTTGGTGGTGGGAAAGGTTTTTGGATTACCTGGGGCATAAATGTGGGATTAGTCCTCATGGACACTCTATCTTGGTGGAAGATTAGGAAGGGTTAGGAAGGGTTGCACTGCCAAGGTTGAAAAGGGGCTTGAACCCTGAAGTGCCTGGAGTTTTTGCTAGTAGTATGCTGAAGTAGATGACAGTGTGCTGCTGGTTTTTGGTGCTGCTCAACTAAAAGGGTGATAGTGAAGTGGTTCTAGCAGTAATGTTTTCAAGTTGTGGTGGGTGGTGGTTTTGGTGGTTTCTGGGATTCCTCTGATTCTTGAGGTGCGAAAAAATGTGGCTCTTGAGTGACAAGTGGCTGAAAGCTGCTGAAATGTATCTTGATGGAGCTGTAGGACAGGCCTGAATATGGGACAGGAGAAGATGTGGATAATGTTAGGAATTAAGCCCAGAATGTTGGAAACCATATTCTGTTTTCCATTTTCTCCCTCTTCTCGACACTTCCAAATTTCTTCCGCTCCATTTTCCAGCATTTTTCCTTCTTCCAGCATAGTTCCTTAATGTCTTTAGAATAATGTCTTTCACTCTGGATGTCTTTTCTGGATTAGCTGTTGCATGATGTCGTTTGCAGCGTTTTTATTTGAGATGTTAGGTTTGTATGTAGTTTGCTGTTGTTGTTCTGAGTTAACATCAGTTCGATGGCCACATATTGTTCAAGACATGTGTTTCCAGACATGCTCTTCAGATCTTGAGAATGGTTGCTAACTTGTTGTATGTTATTTACCATCTCTAATACATATTTCTTATCAAGATTTTCATCAGTGGTTAGTTTTTAGTACTGATCAAGCATAAACTCTTGGTATTGTATCATGTGAAACTGACAGTTTAAAGCTCACTGGCTCAGGGGCTCTGCCCTAGGTCTCTTCTCTGGGGGCTGAGAGGCCCTGTCTGATGTGGGGGTTTAACAGGCACTGATTTAGTAGTCTTGGCTGCTTTAGTCAACCACCGTGGTGGGTACAATTTCTGAGAGGTCGATTCAAGAGTTGTAGGGGGGCCTCAGTTGTTAGGTTCAGGTTCAGCTACTTGATGTTTCGCCGAAACCGAGACACTTCTCCGGTTTTTTTTTGGTGGTTTTGGCGAAACAACTGACCGCATGTGTGTCGGTCTTCCTTTCTTTTTGGTTTTGGTAGATGGGGGAGGAGGAGGATCGGGCATCATGTGCAATAAAATCAGTACCGAAAACTGTCTAAACAAGGCAGACAGTAAGAGTGGAAATCTTTATGAGGTATTTGTTTCCACAGGGTTAACATTGTGTTAACTTTTCAGGACATCTGCAAAAAAGCAGGTGTGAGATTACCTTGTGAAATTGGTGTGTGTTGCATATTAACATGTTTTTTGTGGCTCCGAAGTAAGTGGGTGAACTAAAGTTGAACTTGTTCTACCATCTGTTAGTGGAACAAATGTAAAATACAAATTGTTCATTTTTTAAGAAGTAAAGATGGACAAAGAATTGTAGGTCTCATCATTCCTACAACCATCCACAGAGTGAAATTGTTTGGAGTACTGAAGGACAGAGAATTGTAGGTCTCATCATTCCTGCAAGCTGTGCATCACCACTGATAAACCTTCTTTCATCTTCAGACCAGCCTCACCAGATAGCAGTGCAACAGCAACAAATCTTGCCAGTGCCAGATGTAGTCAGGTCTTGCATAATTTCAGGGACAGATTCCAAAGATAGAAATGTGCGTCTCCAAAGGGGTGCTCAGTTTGAGAATACCACTGAAAAACCTTCTTTCATCTTCAGACCAGCCTCACCAGATAGCAGTGCAACAGCAAAAAATCTTGCCAGTGCCAGATGTAGTCATATCTTGCATAATTTCAAGGACAGATTCCAAAGATAGAAATGTGCATATCCAAAGGGGTGCTCAGTTTGTGAATACCACTGATAAACCTTCTTTCATCTTCAGACCAGCCTCACCAGATAGCAGTGCAACAGCAACAAATCTTGACAGTGCCAGATGTAGTCATGTCTTGCATAATTTCAGGGAGAGATTCCAAAGATAAAAAATGTGCATATCCAAAGGGGTGCTCAGTTTGAGAATACCACTGATAAACCTTCTTTCA
Organism: Protopterus annectens; assembly: GCF_019279795.1. Lineage (NCBI taxonomy): Eukaryota > Metazoa > Chordata > Ceratodontiformes > Protopteridae > Protopterus > Protopterus annectens. Next base: position 1,728,564,164 of record NC_056737.1, on the reverse strand, counting down.
CCTTCAGGCCAGCCTCACCAGATAGCAGTGCAACAGCAACAAATCTTGCCAGTGCCAGATGTAGTCATGTCTTGCCTAATTTCAGGGACAGATTCCCAAGATAGAAATGTGCATTTCCAAAGGGGTGCTCAGTTTGAGACTACCATTTAAGATGGCAAATAGAAAACTGTGGGAACCATCCACAGAGTGGAATTGTTCAGAGTACTGAAGGACAGAGAAATGTAGGTCTCATCATTCCTGCAATCATCCACAGAGTGACAGTGTTTGTTTGGAGTACTGAATTACAGAGAATTGTAGGTCCTATCATTCCTGCAAGATGTGCATCACCAGTGATGAACCTTCTTTCATCTTCAAACCAGCCTCACCAAATAGCAATGCAACAGCAACAGCAACAAATGTGGCAACAGCTTCATCCGCAGACTATTCAGCACTTCATCGATGCTACAGTGTGACAAAAAGCAGAGGTCCAATACCCCAGTAGTGGCGACATACCTACTTGCAATGGAAGTGGAAACAGAAGAATACATGAGCACCTTGGACGACATATGGACATTAAGGACATGACAGAAGACATGGACATCTTTAAGAAACCAGCAAAATCATGAGGTATGATCTTATACGAATGTAAAGATTCCGTACCAGTTATTTTTTTTTTTTTTTTTACAAATAAATTAAGATGTTAGAGTTAACTGTTACTTTAAAAATTAATGAGAATTTGAATTTTAGGGCAGATATTAAGCATTTATTACATTTATTCATTGTTCAAATGCACCTACAATACAGCCAGGGGGGTCGACTTTGGCCACCTGCAACAGTAAAACAGTTAACTATATGACATTTTACATGCAGCCCCAAGACAATTTCTGACGACTCAATGCGGCCCCGGCAAGCGAAAAGGTTGGACACCCCTGCTCTAGTGAATCAAAACCACATTGCAAAGTACGTTTTCCAACCTGTTCAGCAGAATGCATTAAATCCTGTAAATCCTTATTTCCAGCATAATCAGGAATCAACATCATTTTCTGTTTAAGCAATCCAATAATATGCTACTGATACTTTAACATATGAAACTGGCAATTTAAGGCCCTGATGGCTAAGGTTGCAGAGGTGTACACCTTCTTACCCCATCTATCCAACGCCCTGGAATCTCTATCAGAGGGGGTAGGATTTTTGGCAGTAGTAGCCTTAATGCCCTTGGGTCCCTGTGAAATGGCCTCAGGATCCGCAGTAGGATTTTTAAAAAGGAACTCGTGAGAATCAGGAACCCTGTAGTATCTATCAGGTTTTCTGGGAGCAGGAGGTAGAGAGTCAGGGGCCAAGCTAGATTCCGAAAAGGCATCGTCAAGCATGTCCAGCACAGGAGGGATAGGTAAAGGCCTGTGTTGGGGCAGGAGTAAGAAATCTCTAAGCCTCTTTTTAGAATCAGAGTAATCCTGGCTTTCTCAGTGAAAATGCTCCCTAAGAGTACGCAAGGTTTCACCAAAAGAAAAATAGTCTGGGGAAGAAGCAGAGGGAATAGAGTCTTCTGCATCAGAATTCTCATAGGTGGATAAGAGTAAATCCTGGTCATCAGAGGAGACAGAGATTTCAGAATCCTGGTCAGAAGCATCATAAGCAAATTCAGTCCTAGGTCTTTTAGAGGGAGAAGGCTTCCCCTGATTAAAGTAATAAGGTCTTCAGCCATTCTTATTTGTTTTTTAGGCATAGAAGCCTGACCATGTGGTCTGGGTTTTCGGTTTCCTAGGCATAATTCGAGTTTTAGGCCTTGAAGAAGAAGATGATGGTCTAATATGCAAGTCAGTAGGCCTGAATACACCCTCAGAAGCTGGTGCCTGCACAGCGGCACCAAATCCATCCAAGGTAGAGACATCTGCAGGTTCCACAGATGAAGCATCTCGCGGCATACCAGACTTTGAATGGGTCTCAGTAGAGGCCTGCAAATCTGAAGTAGCAGGTACCAGGGGCTGCAAAAGCGCCTCACTGAGTACCGGCGAACTGGCGACTAGCTTAGGAGAAGCGGCGTTGGCAGTTTTGGACCTAGGCGCCTTGTCTCTGTCTTTATCTTTGCATTTTTTTGGAATGTCGGTAGTCGGGTGGCTTACCGAAGACATATCTGGATAATTGAACAGAGTACCAAAATATTTAGAAGTGAAAATATACCAACAACGAATAGTTCGTGGTTTGAATAAGGCACAAAACCGACAGCGAGGTACGTCGTGGTCAGGGCATAGGCAAGGAATACAGTATGAATGAAAATCTTTATGAGGTATTTGCTTTCCACAAGAAATGCAATTATTGACTTTTACTAACATCGGTTTAGAGCAAGAAAAAGTTTCCCCAACGGGGTATTTAGCTTTAGTTGTAGACTTCAGTTCTGAAACTCAAACGAAAGTTTCAGGAGTCGGCCGACCGGCACTTGCGAACTGCTTCTGCTTCAGGCACCGCATAGCAAGAAAGACTGATGTAAAGGCATCGGCTGCATGCTTTATACCCCTGACTACCTGATGTCACGGAAGATGAGACAGCAACCGACGCAGGACCCAAGACTTTGATAATCAGGCCGACTGAGGGCTACTGCAAGCAGATAACCAAATGTGATGACTGCAACAGTGAAACACGAAGAACATCTGTTTTTTTATTATGAGAAAAGGTTTGTGGTCTGACCTTACCAGAGAGGACACTACAGACACTACACACTGGGGGTGGGGTGGGATACAGTATTCTCCTATGTTTGAGGGTACCAGATCGAGTATGTTTGGATCCCTAGTCGGGGTATAGACTACCTAGCTGAAGGCGTTTGCGTTTATAAAGTCCATGAGTCTCTGGGCCTGTATGGGGTTCTGTAAGCATCTCAGTTCATAATGAGGTAGTTGGAATCCCCCATCAATATGGTACTGGATTTAATGGTGACAGCTTCCAGAAAGTCCAACAATGGCGCTACGGAGTTGTGGATTTCTTGGGTCACAGAGGGTAACCGATAGCTTGCACAGATATATGGGACTTTCTCTGTGCAAATCTGAACATGGAGAAGCTCAAGCACACCATCCTTGTTTGACTAGCCTTGAGGTGAGTTTGTCGATGTAGATCAAGACATTTCCACCTTTAGTCCCTGCCTGTGCAGTAGCTGGTCTAAATTTGTGGAAGGCAATGTAGTCCTGCACTGCTAGGGTGCTCTCCACAGCTTTAAACCATGTCTCTCTGTTACTGTACGATGTCCACATTTCTCCAGGGTGAGGACAGCCTGGAGGGAGAGGAGTTTCTTGTTTAGGCTCCTGGCATTGAGCAGTAACACTTCCAGATACGCTTGTGTTGGTCTTGCTGTGTGTCAAAGGCTTGGTCATCAGTTTGGCATGGTCTAAAAAGGCACTATGGTGGGTGGGGGGGGGGGGCAATGTTTTAGCCAGTATTCAAAACCCTGGAGGGAACAGGTGCATACCATCCTTGGCAAACCAATGTGGTCTGTTGACCCTATCCTGCAAAGCTAAGAAATACTGTACCTCTTGGAATGACACTAGAAACGGAGCCAATTATTGAAGTCCATCATCTGTTGTTCATATTGTGGCATCACCCTTGGAGAAGGCAAAATGCTGCTCAACGCTAGGCACATACCAGCCTCAGACAGTCCAAAAGTTCCATAATGTTTCTCTTCATACACTCTAAGGAGGTACATCTCAGGTCACTTGCATCCAACGTGGACTATGACTGAATTCATATTGGTACTTGTGGTCTAACAACGTGGGTGTATGAGTCATATGGTGGATCCTGACCCCCGATAAACTGCATGCGATTTTCTTGTTATTCAGCCTAGTGAGAGCAGAATATCTGCACATCTCACAATGGAGACTCCCTCAACTAAAATATTGGGTAAAGGTTGGCTTGTCTCATGTGCTTTGTAGTTAAGGTTCCAAAGGGTGCAGCTGTATGTCTTGTGTTAAGTGATATTTTGCTGGAGTATTTTTGGGTTGTTGAGAATTATTTTTGTACGACAAATGTCTCATATGCCTTTGGGGTTTAAGAAGGTTGCTTTTAAGTGCCTCAAGCATATGTTGGTCTGTGTGTTGGGTCAGTACTATGTGAGGTGGGTGTAATGCTTATGTTACTGACAACTGGACTGTTAATTTGAAAGCTTTTGTAGGAGTATTGCCACCAGTAACACCATGTAATTATGTCTCTCATTTATTTTATTGTTTTTGTTTACCATGAAAATCTTACATCTCCTCATTTATTTATTGCTTTTGTTTACCTGGAAAATCCATCTGGGCTCAGGATGCAGTTTCAGCAGAGGCCTGGGGTAAAAACCTCCTGTTCAATGCAATACAACTGAACACTGACAATGACTGCTTACATTTACTTATTAGCATAGAATGTAGCAGTTTTACACAGTAAATATATGAACCCTGAAAGCAAGAAATCAGTAGTGGAATTATATATAAACGCACAGTCTTACAATGGCAGTTTTTCACTACATAACTGATACAGTATTCAGATATATTGTAGGTTTTAATTTTATGCAGTTACTCTCTGTTTTAGAGCTTGAAGAAGTGATGGAGTGTACTCAAGGGTGAGAGTAGTGACTGGAGTGGCTTTCAATGGGCATGCTAGTGAAGGGAACAGGAGGAGTGAGGTGGTGCTGAGGAATGCAGAAGGTCAGATGGCTGTGGATTATGTGAAAAGGATGGACATGGCTGCAGTGAATACGTATTTTAAGAGGAGGGAGGAGCATAGGGTGATGTACAAGAGTGGAGGAAGATGCACACAGGTGGATTATATCCTATGCAGGAGGGCAAGTCTTAAGGAGATTGGAGATGCAAAGTGGTGACAGGGGAAAGCATAGGATGGTGGTTTGTAGGATGACGTCGAACAAGATGAGGAGGAGAGTGAGGACAGTGTCAAGGATTAAATGGTGGAAGCTGAAACAGGATAACTGTAAGGTGGAGTTCAGGAAGAGTCAAGACAGGCACTGGATGGCAGTGAAGAGTTATCAGACAGCTGGACAGCTACAGCAGAAGTGATAAGGGAGACAGCTAGAAAGGTGTCTGGCGTGACATCTGGACAGAGGAAGGAGGACAAGGAGACCTGGTGGTGGAATGAGGAAATACAGGAGAGCATACAGAGGAAGAGGTTGGCGAAGAAGTGGGATTGTCAAAGAGATGAAAAATGTAGCCAGGAGTACAAGCAGAAGATGTGTATGGTGAAGAGAGGTAGTGAAGGCTAAGGATAAGGTGTATAAGGGAGATGGCTGGACACAAAGGAGGAAGAAAAGGACCGTTACCGATTGGCCAGACACCGGGACCAAGCTGGGAAAGATGTGCAGCAGGTTAGAGTGATAAAGGATAACGAGGGGAAATGTACTCACAAGGGAAAAGAGTGTTGAACAGATGGAAAGAGTACTTTGAGGGGCTGATGAATGAAGAGAATGACAGAGAGAGACAGACAGACGGTTGGATGATGTGGGGACAGTGAATCAGGAAGTATAATGGATTAGCAAAGAGGAACAGTAAGGACAGTTATGAAGAGGATGAAGAATGGAAATGCTGTTGGTCCAGATGGCATACCTGTGGAAGGATGGAGGTGTTTAGAAGATATGGCAGTGGGGTTTTTAACCAGACTGTTTAATGAAATCTTGGAAAGTGAGAGGATTCCAGAGGAGTGGAAAAGTGTATTGGTACGATTTTTAAGAATAAGGGTGATGTGCAGAGCTGCAGTAACCAGAGGGATAAAACTAATCAGCCACAGCATGAAGTTAGGGGGAAGAGTAGTGGAAGCTAGGTTAAGAAGGGAGGTAATGATTAGTGACCAGCAGTATGGTTCCATGTCAGGAAAGGGAACCACAGATGCGACATTTGTTCTGAGGGTGCTGATGAAGTATAGAGAAGGTCAGGAGGAGTTGCACTGTGTCTCTGTGTAAATACAGAAAGCATATGACAGGGTGCCCATAGAGGTGTAGTAATGTATGAGGAAGTCGGGAGTGGCAGAGAAGTATGCAAGAGTGGTACAGGATATGTACATGGGCGGTATGACGGTGGTGAGGTCTGTGGTAGGAGTGACGGATGCATTCAAGGTGCAAGTGGGATTTCATCAATGAACAGCTCTGAGCCCCTTCTTACTTGCAATGGTGATGGACAGGTTGACATACGAGATCAGACAGGAGTCCCCATGAACTATGATGTTTGCGGATGGCATTGTGATTTGTAGTGAGTACGGAACAGGTTGAGGAAACCCAGGAGGGGTGGAGATGTGCTCGAGAGGAATGAAGGTCAGTAGGACTAACAGAATGTGTGTGCGTGAATGAGGGGGAGGACATGAGAATGGTGAGGATGCAGGAAGCAGAGCTGGCAAAAGTGGATGAGTTTAAATTCTTGGGAACAGTTCAGAGTAATGGTGAGCATGGAAGAGAAGTTAAGAAGAGAGTGCAGGCAAGGTGGGTTGGGTGGAGGAGTGTCAGGAGTGATTTGTGACAGACTGGTACCAGTAAAGAGTGAAAGGGAAGGTCTACAAGATGGTGCTGAGACCAGCTATATTACATGGGTTGGAGACGGTGACATTGTTGAAGGACAGGAGTCAGAGCTGGAGGTGGCAGAGGTAAAGATGCTAAGATTGGCACTGAGTATGACTATTAGAGGGTCATCTCAGGTTGGACGGTTTGGAAACATAGTCAGAGAGGTGAGATTGTGTTGGTTTGGACATGTGCAGAGGAGTGATGCTGGGTATATTGAGAGAATGATGCTAAGGATGGAGCTGTCAGGTAAGAGGAAAAGAGGAAGGCGTAAGATAAAGCTTATGGATGTGGTGAGACAGGACATGCAGATGGATAGTTTGACAGCAAAGGTGCAGAGGACAGGAAGAAATGGAAGCCGATATCTGCTGTGGCGACCCCTAACGGGAGCAGCCGAAAGAAAAAGAAAACTGCGCCCTATAATGGCCAGGCCCCTTGCTATGCTAGCATCAACAAAAACACTAGTATTTTCTCTACTCTCCTTGATGCTCATCCTTTATCTCCTCACAGCCTATAAAAACCAGTACCACCATGGATTCCACTACTCAAAATGTCAAACTACCACCCCAGACTTCTCTTGCAAGTTAGCTCACCTGACTATCCCCCACACACATCCAAACCCTCATCCCCTTTACCTCATCACCCAACTAAAACCTTAAAATCTAATCCAAAGGACAAGCACCGAGACTTATTAATAAGTTTCTAAAGCTCATAATCAGATTTCAATATAACCTCGTTACAGATGGGGACATCCATCCCAACCCTGGCCTGTCTCTACCAGGTGACAATAGCGCCTACACAACCAACCCATCAATAAACAACCCCTTAAACGCTCTCCTGACATTTCACTTGAACATTCAAAATATAAATAATAAAATCCCCAACCTGCCTGCCCTCTTAGCTGTTCATTCCCCACACATAGCGTCTCTTACAGAAACCTGGCTTAAACCTACTACTGCAGATAAAGTACAGTTTTGTACCTACCATAAATGTAGATGTCCGAACTGGATAGCATCTGCAGTCATAACAACTGGGTTGTCCTGTCGTCAGGCAGCCCTGCAGTCGGCCGGATTCCAAAGTCCGGGTCCGGCTTCGGCTGATGTCGCACTTCACCCGACGTCATCTCTGCTGGCCTCCGGGTATAAAGGCATCAGCAGACGCCATTTTCTTCAGTGTTTCTTGCCCCAGATGCCAGTTGCCCTTCCTGGAAGGCTAATTTTTGGATAAATGCCAATGTTTCCAAAAGGATAGAAGGTAAACTCAGAAAATAAGCATATATGTACATATATACAAACAAATACACCATAAAAGACTCCCCCCACTAGCTAGCTATTAGGAGGGTAAATACCCTAGGAGTACCACAGAGGGAAGGAGGGAGGTAATCCTGACTGCAGATGCTATCCAGTTCGACATCTACATTTATGGTAGGTACAAAACTGTACTATGTCCTTCATGGATGCATCTGCAGTCATAACAACTGGGTAGAATACCATAGCCAACTAAGGGAGGAGGAAAAATTTAGATTATGGTGTGGTTAGGATCCCTTGCAGCACAGCAGTGGCAAACCCTGCTCGGGATCTGGAGTACAATGGTAAGTTATAATGCTTGGCAAATGTATGCACGGAGGTCCAGGTAGCCGCCTCAATAATGTCCTTGGTTGCCACACCTCGTAGGAAGGCTGTGGTAGTGGCTGTTGCCCTTGTAGAATGAGGCCTTATGTTCTGTGGAATTGGTTTTCCATGGAAGGAGTAACAGAACCGTATGCAATTTCCTATCCATTTGGAGATTGTCTGTTTGGAAATTGCTTTTCCTTCCCTTCCTGTTGCATAGGCTACAAAAGCTGGTCAGTTTTTCTGCTACTTTTTGTTCTGTCCAGGTAGTAGCGTAACTGTCTATGGACATCCAAGGAATGCAGCATTCTTTCCCCTCTGTTTTGTGGGTTGGGAAAGAAGGTAGGTAGGTGGATTGCCTGGTTTAAAGACACTCTGGATATCACCTTACGCATAAGCGTAGGATTAGTCCTCATGGACACTCTATCTTGGTGGAAGATTAGGAAGGGCTGTACCGCCATTAGGGCCTGAAGTTCAGAGACCCTCCTTGCTGAGGTTATTGCCAGTAGGAAAGCAGTTTTCCACGATAGATGCTGTAGGTCCGCTGTAGCTGCTGGTTCAAAAGGTGCAGTGTCAATTTTTCTAGCACAAAGTTCAAATCCCAAGCTGGCAATGGTGGTTTCCTTGGAGGTTTTACATTCTTGATTCCTCTGAGGAACTGCCTGAGTAAAGGGTGTGAAAAGACAGGTGGATCAAAGCTGTATTCTGCTGAAATAGCTGATGCATGTATCTTGATGGAGGAATAGGACAGGCCTGTATGTAGAAGCTCTGCCAGATACTCCAGAATGTTAGCCATATCTATAATTGACACATCTTTTCCTCTTTCAGTGCTCCAAATGACAAACCTTTTCCATTTTCCTGCATAGTTCCTTCTTGTTGAAGGTCTGCGGGCTTCAAGGATAATGTCTTTAACCCTTTGGGAAAGTTCTGGGTTAGTTGCTGCTATGTGATGTTCCATGCAGTCAGTTGCAATGTTTTTAGGTTTGGATGTATGATGCTGTAGTTGTTCTGAGTTAACATCAAAGGCATCAGGGTATTGGCCACATGTTGTCCCGAGACATGCTCCTCAGTAATGGGTACCAGTGTTGTCTTGGCCAGTTTGGAGCTATCAGGGTTATCCTTGGACGTTCCTCCTTGATTTTTAGTAATACCTTGTGTATCAAGGGAAGAGGTGGAAATGCATATGCTGTTAGACCTTTCCAGCTGAAGGAGAGCGAATCCACTTTCCATGCAAGTGGGTGGAATGTCCTTGTGCAGAATTTTTGAGTTGGTGATTGAGGGGAAGCGAATAGATCTATCTGTGGTCTTCCCATTTCTTTGAGATGGTCTTGAAGATGTCCGGGTGTAGCATCCATTCGTGGGCATCCGATGTGGTTCTGCTCAATATGTCTGCTAGAGTATTGTCCTTTCCGGTACAAATATTGCCTGTAACTGGATGTTGTAGCTGAGTGCCAGGTTCCAAAGCTCCAAAGTCATTCTGCATAGGGGGTATGAATGAGTGCCTCCCTGCTTGTTGATGTACCACATGACTGTGGTGTTGTCTGTCCTTATCATCAAATGGCCCTCTTTAGAAATGGTCTGAAATTTTGGATTGCCAGTTTTACTGCCAGCATTTCTTTTAGGTTGATGTGCAGGTGGAGTTGATCCTCGTCCACAATCCTTGCGCATTTGTCCAGCATGTGAGACGCCCATCCAAGGTCTGAGGCGTCTGTTGTGATGGTTTGGCTTGCTTGATAGCTGTGAAAGGGTAGGCCCGGGTTTGATTGGCATGCTTGTGCCCACCATAGGAACTCCTGTTTTAGGCATGGGATTAGTGGAATTTCTGCTTCTAGGCTGTGCCTGTGTTGGGACCATAAATTCCTTAGGTACCACTGTAGTTTTCTCATATGTAGTCTGGCATGTGGAACCAAGATTATGCATGATGCCATGTAGCCCAAGGCCTGCAGGACTTTTCTTGCTGTTAACTTGTTCTGTTTTGTTAGAGCCAAGAAGTAAAGAGGGAGTCCTTTTTGTTTTTCTGCGGTTAGGAATGCCATTTGTTTTACAGTGTCCAATTCCGCGCCCAGGAATGTCCTTGTTTGGGATGGTATCAGCCTTGACTTTTGTAAATTGACTGTGTATCCCAGTGCTTGTAGCAAGTAAATGACCCTTTGTAAATCTGTTGTCAGCTTGCTTTTGTTGTCCCCTTGTAGCAGGCAGTCGTCCAGGTATGGATAAATTTGGATTCCCTATGTCTGCAGTGGGCGATTACTGATGCCAGGCATTTTGTGAATACTCTGGGCACAGTAGATAAGCCAAAGGGCAATGCTGAGAATTGATAATGCTCTGATCCTGCAAGAAATCTGAGGTATCTTCTGCAAATTGGTCGAATGGGGACGTGCAGGTATGCCTCCTTGAGATCTAGAGTTACCAGCCAACACTCCTTGCCCAGCATGGGAAGAAGTTGCTGTAGGGTCAGCATTTTGAATTTTGGGACAATGATGTATGTATTTAATGTGGACAGGTCGAGAATAGGTCTCCAACTTTTTTCCTTTCTTGGAACTAGGAATAGTTTGCCTTGTTCTGTTATTGGCACTCTTTCCACAGCTCTCATCTTTGCTAATTGCAGTATCTGCTGTAGAGCTTCTGTTTTTTGATTTGGAGGCAGGTTTGGCATTCCTCTTTTGACTGGTAAAGTGTGAAAGTGGAACCGGTAACCTTGGTCTATGGTTTGCAAAATCCACTTGTCTTTTGTGATGTAGTGCCAGTTTTTCGAAAATAAGGTTAATTTTCCGCCTAATGGAGCTGCTATTTGTTCCCTGGTAGGCGGATGTAGAGTTAAGTCACTGTGATTGTGCTGTTGTAGTGGTTGTGGCTGAGTCTGTGCCTCTGTTATTACCTTGCCACTGTCGTCCTCTGTAGGCACCTCCTCTGGATTGGTTTCTGCCTCTGGAACGTCTATTCCTGCCCCTTTGGGATCTTGTGGAATCAGGAAAGGACCAATTTTGGCAGGCCAGTTCCTGCTAAACCTTGGGGGCTGAACCTGCAAGAAATCTTTAACCGTTTGAACAGATTTTGCCTTTTCTTCCATTTTCTTCATTACCTGCTGGGCAGGTGTACCAAACAAACTGGTCTTATCCATAGGAGCATCTAATAACTTAGCTTTAACATGATCCGGTAAGACTTGTTCCTTCAGCCATGCATGTCTTCTTATCACTGTGCCAGTCATGGCTGATCTAAATGAAGCCTCCAGTGCATCATAGCCACATTTTAAGGAATGGTTACTAACCTGTTGTATGTTATTTACCATTTCTAATACATATTTCTTATCTATAGAGTCATCAGAGGATAGTTTTTTAGTTAACTGATCCAGCATAAACTCTTGGTATTGTATCATGTGAAACTGACAGTTTAAAGCTCTAGCTGAGAGAGTAGCTGAGGTATAAACTTTTTTGCCCCATCTGTCTAAAGACCTGGCTTCCCTTTCAGAAGGAATAGGGTTTTTGCTGTGGTCGAGGCTACTGCCTTAGGCCCTTGGTATATAGTTTCCGGGTCTGCAAGTGGGGCCTTGTAAAGGTGATGATGCGTGTCTGGTACCCTGTAAAATCTGTCTGGTTTGGCAGGGGCTGGAGGTAAGGAATCTGGTGCAGAGCAGACATCATTAAAGGCATCGTCCACAACAGAGAGGACAGGAGGTATAGCTAAGGGCCTGTGTTGTGGAAGGTGCAGAAAAGTCCTAAGTCTTTTTCTGGAATCAGAGAAATCCTGTTGCTGCCATTGGAATTGTTCTCGCATGGCATGTAAGGTTTCCCCAAAGGAGAATTCTTCTGGTGGAGAAGCAGCTGGAATGGATTCTTCAGCATCTGAGTCTTCATAATTGGAGAAAGGAGCCTCTGGCTGGTCTGTAATATCTGAGTCATCCGCAGAATCATCAGAGGACACAGGCTCGGGGGGCTCTGCCCTAGGTCTCTTGCCTGGGGGCTGAGAGGCCCTGTCTGGGTGAGATTGAGATCCCCTGATTAAGGATATTAAATCTTCTGCCAGAGTAAGCATTTGTGAACTAGAAGTAGGCCCGGTTGAGGGGGGTTTAACAGGCACTGATTTAGTAGACTTGGCTGCTTTAGCCCTGGCAAAGGCCTTAATGGACATGGCTGCAGGAGGCCTAGCAGCACCATGTGCTGGGGTAGAGACATCCAAAGGGATGGTGTCTGATAATTCACTAGAAGCCACTGTAGTAGGAAAAATTTCAGAGGCCGATTCAAGTAAGGCAGCAGGAACCTCAGAAGTAGTCAAAGATTCAGCTGTGCTTTGATCAGTTTTCGGTTTCGCCGAAACAGAGACACTCATGGTTTGCTTTGCCATGGTTTCGCTGAAACCGTGGACCGCGAGTGTCGGTCTTTTCTTTGCGTTTAACAATTTGGGTAGTCGGAGGATCCGACGGCATAATGTACGCAAATTCTGAACCGAAAAACTGTTCAGCAAACTCCGACCGACGCCTAAGCGTTCGTCGGTTGAAGGAAGCACAGGCCGAACAGGCTGCTACGTCGTGGTCTGGGCCTAAACAAGGCAAACAGTAAGAGTGGAAACCTTTATGAGGTATTTGTTTCCCACAAGTTAAACAGTTATTGACTTTTTCTGACATCGGCTGAGGCAAGAAAGAGTCCCCAACGGGGTACTTAGCTTTTAGAAGTCTTCGAAGTAGTATTCGGCGGTAGAAATCTCTGGATCCGACCGACCGGCACTTGCGAACAGCTTCTGCTTCGGGCGCCATGCGGCAAGAAAGACTGAAGAAAATGGCGTCGGCTGATGCCTTTATACCCGGAGGCCAGCAGAGATGACGGGTGAAGTGCGACATCAGCCTAAGCCGGACCCGGACTTTGGAATCCGGCCGACTGCAGGGCTGCCTGACGACAGGACAACCCAGTTGTTATGACTGCAGATGCATCCATGAAGGACATTGAGGTATTACCCCTGGGCTACAACATATACCAATTAGACCAAACAGCCAAGAAGGGAGGTGGGATAGTAGTTCTTTACAAAAATACATTAAGGGTTAATACAGATCCAGTTCAACCGCCCCCATTTAATAACGCAGAAATCCTCATTACCAAACTGCAAATTAACAATAATAAGAGTATAAATATTGTCTGTGTCTACATTCCCCCAGGCAATAAAATAAGCACTCTGGAAGATATCCTCCAATGTTTATCCAATACCTACCTACAAGAAACCACTGTTCTTGGTGACTAACACCGACTGGTGCACCTGCTCAGCTGAATCCCCTGTCACCCATATAAATCTGTTTAGGTTCACAGAAATAATAACCTCTCCTACTAGGATTAGCAAACCCACCAACAGGGAAAGTATCTTGGACTGGGTACTTCTCAATAGCCACCCAAGCTTGTATACAGCTGGGACTCTCCCCAATGACCTAAGTGATCATTCACTAACTTATATTAAGCATAATGCAGAAACCCACCACAAGACTACGTACAAAAAGTACAGTTGTGTACACTTACCATAAATGTAGATGTTCGAGTGTATTCACTGTTGCAGTCATTACTTCTGGGTAATCTGCTGGCAAGTTGCCCTCAGTCCGCCTGAATAACAAAGTCTTGGGTCCTGCGGTCTCCTCTTCCATAAAGCCAGGTCATCAGGGGTATAAAACATGCAGCAGACGCCATTTTATTCAGTTTTTCTTACCACAGATGCCAGGGAGCAAAAAAAAAAAAAAAAAAAAAAAAAAATATATATATATATATATATATATATATATATATATATATATATATATATATACACATATATAGATATATATATATATATATATAAACAGTAATATATGTAAACGTACTTTTAGCAACATAACCTTTACCTTCATCTAAAAGCAAATACACAACAAAGGCTTTAAAATATAGTGAAGGAAAGAGAAGTTATAGAAAAGGGGGATGGCAGGTGGGTAAACCCGGACTGCAACAGTGAACACACTCGAACATCTACATTTATGGTAAGTGTACACAACTGTACTATGTTCTTCCTGTTTCACTGTTGCAGTCATTACATTTAGGTAGAATCTCAAAGCTATGGATGGGAGGATGGAACTAAATTGCATTAGGAGCGGCTATAAGGCCCTGCAGAACTGCAGTGGCAAAGCCTGCCCTGGATTTAGAGAAGAGAGGCAAATGATAATGCTTTGTGAAGGTATGAACAGAGCTCAAAGTAGCAGCTTCTAGAATGTCTTTGGTTGGAAATTCTCTGAGAAAGGCTGCTGAGGTAGAGGCAGACCTGGTGGAATGTGACCTGATTCCCTTGGGCACAGGTTTCCCATGGTGCAAGTAGCAGAAACGAATGCAGTGGCTTATCCACTTAGAAATGGTCTGCTTTGATATAGCCTTCCCCTCTGATCCTGAAGCAAATGCCACCAGTAGTTAAACAGGATCAAATCTCTAAGAATGTCTGAGCAAGTAGAATCTTAGTTGTCTGTGTACGTCCAATGAATGCAGAATCCGCTCCCCCTTGTTCTGCGGATTTGGGTAAAATGTTGGCAGGTGAATTTTTGGTTAAGAGCCACACTGGATACCACCTTAGGCATTAAGGAAGGATTGGTCTTGAGGGACACCCTGTCTGGGTAAAATGTAATAAAAGGCTCCACAGCCATGAGAGCCTGTAGTTCTGAAACCCTTCTTGCTGAAGTGATTGCCAAGAGGAAAGCTGTTTTCCAAGATAAAAATTTTATATCCGCAGTAGCTGCTGGTTCAAAAGGAGACGGGTAAATTTTTTCAGCACAAAATTGAGGTCCCATGCAGGAGTTGGTGATCTTCTGGGAGGCCTTAAATTTTTGGCCCCTCTAAGATACTGTTTTAGCAGAGGATGAGAAAAGATGGCTGTAATGAGCCGAGATGGCAGAGGCATGGATTTTTATTGAAGACAAAGATAGGCCCTTGTCAAGCATCTCAGTCAAGTATTGTAAAATCTGAGGGATATTTGGTTTTGCTGTGTCCGTTTCCTTGTGCTTGGTTCCAAGCACAGAATCTCTTCCATTTATCAGCGTAAGATTTTCTAGTACTAGGCCTTCTGGCTTCCAAAATTACATCCATGACAGATTTACTGAGACGTGTTGTTTGAATAATTAAATTATCAGCCATGCTGCAAGGTTTAGAGTTTGGAGCGGAGTGTGCAGAATTTGATTGTTTTGCTGAGACAGTACAAAAGGTATATGAGGCAAGTACCAAGGAGGGCGTTGAGATATATTCCTTAGAATTAGGTACCAGTGCTGGTGAGGCCAGTCCGGAGCAATTAGGATCATTTTTGTTTTTTCCTGTCTGACCTTTGGTAAGACCTTGGAGAGAAGAGGCAGAAGGGGAAAGGCATAGACTGATAGGTTTTTCCAACTGAAGGATAGGGCATCCACTTTCCATGCTTGTCTGTGATAAGCCCTTGTGCAGAATTTGTCCAGTTGATAATTTTGGGGAGAGGCAAATAGATCCATGTCTGGGCTCCCCCATTTCTGTGTTTCCATGCTGAAGATTTGTGGATCCAGTTTCCACTCCTGCGGGTCCATAAGATTTCTGCTTAGGTCGTCTGCCAGAGTATTTTGTTTTCCTGGCAGGAAATGAGCTTGAAGATGTACTTGGTAAGTCAAGGCTGTGTTCCACAATGCCATGGCTAGTCTGCAAAGGGGGTAGGGATGTGTACCCCCCCTGCTTGTTTATGTACCACATAACCATGGTGTTGTCTGTCTTTATCAGTAGTTGTCCTGGATGAATTAAGTCCTTGAAGGCTGTCAGAGCATTCTGAACACCTAGCATCTCTTTCTGGTTGATGTGCAGATGCATTTATTTTGGGCTCCATATGCCCTGAATGCATCTCCCCGTCAGGTGGGCCCCCCAAGCATAGTCTGATGCGTCTGTAGTTAGGGTTTGGGTGGCAGGGGGTAGAGTGAATGACCGTCTCTTGTTTTAGTGACATGTCTCTCCCCACCAAAGAAACTCCTGTTGTAGGCAGGGAATGAGAGGAATTATTGATGTTCTTCGTCTCACATTGCTGCAGTCATAACCTGTGGGTAGTCCGCTGTCCTCGGTCGGCCCGAATACCAAAGAGTTAGGCTGGTGTCGGTCATGGGCGCCCGGTGCTGACGTCAGTACGTAGTAGTACTTAAGCGCATGACCGACGCCATATCCTCAGTCTTTCTTGCCGCGTGGTCCGAAGCAGAAGCAGCGTTTGCAAGTGCCGTTCGGCGTTCTGAAATTTTCAGTTTTCGAGTTTCAGACCGAAGACCAGTTGGGCTAAGTACCCCGTTGGGGAAAAATTTTTTGTCTTTTCTTGCCTCAGTTAATCCGGATGTCAGAAAAAGTTAATTGTATTTCTTGTGGGAAACAGATACCTCATAGGGACTATCATTCTCTCTGTATTCCTTGCTTAGGGCCTGAACACGACGTAGTCGGGTGTCGCTTTTGCGCTAGATTTAATAAGCACACCATTAAACGCAGATTAGACTGTGCTAGACTTGTTTTCGGTAAGCGGTGTAACTACAACATGCCGTCGGATCCTCCGACGCCCGCTACCGCAAAAGCGAAAAGATAAATCCTTAAGGTCTAAACCGGAGGAGTCGTCCGTTGCGGACGCCGGTTCTATGGAATCTGGTTGAATCTGTGGATCCAGCCGAAGTCTCGGCTGAATCCCAGGGGGAACCTTTACTTTTGCAGGAGTTGGCCTCTCCGGAGTTAGGTCAGGCCGAGGGTGCTTCTCAAGTTACTGTGGTTCCTTCCTTACAAAAGGTTATTAGGCCTTCCACTTCAGTCACTAAAGGCCCTGCTAAGGCTAGACCTGGTATTTCTGGTACGGGCCACAGCCCTGGTTCTTCGGGCTCTGTGCCCAAAAAGCATATGTTGAAAATGGCAGAGGATTTGATTACCTTGATCAGGGCTTCTATGCCCCCTCCAGAGAAGAGGCCTAGGGTGGAGACAGATTTAGAGGGAATGGAACATTCCTCAGATTACTCTGAGTCCTCAGCTGAGGATATTCAGGATTTTCCTCCATATTCTGATTCGGATGCAGAGGATTCCTGTCCTTCTGCTTCACCTCCAGAGGATTTTTCCTTTTCTGAAACCTTGCATTCCATGAGGGAGCATTTCAAGTGGGAAGGTCAGGATTTTTCAGATTCTCTTAAGAGGCTTAGGGAATTTTTGCCACAACATAGACCTTTGGCTATTCCCCCTATTTTAGATGTTGTTCAGGATGTTTTTTCTGAAGCTTCCCTTAATCCTGATTCTTTACCCCCTGCCCCTGTCAAGCCAGACAGGTATTACAGAGTTCCAGAGGCACATAAATATTTGTATAAAAGCCCTAGAGCTGACCCGGAAACTATTACTCAAGGGCCTAAGGGTGTCAGGGCTTCTGTGGTTAAGAATCCAGTTCCTTTGGATAAAGATTCTAGAGCGTTGGATAGGTGGGGTAAAAAAATGTACACCTCTTCTACGTTAGCTATGAGGGCTTTAAATTGCCAATTCCATATGCTGAAGTATCAGAACTTTCTGTTAGGTCAATTAAAATCGAAGGTAGATGCTTTATCTGAGGGTATAGAGTGTAAGGAATTGCAGGACTTGGTTCATGCTTCAGATCAAGTTGGTAAACATGCCTTGCAGTGTGGCTTCGATGCTCTTCAGGCTTCTTCCAGCGTAGCTGCTACTGCTTCAGTTATTCGTAGACATGCCTGGCTTAAGGATCAAAATTTGTCAGAGCATGTTAAAGCTCAGATTTTGGATGCTCCCCTTCAATCTGAAGTTCTTTTTGGTTCCCCTGTGGAGTCAGTTTTGAAAAAGATGGAAGACAAAGCTAAGTCTATGCAGACAGTTAAGGAATTTTTACAAGTGCAGCCCCCTAAGTTTAGCAGGAATTGGCCTGCAAGAGGATGGTCTTACCCTTCTTCAGATTTTCAGTCTAAGGGCAGGTCTAGACGTGGTAGGGGCAGGGCTCACGCTCAGGGTTCTTTCAGACCTAGGACTTGGAGTTCTCCTGCACAATCTTCTGGTGAGGGCAGGGGTCAGCCTTTTCGTAAACAGACCCAATGACCTGTATCTTCAGCTGCCGGATCCTTCCTTTCTGGCGGCTCCTCTAGGAGGAAAGTTGGCACTTTTCAAACAAAATTGGCATTTGGTCACCCAGGACAAATGGGTGTTGGACATAATAAATCAAGGCTACAAGTTTTATTTTCACACTTTTCCCCCTTTCAAAGGCATGCCAGATGTACCTCCTCAGCAAAGGCTGGAGGCTCAAGAACAAATTTCTTTGCTTTTACAGATGGGGGCTATCCAGGTGGTACCTCCGTCAGAAGAAGGCCTAGGGTTTTATTCTCGTCTTTTCCTAGTGCCAAAGAAAGGAAACACTTGGAGGCCAATTCTGGATTTGTCCATTCTCAATACGTACCTAGACATTCCAAAGTTCAAGATGTTAACATTACAACAACTTCTACCTCTGCTAGGCAAAGATCACTGGATGGTAACTCTGGATCTCAAAGAGGCCTATCTTCACATTCCTATCAGGCCCAGCTGCAGGAGATTCCTGCGTTTGGCTGGCACTTCTCATTATCAGTTCTCTGCATTGCCCTTTGGTTTATCTACTGCGCCCAGGGTGTTCACAAAGGTTCTGGCTCCTGTAATAGCTTTCTTAAGACTGAGGGGAATACAAATTTATCCTTATCTGGACGATTGCCTGATTCTTGCTCAGGACAAAGACAAGTTACTTCAACAGCTACAGTATGTAATGGCAGTTTTAAGGTGCCTAGGGTATTCTGTGAACGAAACAAAGTCCAGTCTAGTACCCTCTCAGGACATGTGCTTTCTGGGTGTGAGACTGAATACAGCCTCTCAGATGGCTTTTCTGACCCCGGACAAACAAAGAACTCTTCATCTATACTTCCAGCAATTATCAGTACTGTCCAGGCTGACTGCAAGGACAGTCCTTCAAGCCTTGGGGTTCATGGCATCTTGCATTCTGGTACTTCCCAATGCCAAACTGCATATGCGGAAGCTACAATGGTATCTCAAAAGTGTATGGACTCAACACTGCCACGATTTGGACACTGTCATTCCGATAATACCTTGCATCCAGAAGGAATTCTTGTGGTGGGCACAGGAATGTCACCTAAACAAGGGACTCTCTGTGACCCGGCCAGAGGCGAGTCAGATCTTAACGACGGATGCCTCAGACCTGGCTTGGGGAGCACACTTCAATGGGAAATGGATTCAAGACACGTGGTCTCCCAAACTACAGCATTTGCATCTCAACATGAAGGAGATGTTAGCAGTCCAGTTTGCCCTGATGGCTTTCAAGGGCCTACTTCAACCAGGACAGGTGTTGATACAAACAGACAACACTACAGTCATGTGGTACATCAACAAGCAGGGGGGGACCCATTCTTATCCTCTTTGCAGACAAGCTATGATATTGTGGGAGACTGCTCTGGGTTTGCACATCACTCTTCAAGCACGGTTTCTGCCAGGAGCACAGAACTCCCTAGCAGATGTATTGAGCAGACAAATTGTGGATCCCCACGAGTGGAAATTGAATCCTCAGGTATTTCATCAGTTGACAGTGGCTTGGGGAACTCCAGACATAGATCTGTTCGCTTCTCCTCTAAATTTCCAACTACCAAAATTTTGCACAAAAATGTTTCACCCAAAAGCTTGGAAAGTGGATGCTCTATCTTTCAGTTGGAACAACCTTCACGTCTATGCTTTTCCTCCTCTGCCTCTCCTTACCAAGGTTCTCTTGAAGGTCAGGCGGGACAAGCCTTGCATGATTTTAATAGCACCAGATTGGCCACGACAGCACTGGTATCCCCTGCTGAGGAGTTTAATTCAGGAGCCTCCTTGGCTTTTGCCACAGCTTCCTCACTTGTTGTCCCAGTCAAGCAGTCATTTGCTCAATGTCAGGGTGCAGTCCCTGCATCTAACGGCCTGGCGTATTCTGTTTTAGAGCCTGTGGGTTCTCAGCTTCCTCAACAGGTTTTAGATGTCATTTTGGAAGCTAGGCGGCCCAGCACTAGAAAAGTTTATGCTGATAAATGGAAGAGATTTTTTCTTTGGAGCACAACAAAGGGCCTTGATGTCTCGGTACCTAATTTGAGTTTTACACTACAGTATCTTACTGAGTTACTAGATAAGGGTTTGTCATTTTCTTCTGTGAAAGTTCATGCTGCAGCCATTTCTGCTCACTATGATTGTGACCCTCCTTTATTTTCTCACCCTTTGTTTAAGCAATTTCTTAGAGGGACAAAAAATATAAGACTCCCACGTAGAGCTCCTACTCCTTCCTGGGATCTCAATTTTGTGTTGGAGAAGCTTACTTTGCCTCCTTTTGAACCTGCAGCTACGTCTGAATTGAAGTTTTTGTCCTGGAAGACTGCCTTTTTGTTGGCCATTACTTCTGCTAGAAGAGTATCTGAATTGCAGGCTCTCATGGCAGTTGAACCTTTTCTAATATTCCACAAGGATAGAGTTTCTTTGCGTACTAACCCTACTTTCATGCCAAAAGTGATTTCTAATGTGGCCTTGAACCAGTCTATCCATTTGCCTACCTTTTATGCTGATCCCCAAAATAAGGGGGAAAAATTCTTGCATTCTTTGGATATACACAGGCAGTTACGTTATTATTTGAGCAGAACTAAGGAGTTCAGACAGACTCAACAGTTATTTGTTTCTTTTGCTTTGGGTTCACAAGGGAAAGCTGTTTCTAAGCAGACTATTTCAAAGTGGATTGGTAATTGTATTGCTTTTTGTTATTCTCATCATGGGAAGGATGTTCCTGCTGGGATTAGACCTCATTCCACTAGGGCTACTGCCACTTCTACTGCTTTTTTGAGGGGTGTAGCTACTAAGGATATTTTGGAAGCAGCTACTTGGAGTTCACTTCATACTTTTACTAAACATTACCATCTCCCTCTTTTCTCCAAATCCAGGGCTGGGTTTGCCACTGCAGTCTTACAGGGCATGTTAGCAGCCCCTAATGCTTTTTAGTTTACCAGCCTCCCTTTTCCTTTGCTTTGGGATTCTACCCACAGGTTATGACTGCAGCAATGTGAGACGAAGAACATAGTACAGCTTTGTACCTACCATAAATGTAGATGTTCGAGGATCCACATTGCTGCAGTCCTATTTTCCCTCCCTCCTTCCCCTCTTTGGTTTGGGGGTATGGTTGTTGTTTGTTGTTATTGTCCCTTGGGGATAATTATTATTTTCTCCCTTTGTGGCTCTGGCCTTTTCCTTTTAAGGCCTTCTGACATCTGGGGCAAGAAAGACTGAGGATATGGTGTCGGTCATGCGCTTAAGTACTACTACGTACTGACGTCAGCACCGGGCACCCATGACAGACGCCAGCCTAACTCCTTGGTATTCGGGCCGACCGAGGACAGCGGACTACCCACAGGTTATGACTGCAGCAATGTGGATCCTTGAACATCTACATTTATGGTAGGTACAAAACTGTACTTTTCCAGACTATGACAATGTTGACTCCATAAACTTTTTAGGTACCAGTGAAGTTTCCTCATATGCAGTCTTGCATATGGAATTAGTAGAATGCAGGATGCCATGAACCTCAAAGGCTGCAGAATTTGTCTTGCAGATAACTGGGTTTTTGTTGCCATCTGTTTGACGTATGTTGTCATTTGCCTTTGTCTGGCGTAAGGTAAGCCATCTGGGCAGTTGTATTCAAGCTTGTACCCAGGAATGTAATTTATTTGAGAGGGTACCAGTTGTGATTTCTTTTCATTTATTGTGTACCCAAGGCATGTTAGAAGCCTTTTTACAAACATGCATGCAATAATTCCGGTCATTCTTTATTTTTCACACAATCCGAAAGCAACATAATTTTGTTTCAATAAGCCCATAACATGCTGTTGATATTTAAGCATATGAAACTGGCAGTTTAAGGCCCTAACTGACAAGGATGCAGACGTATAAACCTTCTTTCCTCATCTATCCAGCGCCCTGGAATCTCTATCAGAGGGGGTAGGATTTTTGGCTGTAGAGGCCTTTACACCTTTGGGACCCTGTGAGATAGTCTCAGGATCAGCAGCAGGATTTTTTAATAGAAATTTGTGGGAGTCAGGAACCCTGTAATATCTATCTGGCTTACTAGGAGCCGGAGGTAAGGAATCAGGAGCCATGCTTAATCCAAAAACACATCAACAATGTCTAATACAGGAGGTATTGCCAAAGGCCTATGCTGGGGAAGAAGGAGGAAATCCCTAAGCCTCTTTTTTGATTCAGAGAAAACCTGACTCTCCCAACGAAAATGTTCCCTTAAAGTATGCAAGGTTTCTCCAAAAGAATAATCCTCAGGAGAAGATGCAGATGGGATGGATTCTTCTGCATCTGTAATCTGGAATTTCAAAGTCTTGGTCCGGCGTCGGTTGCTGTCGCTTCTTCTCTGATGTCAGTGCACCAGGGGTATATAGGAGGCATGAGACGCCATTTTCTTCAGTTTTTCTTGCCCCAGATGTCAGGTGCCCCCCCCCAAAATGGTGGTCAGTAGATAGTACCAATAATAAAAGTTTAGCACAAACAAAACATCCCTCCAGCTATAAGCAAATACACCACAAAGGTAGTATCAGATTTTAAGGCATTGAAAGGTTTTAGTTAGGTCAGAGGGGATGGAGGGAGGGTAACCTGGACTGCAGCAGGGTATACACTCGAACATCTACATTTATGGTAGGTACAAAACTGTACTATGTTCGTGTTACCCTGCTGCAGTCATCACACTTGGGTAGAATGCCAAAGCTTAGGATGGGAGGTGGAGTAAAACAGGGTTAGAGGAGGCTAGAAGGCCCTGCAAAACTGCAGTGGCGAAGCCAGCTCTAGTCTTAGAGTAAAGTGGTAAGTGATAGTGTTTGGTGAAGGTGTGTACTGAACTCCAAGTTGCAGCTTCCAAAATATCCTTGGTTGGCAAACCCCTGAGGAAGGCTGTAGATGTTGCTGCTGCCCTGGTAGAGTGGGGCCTTATGCTAGCAGGAACTGGTTTTCCATGGTGGGTGTAGCAAAAACGAATGCAATGTCCTATCCATTTGGAAATGGTCTGTTTTGAGATCGCCTTTCCTTGTGAAGCTGTAGCATAGGATACAAAGAGCTGGTCAGATTTTCTGACAACCTTAGTTTTATCCAAGTAGTAACGTAGTTGCCTGTGAATGTCCAAGGAGTGCAGGAGTCTCTCCTTTATTCTGTGGATTTGGAAAGAAGGTGGTTAAATGGATGGTTTGATTTAGAGCCACACTGGATACCACCTTAGGCATAAAGGAGGGGTTAGTTTGTAGAGAAACTCTGTCTTGATGAAAAATGAGGAAAGGCTCTACTGCCATTAGTGCCTGAAGCTCTGAGACTCTTCTGGCTGAAGTTATTGCTAGCAGCAGGGCAGTCTTCCATGATATAAACTAAGTCAGCTGAGAAAGCTGGTTCAAAAGGAGGTAGCGTAAGTTTTTTGAGAACAAAATTTAGGTCCCAGGTTGGTGTTGCTGCTCTCCTGGGAGGCCTAATGTTTTTGGCCCCTCTGAGAAACTGCTTTAGAAGCGGATGTGAAAATAAGGGAGGATCCGTGTTGTAGTGAGCTGATGAAAAAGAAAGCCCTTTGTGTAACATCTCAGCTAAATATTGTAGAATCTGAGGTATGTCTAGCTGAAGGGTATTTTGGCCTTTAGCTTGGTTCCAGGCCCAAAACCTTTTCCGTTTGTCTGAGTAGGCCTTCCTGGTGCTGGGCCTCCTGGCTTCCACAATAATATCCATAACAGCTTGAGAAAGAGGAGCTGGCTGGTTGCTTAGGTGATTTGCCATGCAGCCAAATTTAAGGTTTTGAGCTGGCTGTGTAGAATCTGACTGTCTTGCTGTGTGAGCAGAGGAGTAATTTGTGGTAAAATCCATGGTGGGCCCTGGGTCATATTCCTTAAAATAGTGGGTACCAGTGCTGGCATGGCCAGTCTGGGGCAATGAGTATCATTCGGGGTCTCTCCATCCTGACTTTCAGCAGCACCTTTTTGAGAAGGGGCAATGGAGGGAAGGCATATACTGTCAGGTTTTTCCAACTGAATGAGAGTGCGTCCACTTTCCAAGCTTGATGGTGAAATGTCCTTGTACAAAATGTTGTTAGCTGATAGTTTTGGGGGCTGGCAAACAGGTCTATGTCTGGGTGCCCCCATTTTTGAGTTATCATTGCAAATACTTGTGGATCCAGTTTCCACTCGTGGGGATCCATGATGTTTCTGCTTAGGTCGTCTGCCAATGTGTTCTTTTTTCCTGGCAGGAATTCAGCTTGTAATTGAACTTGGTAAGCCAGTGCTGTGTTCCACAAGGTCTTTGCTTGCCTGCATAGAGGGTAGGAGTGTGTACCCCCTTGTTTGTTTATGTACCACATTACTGTGGTGCTGTCCGTCCTTATTGTAAGCTGTCCTGGATGTAAGAGGTCCTAGAAGGCTGTCAGGGCATTCTGTACAGCTAGTATTTCTTTTTGATTGATGTGCAGATTCCTTTGATCTGCAGTCCACATGCCTTGAACGCACCGCCCTGCCATGTGTGCCCCCCAGGCATAGACCGATGCATCTGTTGTCATAGTTTGCCTGGCTGGGGGTAAGGTGAAAGGCTGACCCTTGTTGAGGTGACATGCCTGTGACGACCATAGAAACTCTTGTTGAAGGCAGGGAATGAGAGGTATCATTGTGTCCAAGCTGTGGCGAGTCCATACGCTTTTTAGGTACCACTGTAATTTCCTCATATGCAGTTTTGCAAATGGTATTAGTAGTATGCAAGATGCCATGAAGCCCAAGGCCTGCAGAAAATTTCTTGCAGGGAGTTGGGTCTTTGTTGCCATTGTTTTGAAGTAGCCAGTTCTAGTTTGTCTGGCGTCAGATAAGCCATCTGGGCCGTTGTATTCAAGCTGGCACCCAGGAATGTCCTATTTTGTGAGGATACTAGTTTTGATTTCTTTTCGTTTACTGTGTACCCTAGGCAACTTAGAAGGTGTTTTACAAAAGCCAGATGTAAGAATGTTCTTGCTTTCTGCTTGGATGAGGCAGTCGTCCAAGGTATGGGTATATTTGAATTCCTCTGTCTGCAGTGTGCAATTACTGGTGCCAGGCATTTTGTGAAGACCCTGGGCGCAGTGGATAAGCCAAAGGGCAGTGCAGAGAATTGGTAATGGGTTGAACTTGCAATGAAATGGAGGTATCTTCTGCAATTTTGTCTGATAGGGACATGCAGGTATGCCTCCTTGAGGTCCAACGTTACTAGCCATGCTTTCTTGCCCAACATGGGAAGAAGCTGCTGTAGTGTTATCTTGAATTTGGGTACTTGTAAGAAGGTGTTTATAATTGAAAGGTCCAGAATGGGTCTCCAAGCATTGTCCTTTCTGATGACTAGAAAGAGCCCTGAGTAAAATCCTTGGCCTTGCTCCCGTGTAGGTACCAGTTGAATGGCTCTCATGTCCATGAGAGCTGTAATTTGTTTTTGTGCCTCTGCCCATTGATTTTGTGGCAGGTTTGGCATTCCTTTTATCATTGGCAAGGTGTGGAAATGGAATCTGTATCCTTGTGAGATAATGTCTAGGACCCATTTGTCCTTTGTGACGATGCGGCAGTTGTCTGTAAAAAGTGCTAATTTTCCTCCCAAGGGAGCTGCCAAGAGAGTTTTGCTTGGCAGTTTGAGGTTTAAGTCATTGTGTTTGCCTTCTAGTAGTTTGGGACCTGTCTTCTCCTCCCTTCTGTGTTGCAGTGCCCCATTGTCGAGGTTTGTAATGTGTTTGTGCTTGTCCTCTCTGCCCCTTGGGCGTCTGTATTTACCCCTCTGTGGTCTGTCATTAGCTGGAAAGGACCAATTTTTTGTTGGCCAATTTCTGCTGAAGCGTGGGGGCTGAACCTATAAGAAATCTTTGACCGTCTGCATAGACTTTGCCTTATCCTCCATTTTCTTTTAGACTTCTGCTTTAACCCCAAATAGAACATCCTGCTGTAAGGGTGAATTAGCAACTTTGCTTTAACATGATCAGGCAGAGTTTGTTCCTTTAACCAAGCATGCCTGCGTATAACAGACCCAGTAACAACTGCTCTACAGGAAGCTTCCAAGGAATCAAATCCACATTGTAAAGTATGTTTGCCCACCTGTTGAGGGTGTGTGCTCATCTTTTGTTTTATTTGAGACATTAGGAATTGCTGGTATTTAAGCATGTGAAATTGACAATTTAGTGCTCTCATAGCTAGAGTAGCTGAGGTGAAAACTTTCTTCCCCCACCTATCTAGTGCTCTGGAGTACTTTTCAGAGGGTACAGGATTTTTAGCCATAGAAGCTTTAGCCCCTTTAGGACCCTGGGAGATGGTCTCTGGGTCAGCAACAGGGCTTTTGTAAAGGAATTTGTGCGAGTCAGGCACTCTAGTATATCTGGTTTGGCTAAAGCAGGAGGCAGAGAATCTGGATTTAGACTGGATTCTAAGTAAACATCATCCACAATGTCTAAAACTGGGGGGATAGCAAGTGGTCTGTGCTGGGGGAGTAAAAGAAACTCTCTGAGCCTTTTCTTTGAGTCGGAGTAGTCCTGACCTTCCCAGTGGAAATGTTCCCTCATGGTATGCAAGGTTTCCTCAAAGGAATAGTCTTCAGGGGGAGAAGCTGAGTGAATAGAATTCTCAGCATCAGAATCTTCATAAGGGGGAAAGGAGTAATCTTGTTCCTCAGAGGAGCCTGAGGAAATAGACACTTGATCAGAGGAGGCATAATCCTCCTTTTGTCTAGGCCTTTTGTCAGGTGGTGGTTGGAAACCCCTGATTAAAGAACTCAAATCTTCAGACATTTTAAGCATCTGTTTCTTAGGCATGGAGCCTTGAACTGGAGACTGAAGTGCAGTCTTTTTTGGTTTTAGAGGAGTCTTAAGCTTAGCATAAGACTTTATGGTGATAGTCGGTCTGAAGACACCTTCAGAAACCGAAGGTGTTTCTGCAGCACCAGCTTCTCCTACTGCAGTGTCGTCAGTAGGGCCTAAAGAAAATGGCTGCGTCGGCCTAGAACTCTCCGCCAGAGAATCCGAAGCAGTCTGGGGTTCCAATTCTGCGGTAGCCAGGGACTGCATAGGCGCCTCACTGAAAACCGGGTGAACCGGCGACTGGCCCAACCGAGGCCTTGGATCTAAGCTGCCTGTCCTTATCTTTGCGTTTTTTGTGCACGCCGGTAGTCGGTTGCTCCGACGGCATAGTGTAATTAAATTTCCTACCGAAGTAGTGTTGAGCGAAATCAAAGCGTCGCTTTATAGTTCGCTTATTGAACCTAGCACAAAACCGACAACCAGTGACGTCGTGGTCTGGGCCTAGGCAAGGAATACAATAAGAATGAAAGTCCTTATGAGGTATTTGCTTCCCACAAGAAATACAATTGTTAACTTTTTCTGACATCGGTCTGAGGCAAGAAAAGTTTCCCCAACGGGGTACTTAGCTTTACTGAAGACTTCGGATCTGAAATTCGACTTCGAAAATCTCAGGAGTCGGCCAACCGGCATTTGCGAACTGCTTCTGCTTCAGGCACCGCGCGGCAAGAAAGACTGAAGAAAATGGTGTCGGATGCCTCCTATATACCCCTGACGCACTGACGTCAGGGAAGAAGTGACAGCAACAGACGCCGGACCAAGACTTTGGAATTCAGGCCGACTGCGGGACCGCCTGATGACAGGATAACCCAAGTGTGATGACTGCAGCAGGGTAACACGATGAACATCTGTATACCTTCTTACCCCATCTATCTAAGGCTCTAGAATCTCTATCAGAAGGGGTAGGATTTTTAGCAGCAGTAGCCTTAATGCCTTTTGGTCCTTGAGAAATAGTCTCTGAATCCGCAGAAGGATTCTTGAAGAGGAACCTGAGAGCCAGGTACTCTGTAGAACCTGTCAAAAGTGTCTGGGTTAAGACTAGATTCCAAGAAAGCATCATCTACAATGTCCAGAACAGGAGGGATAGCTAAAGGCCTGTGTTGAGGCAGGAGTAAGAATTCCCCAATTCTCTTTTTGGATTCAGAGTAATCCTGGCTTTCCCAGCGGAAATGCTCCCTAAGAGTATGCAAAGTTTCACCAAAAGAAAGACCTTCTGGAGGGGAAGCAGAGGAAATGGAATCATCTGCATCAGAATCCTCATAAGTAGATAAGGCCAAGTTCCGGTAATCAGGAAGCGCAGAAATATCAGATTCCTGGTCAGAAGAATCAGAAAGAAATTCAGTTCTAGGTCTCTTAGAGGGGGAAGGTCTTCAGCCACTCTAAGCATTTGTTTTTGAGGCATATGGGCCTGAGCCTGCGGTTTGGTTGTTGGTTTTCTAGGCGTAGTGCGAGTTTTTGGCCTGGATGAAAACGATGGCATTGGTTTAATATGAATGTCTGTAAGCCTGAATACACCCTCAGAAGTCGGTGCCTGCACAGCGGCTCCGGACCCATCCAAGGTAGAGACATCTGCAGGTTCCACAGTCGAAGAAGCATCTCGCTGCAAACCGGACTCCAAATGGGGCTCAGTAGAGGCCTGCGACTCTGAAGTAGCGGGTATCAGGGGCTGCGAAAGCGCCTCACTGAGTACCAGCGGACTGGCTACTAGCTTAACGGAAGCATTGTCGGCAGTTTTGGACCTATGCAGTCTGTCTCTGTCTTTACCCTTACGTTTTTTCGGAAGATCGGTAGTCGGACAGCTTAACGAAGCAATTCCAGAGTACTGAGAGAGTACGAAAGTAATTGGCTGCAAAAATAGCCAGACGCACAGTTCGGGGGCTGAACAAGGCAAAAAACAGACAGCAAGGGACGTCGTGGTCTGGGCCTAAACAGGGGATGCAGTAAGAATATAAATCTCTAGGAGGTATTTGCTTTCCAAAGGCAAGACAATTGTTAACTTTTACTGACATTGGTTGGAGCAAGAAAGGATCCCCAACGGGGTACTTATCTTTTTTGAAGACTTGGGGTCAAACTCGAAAACAAAAATTTCAGGAGTCGGCCGACAAGCACTTGCGAACTACTTCTGGCACCGCACAGCAAGAAAGACTGATGTAAAGGCGTCAGCTGCATATTTTCTACCCCTGAAGACATGGATGAAGAGACATCATCAGACAAAGAAATCTGAAGACTCTGGTATTCAGGCCGGCTGAGGGCTAGCTGCAGGCAGACAATCCAAATGTGATGACTGCAACGGTGAAACACGAAGAACATCATATTATGGGAGGGCAAACTATCCACCCTGTTACCTCTCACCCTTGGTGTCCCTCAGGGCTCTCTTCTAGGTCCTCTACTCTTTTCTATCTTCATCAACAATATTCATACTGCCGTCCCTGATGCAACCTGCATTCAATATGCAGATGATTCAACCCTGATCTGTACGGCCTCCTCCCCTTTAGACCTGCAAACCTTAATCCAAAACACATTTACACAGTTGAAAATTGGCTCTCTAGTCACAGTCTGCTGTTAAATCCCAACCACCAGTAGATCCACCCAATTCTCCTTCTCCATAATATCCAACAACAGTACCTCTATCACTCCAGATGACCATACTAATGTTTTAGGAGTAATAGTAGACTATCTCAAATTTGATCTGCATATCAATAAAACTATAAAAGCCATTAATAAGAAGCTTTGCTCACTATACAGAAGCAAACTTTTTCTAACTCCATTAGCTAGGACTGCAATCGCCGCTCACACCTATTCTCTACCCTTTCTTTATGCCTCCCCCATACTCTCCAATTTAAGCAAAACCAAACTTAGTAAGCTCTCTCATTGTTACAACCATATTGCCAGATATGCCATGGGCTCAACATATAGGACACATCACTAACAAAACCTCAGTCTTCTCATGTAGCTAAAACTACCTAGCCTACTTCTGTTCAATCAGCTTATAGTAGCACACAAAATTCTGTACCACCCTGAAAATACTCCAACACTCAAAAATAACAAAGCCATACAATAATTCAAGGTAACTACGATCATCCAATAAACTGTTGGTCCAAACCCACAAAGTCATTAACTCATCCAGCAATGCTGTTTGCCAATGTCGTTGGTAAAACTTGGAATTCACTTGCATCTAACCTTACCCTTGAACCTTCTTTACGTCTCTTCAAAGAAGGCCTCAAACAGTATTTTAAATAGCACTGGCTTTGTCCCTGTACTAACTCTGATTAATCACTACTTATTCAATGCCTTATTTAAATTAACATTGTATGCATCT
This sequence comes from Protopterus annectens, assembly GCF_019279795.1. Classification (NCBI taxonomy): domain Eukaryota; kingdom Metazoa; phylum Chordata; order Ceratodontiformes; family Protopteridae; genus Protopterus; species Protopterus annectens. Next base: position 1,728,533,869 of record NC_056737.1, on the reverse strand, counting down.
CTTGCTCATAGCAGCTTGTTGCAACATGTTCTTTTTGTATACTATTAGACTCTGTGCATATTGTGAGTACCTACTAGAGGGCTTTGTAAATTTATTTGACTCATATCTGTTATGTTCTGTATTATCTGGAGCTTTTCTACCTGGGCCTCCGCTGAAAATGGGCATATATCCAGACTATCCCAGTCAGCAAATGTAAAATAAATAAATAAATTACTACGACTCTCAGTTTTCGAAGGGATAAAGAGTACAACAAGGAAAGCAGTTAGAGAAGACAGGAAGGGTTTAATCAGGTGTACAGCACTTGAAACACCTTGGAGCTGAGAGAGTATTTAGCTGAAGACATTTTGTATCACTTTCTCCAAGGATTAACTGGTTGCCAGTGAACATGAGACAATTCCTACATTGTCTCAACATACCCAAATCTACCAAGCTGGCAACAGAGAAATTGGGAAAGAAAGCAATCCATGGTATCAGGTCTTTTTTTAGGTGAACTACAAAGGAATGATGCAAGCAGGTTAATGCAGGTACTGTGAGAGCAGAAACTACAGTTAGGCTACGCATGACTGAATTTGTGCTGTAGTGCTCCCAGCCTACAAAAACTTTGGATCTTTACGAAACCAAGTACTGGGTTATAGGGGGAAGAGTAATGGAGAAAATTTAGTTTCTAAACGCATACGTCTATACAAGGCACTGCTAAACGGAACTTTGCAAATTTATAGACTCAAAGAAAACTGACTAAACCATCTAAAAAGCCCTCGGGTCAATGAAACGATCTCACTTTAAGCCTCAGTGCGTGTTTCCCGGCTGGGAGTGACCAGACTACCTTTCTACTACTACTAAAACTGCAGTGCAAGTCTTGTTAATGTAAAAATGTACCTTACTTAGCCAAAAGTGAAAAGGTACCAGAAACAAGTAAAACTAGCTGCAACACATAACAAGGCAATTATAAGAGAGGCACGTCAGCAATGAGAAACACACAAAGCAATTTCAAAGCACACTAGACGCAGCTAGACCAAAGAAAACAAATACACATTACACTGAAGAAATGCAGAAAAATGCAATGAATAATTTTAAAATACAGTGGCAGGCTTCAGAAATATGTCCCTCTGCTCATTCTCTCACCAGATGCAAAATATAAGCAATTCCCAGGGTCTTCAGTGATTGCTAGAGATGTTGTACATTTCAAAAGTAACCTGGAAAAAAAGGAATGGCACTCTGAATATTGCAGTGTTCACTACATGTGTAGAGTGATGTGTACAGTGATATGAAACAGAGGCGAACACAGGCTTTAAGAGTCTAGGGGATGGCCTTACCAGTTAGATCTTTCAGTACCCAATAGAATGAACAGATACGGTGGTAAGGAGCTTCTAAAGCTAAATTTACAGTAAGTGTGGCCAACTAAAAAGCCACAAAGTATGAAAAGCGTAACAGGAACTGGGTGGGGGTGGGTCCTCATCCACTTATCAACCATAAAGGCCTTTAAAATGGCAGAAGTACCACCCTTCCCTAAACCAATTCATGCAGATTCAATCCATTCTGCTAAGTACAACTGGAGACACATGATCAACAAATGACCTGTTTTATACAAAGCCCATATAAGACCACTCTCATCATTAGCACTATTATCTTCATGATATGTGCCAATACTAAAGCATGTGTTTCTGTTTCCATACTAACAAAATGGGCCTATAATTAAATTGAGTCTTTCCCCATAACTGACTTTTGTCGAAAGCTATCAATGATGCTTTTCCCCAGGGGAAGGGGGGAGTTAATACACTATCACCAGCTTGAATGAAAGACAGACCAACCTCATTATAAAATTCTCACAAATGAGCTTGAAGAACTCTGCTTGTAAACTACTGGGCCCACTTGCTTCACTTATTTTCAAAGGAGTGAAACTGATAATATAAACCCTACATCAAACTCTCCATCTTCTGAAAGAAAGATAATCTCAATCTAAACAGCCTTTTGTAAAAATCTGCAAATGCCTGCAAGATATAATCTGCACTTCAGCTCCCCCTTCTGTTCTAAAACAATGCATACACTTTTTCACCCACTTATCCTTTAAGCTAGAAACTTTACATCAACCTAACCTTTGGCAATCACCGTAATGTCCTCAAAGTAAAATTCCAACTCTGCAAAGTTAAATGTTAATGACGGACTCTGAGCCTGATGCCACTTCCTTTGTATTTATCCACACCAGTTTTCGACTCCATCCAGCTCCTCTATCTGCTACTTCCTCCCTCTTACTATCCTTTCCATACACCCTTCCACACCATTTTAATTTCTTTACAATACATTGGATTGTACTGCTCTCTCCTTTATCCAATTAATACCTTCTCTGCCATCCATATACAACTGCCTGATTGCAAACATTACCCCTCCATTTTCAAGGATTTCATCAGCATTCTAATCCACGCTCCCTAATGACCCCCCCCAAATCAATAGAATTGAAGATTCAACAAAAAGAAGTTATGTACCTACCATAACGTTCCATGTTAGTTGTCTTCATCTCGCCTTCTTGCTGGTTGGGATCGGAAGACTCGGCCATCTTCTATAGCTCGAGAGCGGTTTACTGGCTTGAAGCTACCCCTTATCCCATGATGCCTAGCGATAGCTACCCAGATCTTGTTTGAAATAGCTAACCCCAGACATAGCCAGAAAATCAACCTGTCCAAACAAACAGGTTGAGCATACCTGTCACACTCTAAGTCAGTAGAGGAAACAAACCAGAGAACCAGTGAAACTAGAACTCCTCTCGGTCCAATAGGACAGGGGGACGGAGGGTGGGACGCAAGAAAGAAGGCGAGATGAAGACAACTAACATGGAATGTTATGGTAGGTACATAACTTCTTTATGTTAAGTTGTCTACCTCGGCTTTGTTCTTGCTGGTTGGGGCAGCATCCCTAGCGCACCTACAATCCTGGGCGGCTCAGTGGAACCAAAGTCAGCACTGCTCCTGGAGACCATATCTAGCTTGCAATGAGAAATAAAGGTATGAAGATTTGCCCACGTAGCAGCTGCACAGACAAAATCCATGGGCAACCTAGTTTGGAAGGCTACAGAGGTGGCCAAGGCCCTAGTAGAATGACCTTTCGGTTTGATGAGCAACTCTTTGTTTCTCAATTGATAAATGAAATTAATAATGTTTCAACCACCTGGATAAGGTCACCTTGGAAACTGGGAGACCTTGTTTGCCTAAAGCATAGGAAAGGAATAGTTGGTCCAACTTCTTTATTTCCTTAGTCCTGTGCAAGTAAAAACGCAATTGCCTATGAACGTCCAATTGGTGTAATTTGTACTCTGCCTTGTTGGTGTGGTTAGGGAAAAACACAAGGTCTATAGATTGGTTTAAATTATTTTCTGAGCAGACTTTTGGAAGAAACGAAGGATTAGTCCTCAGAGCGACCCTGTCCTTATGAAAAACCAAGTATGGAGGACGAACACATAGCGCCTGAAGTTCAGAGACGCGTCTGGCTGAAGTAATAGCTACCAGAAAGAGTGTTTTCCAAGATAGAAACTTAATGGGGCAGGACGCTGCTGGTTCAAAGGGACGCAGAATTAAGGAGGTTAGTACTAAATTAAGGTCCCAAGGAGGAAGGGGATCGCTCACTGGAGGTCTAAGGAGAGTAGTCCCTCTTAAAAAGGCTTTACAGAGCTTATGAGACAATGTTTGAATTAGACAACCCAACAAGAAAGTTAGAAATGGCTGCCAACTGAACCCTGATTGTAGCAGAAGCGGACCCAGAATGAAAAAGTTGTGCTAGGAATTCCAAAATTTCGTGGACTGGGGCTGAAAAGGGATGTATGTTCCTACCCTCTGCCCAACAAGAAAAAAGTTTCCATTTGCTAGCATAAGATTTTTAGTTGTGGACTTGTGAGAGGAGACAATAATCTCACGTATGGCCGGGGAAATGCTGGGAAGCCTGGCTAAGGTTGGAAGTGGAGCAACCAAGCTGTGAGCTGGAGTGTTTGGAGGGATTGATGCAGCCCACCTGACTGATGAATCAGTAGGTCTGGAATCGGATCCAGAGTCCAGGGCTGATCGAGAAGGTAATTGGTGCAGGAACGGAAACCATATCTGTCGAGGCCAGCAGGGGGCAATGAGGATCATTTTGCAGCCCAATGATATTGCTTTCTGTACGAGTTTTGGAATCAGGAGAAAAGTACAGTTTTGTACCTACCATAAATGTAGATGTCCGAACTGGATAGCATCTGTAGTCATAACAAATGGGTTGTCCTGTTGTCAGGCAGCCCTTCGGTCAGCCGGATTCCAAAGTTTGGGTCCGGCTTCGGCTGATGTCGCACTTCACCCGACGTCATCTCTGCTGGTCTTCGGGTATAAAGGCATCAGCCGACGCCATTTTCTTCAGTGTTTCTTGCCCCAGATGCCAGTTGCCCTCTAGGAAGGCTAAATTTTGGATAAATGCCAATGTATGCAGACAAGGTATAAGGCAAATACAAAAAATAAGCATGTATGTACATATATACAAACAAATACACCATAAGAGACTCCCCGCCAGCTAGCTATTAGGAGTGTAAATACCCTAGGAGTACCACAGAGGGGAAGGAGGGTGGGTAATCCTGACTGCAGATGCTATCCAGTTCGGACATCTACATTTATGGTAGGTACAAAACTGTACGATGTCCTTCATGGATGCATCTGCAGTCATAACAAATGGGTAGAATACCATAGCTAAACTAGGGGTGGAGGTAGGAAAAATTATGGTGTAGTTAGGATCCCTTGCAGTACAGCAGTGGCAAACCCTGCTCGGGATCTAGAGTATAGAGGTAAATTGTAATGCTTGGCAAATGTATGCACGGAGGTCCAAGTAGCCGCCTCAATAATGTCCTTGGTTGCCACTCCTCGTAAGAAAGCTGTGGTAGTGGCTGTAGCTCTTGTTGAATGAGGTCTTATGTTCTGTGGCATTGGTTTTCCATGGTGGGAGTAACAGAATCTTATGCAATTTCCTATCCATTTGGAGATTGTCTGTTTGGAAATTGCTTTTCCTTCCCTTCCTGTTGCATAGGCTACCAAAAGCTGATCAGTTTTCCTGTTACTTTTTGTTCTGTCCAGGTAGTAGCGTAACTGCCTATGTACATCCAAGGTATGTAGCAGTCTTTCCCCCCTGTTCTGTGGGTTGGGAAAGAAGGTAGGCAGGTGGATTGCCTGGTTTAAAGATACTCTGGATACCACCTTAGGCATAAATGTAGGATTAGTTCTCATGGACACCCTGTCTTGATGGAAGATTAGGAAGGGTTGCACTGCCATTAAGGCCTGTAGTTCAGAAACCCTCCTTGCTGAGGTAATTGCCAGTAGGAAAGCAGTTTTCCATGATAGGTGCTGCAGATCTGCTGTTGCTGCTGGTTCAAAAGGCGGGAGTGTCAACTTTTCTAGCACAAAGTTCAAGTCCCATGCTGGTAATGGAGGTTTCCTAGGAGGTTTTACATTCTTTATCCCTCTGAGGAATTGCCTGAGTAGTGGATGTGAGAAGACAGGTGGATCGTAGCTGTATTCTGCAGAAATAGCTGATGCGTGTATCTTGATAGAGGAATAGGACAGGCCTGTATGTAGGAGCTCTGCCAAATACTCCAGGATGTTAGCAATGTCTATGTTTGACATCTTTTCCTTTTTCAGTACTCCAAGTGACAAACCTTTTCCATTTTCCTGCATAGTTCCTTCTTGTTGAAGGTCTTCGGGCTTCAAGGATAATGTCTTTAACCCTTTGTGATAAGTCTGGGTTAGTTGTTGTTAAGTGATGTTCCAGGCAGTCAATTGTAAGGTTTTTAGGTTTGGATGCATGATGTTGTAGTTGTTCTGAGTTAACATCAAAGGTATCAAGGGTATTGTCCACATTATCCCCTGTGACATGCTCCTCAGCAAAGGATACCAGTGTTGTCTTGGCCAATTTGGAGCTATCAGGATTATCCTTGGGTGCTCCTCTTTGATTTTCAGAAGTACCTTGTGCATTAAAGGAAGAGGTGGGAATGCATATGCTATTAGGCCTTTCCAACTGAAGGATAGAGAGTCCACCCTCCATGCCTGTGGGTGGGGCGTCCTTGTGCAGAATTTCCTGAGCTGGTGGTTGAGTGGGGATGCGAACAGGTCTATTTGTGGCATTCCCCATTTCTTTGTGATGGCCTTGAAGATGTCCGGGTGCAGCATCCATTCGTGAGCATCCGAGGTGGTTCTGATTAACATGTCTGCTAGGGTGTTTTCTTTTCCTGGTACAAATATTGCCTGTAACTGGATGTTGTAGCTCAGAGTCATGTTCCAAAGGTCCAGAGTCATTCTGCATAGGGGGTTTGAATGAGTGCCCCCTTGCTTGTTGATGTACCACATGACTGTGGTGTTGTCTGTCCTTATCATTAAATGGCCTTCTTTGAGGAATGGCCTGAATTTCTGGATTGCTAGTTTTACTGCCAGCATTTCTTTTTGGTTTATGTGCAGGTGCAGCTGGTCTGGAGTCCACAATCCTTGTATGCACTTGTCCAACATGTGCGCGCCCCAGCCTAGGTCTGAGGCGTCCGTTGTGATGGTTTGGTTTGCTTGACCGTTTTGGAAGGGCAAGCCTAGGTTTGACTGGCATGCTTGTGCCCACCATAGGAACTCTTGTTTCAGGCATGCTATTAGTGGTATTTCGGTTTCTAAGCTGTGCCTGTGTTGAGACCATAAATTCTTTAGGTACCACTGTAGCTTTCTCATATGCAGTCTGGCATGGGGAATCAGGATTATGCATGATGCCATGAAGCCCAAGGCCTGTAGTATTTTTCTTGCTGTTAATTTGTTCTTTTTTGTTAATGCCAAGAAGTAGAGAGGAAGTTGTTCTTGTTTTTCTGCAGTCAGGAATGCCATTTGTTTTACTGTGTCCAATTCTGCACCCAAGAATGTTCTTGTCTGGGATGGAATCAGTCTTGACTTTTTTAAATTGACTGTGTATCCCAGGGCTTGTAGTAAGCAAATGACCCTTTGTAAATCTGTTGTCAGCTTGTCTTTGTTGTCCGCTTGTAGCAGGCAGTCATCCAGGTATGGATAGATTTGGATTCCCTGAAGCCTGCAATGAGCGATTACTGATGCCAGGCATTTTGTGAATACTCTGGGCGCAGTAGATAAGCCAAAGGGCAATGCTGAGAATTGATAATGCTCTGATCCTGCAAGGAATCTGAGGTATCTTCTGCAATTTGGTCGGATGGGGACGTGCAGGTATGCCTCCTTGAGATCTAGAGTCACCAGCCAACACTCCTTGCCCAGCATGGGAAGAAGTTGCTGCAAGGTCAGCATTTTGAATTTTGGAACGATGATGTATGTGTTTAAGACGGACAGATCGAGAATGGGTCTCCAAGATTTCTCTTTTCTTGGGACTAGAAAGAGTCTGGAGTAAAATCCTTTTCCCTGTTGATTTACTGGTACTCTTTCCACAGCTCTCATCTTGGTTAGTTGAGCTACCTGGTTTAGAGCTTCTGTTTTTTGAGTTGGAGGTAAGTTTGGCATTCCTCTTTTTACTGGTAAGGTGTGGAAGTGGAACCTGTAGCCTTGGTCTATGGTTTTTAAAATCCACTTGTCTTTTGTGATGTAATGCCAATTTTGTGAGAATAAGGCTAACTTTCCGCCTAAAGGTGCTGCTATTTGCTCCCTGGTAGGCGGTGTCAGAGCCAAGTCACTGTGATTGTCCTGTTGCAGTGGCAGTGGTTGTGTCAGTGCCTCGCTGGTTATTGCCTTGCCACTGGCGTCCTCTGTAGGCACCTCCTCTGGATTGGTTTCTGCCTCTAGAGCGTCTATTCCTGCCTCTTTGGGTCTTTGAGGAGTCTGGAAAGGACCAATTTTTGGCAGGCCAGTTTCTGCTAAACCGAGGGGGCTGAACCTGTAAGAAATCCTTAACTGTTTGTACAGATTTTGCCTTCTCTTCCATTTTCTTCATTACTTCCTGAGCAGAGGTACCAAATAGACTGTCCTTATCCATAGGAGCATCTAACAGTTTAGCTTTTACATGATCCGGCAGGACCTGTTCTTTCAACCATGCATGCCTTCTTATCACTGTGCCAGTCATGGCTGATCTAAATGAAGCCTCCAGTGCATCATAGCCACATTTTAAAGAATGTTTACTAACCTGCTGTATGTTATTCACCATTTCTAAAACATATTTCTTATCTAAGGATTCTTCAGAGGAAAGTTTCTTAGTCAACTGATCAAGCATGAACTCTTGGTATTGGATCATGTGAAACTGACAGTTTAAAGCTCTAGCTGAGAGAGTAGCAGAGGTGTAAACTTTTTTACCCCATCTCTCTAATGACCTGGATTCCCTTTCAGAAGGGAGAGGGTTTTTTGTTGAGATAGAAGCTACTGCCTTAGGCCCCTGGGAGATAGTCTCAGGATCTGCAAGTGGGGCCTTGAAAAAGTGGTGATGAGTTTGTGGCACCCTGTAAAATCTGTCTGGTTTGGCAGGGGCTGGGGGTAAAGAATCAGGTGCAGTGCAAACATCATTAAATGCATCATCCACAACAGGCAAAACTGGAGGTATAGCTAAGGGCCTATGTTGTGGTAAGTGCAGAAAGGTCCTAAGCCTTTTTCTTGAATCCGAAAAATCTTGTCCCTGCCATTGGAATTGTTCTCTCATGGCATGTAAGGTTTCTCCAAAGGAAAATTCCTCTGGTGGAGAGGCAGATGGAATGGATTCATCAGCATCGGAGTCTTCATAAGTGGAAAAAGGAGCCTCTGGCTGGTCTATAGTGTCAGAGTCCTCCGAAGAATCATCAGAGCACTCTTGCTGGGGTGGCTCTGTCCTAGGTCTCTTTTCTGGAGGCTGGGAGGCCCTGTCTGGGTGTGATTGGGATCCCCTAATTAAGGTGATTAAATCCTCTGCCAGAGTAAGCATTTGAGAGCTAGAAGTGTGTCTGTGTGAGGGGGCCTTAACAGGCACTGTTTTAACAGTTTTGGCTGCTTTGGCCCTGGCAAAGGCCTTGATAGACATGGCTGCAGGAGGCCTAGCAGCACCACATGCTGGGGTAGAGACATCCAAAGGGATGGTGTCAGATAAGTCACTGGAAACCACAGTAGTAGGCAAAATGTCAGAGGCCGATTCAACTAAAGTAGCAGGAGCCTCGGTAGTAGTCATGGATTCGGCTGAGGATTGACCGGTTTTCTCGGTTTCGGCCGAAACCGAGACACTCGCGGCTTGCTTATCCGTGGTTTCGGCCGAAACCGCGGACCGCGAGTGTCGGTCTTTTTCTTTGCGTTTTTTAACTATTTGGGTAGTCGGATGATCCGACGGCATAATGTACGCAAAATCTGAGCCGAAAAACTGTTCTGCAAACTCAGACCGACGCCTAAGCGTTCGTCGGTTGAAGGAAGCACAGGCTAGACAGGCAGCTACGTCTTGGTCTGGGCCTAAACAAGGTAGGCAGTAAGAGTGGAAATCTTTATGAGGTATTTGTTTCCCACAAGTTAAACAATTATTTACTTTTTCTGACATCTGCTGAGGCAAGAAAGAGTCCCCAACGGGGTACTTAGCTTTTTAGAAGTCTTCGAAGTAGTATTCGGTAGTAGGAATCTCTGGATCTGACCGACCGGCACTTGCGAACAGCTTCTGCTTCGGGCGCCACGCGGCAAGAAAGACAGAAGAAAATGGCGTCGGCTGATGCCTTTATACCCGAAGACCAGCAGAGATGACGTCGGGTGAAGTGCGACATCAGCCGAAGCCGGACCCAGACTTTGGAATCCGGCCGACCGAAGGGCTGCCTGACGACAGGACAACCCATTTGTTATGACTGCAGATGCATCCATGAAGGACATCGGGGGAAAGGCATAAAGAAGTCCCTGAGGCCAAATGTGGACTACAGCGTCTCTGGGTGTGTGACCTGGAAGTGGAAGAAGGGAGAAGTAATTGCTGCATTTGCTGTTGAAGGGGGGTGGCAAAAAGATCGAAGCAAGGCTGTCCCCATTTGCGGAAGATAAGATCTGCAACTACTTGATTCAGTGACCACTCGTGAGGCATGAGAATAGCTCTGCTGAGCCTGTGCACTATGACGTTGGACCTCCCAGGATGTGCGTCGCAATCAGAAATCGTTGGGAGGAAATCGCCCACTGCCAGAGTCTGAGTGCTTCTCGACATAGGGGGTAGGACCTGGTTCCGTCCTGCTTGTTGATGTACCACACCAATGACATGGTGTCTGTTTGAAATGCAATTGTCCCAAAAGGGAGAGAGTCCTGAAGAGCTTGCAATGCTAGGAGCACGGCTCTCATTTCTAGGATGTTTATATGCAGATGGTACTAGTGAGGCTGCCAAGTGCCTTGGACTGTCCTGCCCTGATAATGCCCCCCCACCCTATCAGGAAAGCGTCTGTGGTCACTGTGGCAATTGGAAGGGGCTGAAATGAAGGGTCTGCCCTAAGTCACTAGTGGGGAGACCATCCACCAGGAAAAGTGCCTTTTGCATGCTTCTGTAATCATGATCATGTGAGACAAGGGCAGCTGTTGGAAAGACCACTGTGTGAAAAGAAGCCAATGAAGGATCCTGAAGAATTGCCACTGCCATGGAACCCAGAGTTTGAAGGATGAACCTGACTTGGATTGTTTTGCTCTGCATTAGAATTTGTACTTACTGGCAAACTGTAGACACCCTTTCTGGCGGTAGCTTTGGGGACATATTCCTTGTGTCTAAGTCTGCTCCTATATAGGTGATAGATTGACAGGGCAACAAGGCAGAGTTTTCGAAGTTTATTGTAATTCCTAGCTGAGAGCAGATTGTGTTTGTGCAGTCCCTGGCTTGCATAAATTGATGCCTGGTAGTAGCAGTGAGGAGCCAGTCGTCTAGATATGGAAACACCTGTAATCCTAGTCGTCTGAGGTGAGCCGTGAACACTGCCCTGGGGGCTGTGGTGAGACCAAAGGTCAGAGCTCTGAACTGGTAATGACCGGCTCCCAGCCGGAAGCGAAGAAATCTCCTGGAGCGCCTGTCCATTTTGATATGGTAGTAAGCATCCTGAAGATCTATGGAGCACATCCAATTTTCCTGACCCAGAAAGGGTAGAATGGACTCGTGTGACCATCCGAAACTTGGTTCTTTGAACAGACCTGTTTAGTCTGCTGAGATTCAGAATCTGTCTCCAGTCCCCTGTCTTTTTTGGTACCAAAAAGAACCTTGAGTAAGTTCCGGATCTGTGTTGGTCTGCCGGGACTTCCTGGATGACTTTTTTCTAGCAGTTTTGAAACTTCTATGACTGCTTGGTCCCTCAGATTGGGTGGAACATCTGAAAAGGAATTCCTTGACTGTAAGGGGGGGACGAGAGAAGGGAATTTTGTAACCTCCGGATATAATGGACCATACCCATTTGTCTTGCGTTAAATTTTGCCAGGCTTTTGGGTACAGTGAAAGTCTTCCCCCGACTGCCTCCAGAGGCGGGCAGTCGGGCAACCCTTCAGGAATGCTGAAAGGGCTTATCAGAGAAAGATTCTCTGTTGCCCTGGTTCTGCGGACCCCCTCTGCTGTCTGTTGTTTCCCCCTCTGCCCCTGGAGGAAAAATCGCTACGTGCATCAGGCGAGGCTCCCGGGATTTTCTTTACCACATTTTACCACTCTTCTGACCCTTGGGGTATGGTCTGGAAGGAGTGGAAAAACGGATTCCCACGGCAGAGAGAGTCTTGCCTTTTTGCTCACACCTAGTCAAAGTGCCTTTCACCTGTGGTCCAAAAAGAAAGGAACCATCAAAGGGGTGTTGGTGAATAACGCTCTAAAGGGTTCCGCAAAATGACAGCCGCATCCATGCATGCCTTCTAAGGGCCACGCCCATACCTGCAGCTCTACTCGCACCATCGGCTGCATATGAAATGAGCCTCATGGAGGAGTTGACTACAGAATTAAGCATCGCCAGCTAGGTAAGACACTTTAGCTTGAGCCCCCTCAGCTGATGGATCTTGGAGGGCATCTCCGAGCTCTTTAAGGAGATCCCTCTGAAGCCGGGTAAAATGGCATAAGTAGTTCAGTGACCTCATAGAAAAGGCCGCTGAAGCAAACATTCGCTTCCCGTATCTGTCCATGGTCCTAGACTCCTTGTTAGGAGGATGGACAGACGAAGAGGTTTCCATTAACTCTTTTTTGGTGGCTGCTGCTACCACCATGGCATCAACGGGAACACCTTTGGTAAGGAACTGCTTATCATGGGGTGCTGTGATGAACTTGCCGGGTCTCCTCGGAGTTGGTTCCACTATATCCGGAGCTGACCAAGCCTTTCGAGCCACCACTGACATAAGTGGAACGAAAGGCGGAGAAAAACCAGGAGGTGGAAGGTCGGGAACCGAACGCATCCAGGAATACAGACTCCTCCTTGGTAGGGGCTAGGGGATTCCAGTTCCTCCTCTGCTTAAGCATTTCTAGGATGTCCGAAAAGGAAACATCTTCAGAGGGGGATCTCGGGGACCCTTCTGAATCATCTAAGTCTGTATCAGAAGTGACAGACTCAGGGGAGTCAATGGGCTTCCTCTTGCACTTCTTACGAGGGAGCTCCTCTGAATGATCAGGGAAGGCCTCGGAAGAAGAGGAAACACCCAATGGGGTGCCCTGGAGCACCGGTTCCCCACACTTGGTGCCTGGAGGAGGAACAGAGATTGGCACAGGCACTACAGGGGACGGAGCCGGTGGGACTGATAGTGGAGCTGACTCAGTGGCCTGCACACTCCTCATGACATCGAAGGCGTCCCTGCCATGATGCAGTGAAGGCTACAGTTCCCAGGAAATCGGTATCCTTCTCCACACCGAGGGCAACGGCTCCGAGGCAGATGTAGGAGCCGAGCTCACCTGCGACAAAGCTCAGAGAGGGAGAACAGGGTCGGACAAGGATCTGATGCCACTCGCCCCCTCGGAGTCAACGAGGGAGCCCAGACGCCCAGATCCCTCAATGGACGGCACCATCGAAGGAATTGGAGCCGACGACGGAACCGAAGGAGATAAGAGTTATCTGAGACGACGGTTCCACTTCTCGAACACCAACAAACTCTGGCTCAGAGCTCAATTGAGTCAGAGGAGGAACATCGATAGAAATGGACAGAGCCGACACCTGTTGAGGAGGGCTGGACAACATCTTGGCAAGTGCCTGTGACTTTATTAAACCTACTGACCCACTCTCTCCACATCGTGATCTGACAGCCTAGAGGACTGAGAGGAGTGAGAAGATCTGTGACTGCGCTCGCTCTGAAGTAGGGGAGACAGAGGAGCCGAATGTATCAATTCCAAAGAAGGGGACCTCAGCCTCTTGTGGCTCCATGAAGGCTCCGAAGTTTCTGATGGAGCCGACGGGGAGATGGTCTTATCGGTTCCAGCCAGAACTGAACTAGCAGGTAGAGTCTGAACCGAAGACTGCTCCGAACTTGGAGCCGATGGCTTGGTAGATTTAGGAGATTTCACAGGCTGAGTCTTGGCCGGTGAATCCTGGGGCTTTAAAAGACCCCTAAGAATAAGCTTATTCTTATGATTCTGCAGAACTCTTGGACTAAATGCATGGCAGATAGAACAAGAGTCCTGCAGGTGCACAGCACCTAAACAATAGACACAAGAAGTGTGCCCATCTGTCAGAGACATTTTCTGACAGCATGAGTCACACTTCTTGAACCCAGACACTTTGGATTCTTTAGACATCCTGTAAGAAATACAATAATAGCTAAAAAATCAAAATACAGTCTACAGAAAAACACAGTATACTACAGACTAAAGCTAAAGTTTTTTCTTTTCTTTTTTTTTTTTTTTAACTAGGAAAGCCTCTAACTTAAACTGCTAGCCTATAAAGAGGTAGGAGGAAAGCCTATAACCTAAACAGCTAACCTGACAAGAAAAGAATAAGGAGGGGGTAGGGGGAGAACTCTCTAAATTAATTGAGTTCTACATGCAAGGGAAGGGAGCTACAAATACACACTTAGCTAACACAACAAAAATAAGACTAAAAGTTAACAATAACCCCTAGAAAAAAGACTTTCTAGTTAAAAGGTTCTATAAAGAATAGCTCTTTTCAACCCCCTGCTATAAAGCCCGCTTTAGCGCGCTTTTGCGTGATTTAGCGCGGAGTTGCCCACAGAGCACCATCGGGCAGCACCTACTATTTCTAGCTCCGTAAAGTCTGCTCTTCAATTTTTCCCTTAGAACTTCTCTACTTGCAATCTAAACAGTCTATTCTCTATCTCAAAAGCTCAGCACTTGCTCCTAAAGCATTTTTATATAGGTAAAGTACTTATATACTAAAAGTACTACATTAGCCTAGAATCCCCTTGAGTACCCATTTCCTTATAGGTTCCTTCTGACTCAGTTACACAGCAAACTTTTTCACTTTTTCTAGCATGTCGAAGGGTCAGTTGCTAGCATCCTCTCCTGTTCAGCTGGTGAATCTGGGCATCTTGAGGCAATGTTACAATTGCCTCATGTACACAGACAACCCACTCCTTTTCCCACAAAACACAAATACATGTGAGAGATGCAACTATATAGCCAAACTGGAGGCTGAGCTCTCTCAACTCAGGACTGGCAAGACCAGACAGGAGGAGAAGGAAACCACGCACACCACAAACCCAGTTTCACATAGAACTATCACAACTGCAAAACAAACACATAAACACACAAAGACATACTCGGAGGCACTGATCAAAAATCTACCAAAACTTGAGGCCTCCAAAGCAGACACCCAAGCAACTGCCACCTCAAGACATAAGACATGCAACACATAGTTCTCAAAGTCAGTGTGCTAAACAGTCACAGCCCTTAAGGCCAAACACAATGCCAGACACACTTGTTATAGGTGACTCCATAGTCAGACACACTGACGTCCCACTCACCAGACTGAACAAGGAAAAGATCACAGTAAGCTGCCTGTCAGGCGCTAGAATCCGCCACATAACACAAGCACTCAGGTCACTCCACAGCAAGTACAAGTATGACTCAGTCATTGTCCATGCCGGTGTGAACAACCTGAGACGTACCTCCCTGGACTACATGAAAAGAGACAGAGGAGCTCTCAGATTATGTAGCCCAGGCCGGTATGACCCTGACCCTGAGCAGTATCCTACCCTCACCAAGAATCATGCCACAATACAGAGACAAAATGATCAGCTTTAATAATTGGCTTAATTACTGGTGTCATTCTAAGGGGATCCAATGTCTATGTCTGCCTGGGATGACATGCTTGACAAGCCACGCTGCTTCGCAAGGGACGGCTTGCACCTGTCACCCCTGGGCTTCCGGATATTGGCAAAGGCTCTTGCCACCACCATAGTGCCTTTTTAGGCAAGGCTCAAATGATAAACCTACCGCCCTAGAAACCAATAATGGAGAAAAACTAAGGGTAATACTGCTCAATGCCAGAAGTCTAAACCTCAAGATGCATGCCCTCGAAGCCCTCCTCAGTATGGAGAACATCGATGTCTGTGCTGTGACTGAAACCTGGTTCAAGGCTCCTGAGAGCACCCCAGCACTATCAGGTTATACCTCATATCATGCGTTCCGGCCCCAAAATCCGGACCGAACCACAAAAGGAGGGGGAGTATCCATATTCATAAAGGATACCCACACTTCCAGGTTAGTGGCAACGCGAAGCATCGGAGACCATCCAGGTGCAATTAACCATAGGTAAAACTGCCCTACAGTTTGTAGCATGCTACAGACCACCTTCTCAAACTCAGGAAACCCACACAGCCTTCCTGAAGACACTGGAGAGTATGAATGTCTCTCCAAACACCATCATATTGGGTGACTTCAACTACCCAAACATAGACTGGGAACATTACTCAAGCCCCAACACCCTAGCCCAAAGGTTCCTGGAGTTCATAAACTCAAATGCTATGGAACAACTAGTCACCATTCCCACAAGAGGAGAAAATATACTAGACCTGATCATCACAAACATGGGGACAAAATGCTCCACACCGGAAGCATATCCCTCATTGGTGAGATCAGACCATAAATTAATCTCATTGGAGATCCACATCCCGCCCCCACCCCCAGCAAAAAAGACCACAATGAAGAACTTCTCAAAAGCAAACTTCACACTTCTTAAGACTGGAGTGGTATCCTTCAAGGCCCCCGAGCCAGTGGAAACCACAACCCACGCTGAAACCCTTACAAATGCCTTCTGAGCACCTCCAGGAATGTATGGATCAAGCAATCCCTAATAAAATCAAGACCCTTTCCACCAAAGGCAGGCACCCGGTCTGGTGGACCCCAGCCATAAACAAACTCTACAACAAGAGGAGAAAGCTACTACATAACAGAGCAAAATCCCTAAAAGGGAAGGCATCTCTGATCAATACTAGCAAAAAACTACGATCACTCATAAAATCATCCGAGGCCAACTTTGAGAGAAAAATCGCTAATGACACAAAAGACAATCATAAGGCCTTCTTTAGCTATGTTAGAAACCTGGGTGGAAACTCCCAGATATGCTCAGAATTAGTCCAAAATGATAAAAAAAATCACTGAACCCACAGACATTGCCAACATACTGGCAGACAGGTTCAGTGCAAATTTCTCCCCCCACCCCAAAAGGAGAAATATCTATCCCACCAGAGTCTAGCCTCCCAATCATCTCAGATGCCCAGGTGAGAGCTGCTCTCTCTAAAGCAAAAAAACACAGCATCAATGGGACCGGACGGTGTCCCCGGCTGTGTGCTACACGAACTCAATGAGGAACTAAACCCACACATAAGGCTGCTGTTTAATCTTAGCCTTAATACAGGATACGTACCCAAAGAATGGCGTACGGCAACTGTGGTCCCACTCCACAAAAGCGGTGCTTCTACGGACCCTGGAAATTACCGCCCCATAAGCAGCGAGCCTTGTCTGCAAAGCTATGGAGAGGATCATAATGGAACTCATAAAGACATTGGGGACCTACAGACACTGGATCCTACCCAATTTAGCTTTGTCAAGGGCAGATCCTGCCTCTTGAACTTGGTCGACTTTTTCGAAACAGTCACTAAGGCCATTGATGAGGGTAAGGCAGTTCACACAGCCTACCTTGACCTAGCAAAAGCGTTCGACACAATACCCCACTCAGGCATCATAGAAAAGCTCACCAGCTTAGATGTAAACCCATATGTCACAAGATGGGTTGCAAACTGGCTCAAGGACAGAACACACAGGGTTAGAGTTGCTGGTGCCATGTCAGACTCTAAGCCGGTCATGAGCGGTGTCCCACAGGGCTCAGTCCTGGGCCCCCTCTTGTTCGGCATTTATTTTTCTGAAGTGCAGGCAAACATAGGGGGATTGTGGCTGACAAAATTTGCAGATGACTGCAAACTGGGTACCATAATTGACACTCCATCAGACACAGACATCCTCCAGAGAGGTCTCATAGAAATGGATAACTGGTGCCAGAGCCAGGGCCTTAAGCTAAATGCCAAAAAATGTATAGTCATACCCTTTGGGAAAAACAAGGTAACCCCTAATTACCACATAGGTGGTAATCCATTAAACACGGAAGAAGTTATCAGGGACCTGGGGACCCAAGATGACAGTAACCTCTCTTTTGACACTCACATTGCCAAAGTGGTTAGGAAGACCTTCTACATTGCCCACCTGATCATGAAGGGATTCACATCCAGATCAGGAGAGGTCATTGGACCCCTGTACTCTTCACTTATCAGACCAATGACTGTGTACAACGCCCCATTCGGAATGTACCTTACCCGACACCTGCAGCAGTTGGAAAGACCCCAAAAGTTCCTCACCAAAAGGATAAAAGGGCTCAAACATATGTCATACGATGCCCGACTGAAGAAACTCCAGCTCTATTCAGTCGCATACCGTCTGCTCAGAGGTGATCTGTGCCTGACATACAAGGCCATGTCCAACCCGGAATTAATGGACATGCTCCACCTCAAAAAATCCAAATCCACCAGAGCCACGAGAGCAAGAGACTTAAACCTCAACACGGATATAAACAGGACGTGCTGGAGGGACAGATTCATCACCCAGAGACTCCCTACACTATGGAACAGAATCCCAGTCCATGTGAGGCAGAGCCCCTCACTGACTCTGTTCAAGAGAAACCTTGACGAGTGGATGGGAGATCGTAGGTTTACCCCGGGAATCATCTCTGTGTCACTGCTGGACAGAGGCACAGCAAACTAATGGGTATAGTATTCTCATCCTAAGGGGTGGTGAAAGCCACACACACTCTGGCTAGGCTTATAAATGCCCTAGGGCAGATAGCCTAGTATGAACCTATGAACCTGAGCCAGAAAAACGACACCTCGCAGCTGAAGTGGCAAATGAGATCTGGGTAGCTATCGCTAGGCATCATGGAATAAGGGGTAGCCTCGAGCCATTAAACAGTTCTCGAGCTATAGAAGATGGCCGAGTCGGAGCAGAGGATCGGCTCCTATCCCAACCAGCAAGAACGAAGGCGAGACAGACAACTTATCGAACAAATCAGAAGCTTGTCAAGTCCTCCAAAGCTAATTATGGAACAAAAATTGCCTCCCTAGCTAAGGATAATCAAGAGGCATTATTTAACTACATCTGAAATCTAAAAGGGAATACCCAGCTATGCGTTGAACTGGTGAATGCCACCATCCATACTCAACTGTAAGTAATGGCCAACCTACTGGCTGACAGATTTGGAGAAAAAAATGTCACCCCCCCCCCCGTCCTCTCCAGTCATCCCTCAAAGTATACCTGACACCATTCCCAGTCATCCCTCAAAGTATACCTGACACCATTCCTCATTCTACTATCTCAACAGAACAAGTCATCTTGGCACACTCCAAGGTCAAAAATATGGCATCAATGGAACCAGACAACATCCCAGGTTGCTTTTTTAAACAACTTAAAATATGACACAGCAGACTCACTTGGATCCCTGTTTAACCACAGCCTGAGAACTGGCTATGTTCTGGTGGAATGGAGGACAGCAACAGTAATCCCTATGCACAAAGGGGAAACCATCATCTGACCATGGGAATTATAGGCCCATAAGCTTGACTAGCCACATCTGCAAAGCCATGGAAAGAATCATTATGGAACTTATTAACAAAAGCATACGTAATTCCAACCTCTGGACCAAACCCAGATCAGATTTGTAAAGGTAGATCATGCCTATTAAACATGGTTGACATCCTGAAAGACTGTACATAGTCTAGCATGGCCTAGCCAAAGCATCTGACAATCCCACTCAGGTATTATAGAGAAACTCTCCCAATTGGGAATTACCCCTATCTTACCAGGCAAATAGCAAACTGTCTCACCGACAGGACACATACTGTCAAAGTGGGTAGCATCACCTTTAGCAAAAGACCAGTCACCAGCAGCGAACTACAGGGTTCTGTGCTGGGGTCTTTAATGTTCGGAATTTATTTCTCGGAATTCCAGGCAAACGGCCTGTGGCTGACCGTGTTTGCAGACAACTGCAAATTGGGAGCAAGCAATTATGAGTCCCCCAACAATGTAAATATACTGCAGACAAGGTTAACACAAACAAATGATTGGTGCCAAACCCACAGATTAAAGCTATATGCAAAAATACATTATTATTCTCTTTGGGAAAGCAGACATCCCTGCTAATTACAATATAGATAGCACCCCCTAAGTGTAAGCTCAGTGGTATGTGATCTGGGACATCTTATAAGTAAAGGCATCGCATCTAGGACCTAAGATGTCATAATTCCATTATACTCGGCCCTCACCAGAGCAATAATAGAGTACAATGCTCTCTTTTGCATGTACCTCATCAGACACCTGCAACAATTGGAGAGACCACAGAGGTTTCTCATCAAGAAGTTACAGGATACACAAAACAAGCCTTATGTGGAAAGAATGAAAGCCCTGTTGCTGTATGCTGTCTCCTACAGGCTGGTAAGGGATGACCTGGCCCTGATGGAAATGCTACACATTTGTAAATCAACTGTAGGAGGGTCACTCATTCCAGGGATCTTAACCTAGCCTCTGACTTGAACAGGTAATGTTGGAGAGAGAGATGCATCTCCCAGAGACTGCCACTTCTCTAGAACAAGCTTCCAATTAACGTTAAACACAGCCCCTCCCTGACCCTCTTCAAAAGCAACCTATGGATGAGTGACCACAAATTCATTCCTGGGTTGGTGCCCATGTCTCTCTTGGACATAGTCAGTCAGTATTAACTACCATAGACCCTTACCTCTGCAAATTTCACTCACCTAACCACTAACAACTGGGGCAACTTGGAATAAATATGGTTAGGCTTGTAAGGGCTCTAGGGCCATTAGCCTAGTAACCTCCTATGAATCTATGAGCACTGTACTCCGGGCAGCCAATTTCCCTACTCATAGTTGACTAGATTCTTTCTGGCTTATCTGGTTTATCTGCATAACAATTTTCTATCATCCTCTGTAATCGTGATCTCTCCCTTCCATTCAGTTTTGCCAGGTGTTAACCAAATATTCCATATCCATCCCCCTACTCAGTACTCCTTGGCCATCCTTATGGAACTCACTGCACTATAAAGCCAACATGGTGAAACATTTGGGCCCACAGACAAAGAAATCCCCCAAAATGAGAAAGGTTTCACATGAGTTTCACCCCTCAACATACCTCTTAAAATGTAGTACAACTCTACAATAACCCTTGAGACACCATCTTTAATTAAATGGGACGTTATCTACAGACGCATCCTTTGGTAGAGGCAGAAGAAACAGATTTCTTACATCCGTAGTCCATATTATAACTAGAAAATGCCATCCAGCTTGAAGAAGCTACAAAGTTAATCTTCCTTACAGCAAGGAGGAAACAGATTTTTTCCCACCAAAAATGAGAGGTAGCAGGCTTTAAAGGAACTGCTAAATTACAGCCATCTTTTCCAAAGGAAAAACATTTCTGAACAAATCTGCAATGAGCATTTAGAACAGTTTAACACAGTCTTTGGTGGTGCACTAAGAAGCAGCTCTGGCTATTGCTCAAATAAAGTCTAATTTAATGGTCTGTACACCTGATAGAGCTGAGCACGGCAGAAATGGAGTGTGCAGCTGCTGATGGGAGGGAAGATGTTCTGCCTTGCCACTTGTGCAACATCTAAAGGGAGTCTAAAGACCATGTGCTGCCTAATGCCCTTGCACAAAGCAAGGGAGATCCTACATGTAGGACAAGCTTCCTGTGGAAGGCAGCATAGGCACAGCTCAGACAGCCACTAAGAGGGAGGGAGTGCTTCACTGGGGAATGGGTAGGCTGCTACAGAGGAACAGTAACGCTGGCCCACTATCTATCACCGGACTTTCACACTGGAAAATGGATGGGCTGTAAGCCTCATGCCTAGCTAAGGAATGACAGCCTGCTGCCCCATGGGATGAAATCAAGACTGCTTCCTCTACCTGCACCCAAAAGGTGAAGTCCTGTACAGAACACAACAAAAACAAAACAAAAGAGTACAAAGAAATGAATAAGGTTCCAACGACTCAGTATCCATCTAGTTTTCAACAGCTCAACAGCCAGTAAAGGAAAGAGCATCTGGTTTCAAGTCATCTTGGCAACAGCTGAAAAATCAGAGAAGCAAAAGAGAAAATGAAAACTATGGCACAATAAGTTATACAATAGCAGGTATGATGCACAATGACTGGGGACTACTGCATGGAATGGGAAAGCCCCTTTCTCAGTTAGAAACATTACCATGTCAGGCAACAGTATTTGCACACTGAGGAATCTTAGCAGTCTACAACTGCACTGGTACCTCTCAGGAACTTCCCTGCTAATACAAGGGAACCACACCAGACACAAGCCTGTGCATGGTGGAGCAAATCTGATCAGCAACCAGAGTCAAAGGGGACTCTTCACTGACACTAAGACCTGGACAACTAAACTGACCTCTCCCATAAAAAGGAGTGGATGAAAGGAAAAACAAATTGGTCAGACAGATCTGCTGGACAAGGAACCACAGACACTAGTGGGCGCCACAATATTCTTCCACCTGCTTTAGAGATGAAAGCACCTTTGATAAGGAGGAAACTTGATCTTTCACCCAAGAATGCATTTAAGTAAAGATTACAAACTTTGCTCTAATAACCCATTCTTGTCAAAGGGAGCACCGGCAATGCTGTCTAGATAATTCTTCTCCCAACAGAAGAATTTTCTTAACACCTTGTGGAACTGGAACACATCCATGCCAACTAGCTTAGCAAAGGCATCTACAACCACCACCACCCACCATCAGTTTTGACAGCCATGAAAAGTAATTATAACGAACTTGGCTGTTAGCCACATATACCTGATGACCAACTTTTAAACATCAACATTAAACAGCCAAATAAATTAACAGAAAACCACAAAACGGAAAGTTTTAGACTTTTGCATTTGACAGCATTAATTAAACAAACAAGTTATGCAACAGCTCTTCAAAAAAGCATACACCCTTTCCTAGACACTGAGTGGAATATTTTATTTTCGTTTACATTTGTTAACCGGGGGTGTCTGACTGAGACAAAAAGGCCCTTTTTCAGCAGAGGCCCATGGAGAAAAGCTCCACATAGAAAAATGACAGATACATTAAGATATTTAGACATAATCAATATACACACAAATTACAATAGACATGTTTTTACAGTGTTATGCAGCATATCAACAGTTACAGTGGAGAGAACAAAGAAAATATTAATTTAAAAATAAAGGTAATTAATAGATTTGTGGTGTACAGGTGAAATGTGGGACATAGGTAGAATACATACATAGTACACGGGTACAATACATACATTGTACATTAGCTAATGTTTGTGAGTAAGAGTGAAAACTATTATCAAGTACTCCAGGTTTAGTATGTGTACCTTATCCGCTTTCACTAGCCTGGGGAACAGTCATGGCACCGCCAACTTTGCTTGAGATGTTGCCTAATGAGGTTTTTAAAGGAGGCTTTGGGTGATGTTTTTTGTATGCTAGTGGAGAGAGAGTTCCATTTTTTTTAGTCAGTGAACTACTATATAGTGCATCTCCAAAGCTAATGTAGCTGTTGGTGGACTTCTAGTAGTAGTTTGGCTTGATGATCTAAGAGGCCTTTTGGCTGAGTGATGTTGTACTAGGTTTTTTTTTTTTATTAAAATAATTTTGATTTTCAAAACTACAATAAATGTAAATTCTACAAGAATACGAATAATTCAAATAAACTATATACACTATACATATGGATTATATATTAAAAAAGGTGACATTTAGTTAGAGAGAATTAGTTACACAATTAAAAAAATATCGGTGTACTTTCTTCTAGTACTAAGAGATTGTGGAAATCTTTAGAGTCTCAATAAGAGAAATAACTTTCTTCCAAGGGTTGTTGATCCACTTATTAGGAAAGATTCTTGCTTCTTTTACCTTTATTTCCAGATGTATTGTTTCTTCTAGTAAAGTCTTAAATTCTTAAATATTGGATCAGAAGGAGTTTTCCATTTTCTAGCAACTGCTAAAATAGTCCATATGAGATCTAAATTCTTCTTGCTCAAAACACTGGTTTCAGTAACATTCAGGAAAATCAGAGAATTAGTTAATATAAAGGAATCTGTAAAAATAGCTTGGAGGAAATTACCAATCTCCTCCCAGAATTTTTTAATTTTATTACAATAAAAAAATGTGAATCCAATCAGCATTACAATTTTGTGAACAT
This sequence comes from Protopterus annectens, assembly GCF_019279795.1. Classification (NCBI taxonomy): domain Eukaryota; kingdom Metazoa; phylum Chordata; order Ceratodontiformes; family Protopteridae; genus Protopterus; species Protopterus annectens. The sequence goes on along the minus strand of NC_056737.1, from coordinate 1,728,510,285 downwards.
CTCCAACATACTAAGTGTTTAGAAGAATCCATTTTAGCAATCCTATCGGGAGTATAAAAGGCTCTAAGGAAGAAATTCCAGGAAACAAATCTTCCAAGTTTGTAAACTGGAGATAAATTTGACAGTACAATAAATTAATTTTACTTTCAGAAGAAAGATTAATTAAGTGACCTTTAGTGATAAAGTTCCAAAAATTTTGTTTTGGATTAACTTTATAGATTACTAGATTTCTGAGGGCAGGACACTTATTGGGGAGAAAATGGAAAGAATGACACAGCAGAGCTGATTGAAGGTTAGGAGGTTGGGCAGTTCAAGCCAGTGGAACTGTCTCAAAGCAGTAAAGTGATGAGTTCTATATGAGCAATTTGCAGTAAACAGGGCAATTCTGTTATAGCAGGCTTCCATTTTGCTTAGTTCAGTTTTGTTGAGATTAGACAGAATGAGAGATGCATAGAGTAGGGTGGATAAAAGTTTGGTGTGAGCAATGGCTGATCTTGCATTGTTGGTAAGAAATGGTTTGATACGGTAGAGTGATTCCAGTCTGGCATGTACTTTTTTAATAGTTAAACTGAGATGACTATATGTAGGCTAATATACCAGTCATACAGAAACAATACATTTTCTGCGGCATAAAGAATCTCCACTAGAGAACTCTTCCAGCAATAATACATTACGTACCTCTTTTTCTATTAGATCTTCCAGTGAAATTTCTTCTTCTTTTTCCTCCTTCTTTTTATCCTTCTTCAATACAAATCCAGGCGGTAGAGCATGACGATATATACAGAGATCACCTCCACCAGGACAGACCCAAAACCATCCATACTTATTATTTTCTATAGCTTCTAGAAAATATTTGCATACCTGAAAGAGAATATTCAAAAGGTCATATTAATCTGTCGAAACATGTACTAAAGCGTTTTTTTTTTTGGGGGGGGGTGAACTGCGCAACTAAACAAACAGATAAGTGAAATGATCCAAAGACCTGAAGTCAAGCTATACTTACAAAACATTAAATTTGAGACTGCAGTAATATTCTACACAAAAAATATACCAAAAAAATTGTTCACTATACATTTTCAGGAGCACATTAAGATCACATTGCAAGTTAAAAATCAGTAACTATTCATATTGAACTGACATTCACAAGAAAGCAAAACTACCATTCTATTATTACAGTTTTCAGCGCAACAGTAGACATTCATTTTTTGCAAACATTTCTTATTAATTCATTGCATTAAGATGCAACAAAGGTTCACATACATTAATAGAAAGAATACAAACCTATATAACTGCTCCAGTATTATTGCTGGGTAGTACACAAGTATTTTCTGACTATTCACTTACTTAAACATTACATAAATTGCTCAGTTTGCACCTTCCATTAATCCTCACTTGGGCTCTGATATTCCTACAAATTCCTTTTGTATCTATGAAATTTTCTCCTTTACTTTTTTACCCACT